>NC_134803.1:21879553-21899553 GCF_046742065.1 Oratosquilla oratoria | reverse complement strand
TATTTCAAAGAGCGGCAGAATAAAAGCTAAGTGCTGACCCAATGAGGTAGTTAGAGAATAGTTGGAAAATTACTACCTTCAGCCCAGTAAAATTCTTAATCGATTGCATATAAGTTAATATCACACGATTCCCCTGGGTTTCGAATATGCTGGTATAGGAGATATATTTATATCACTCTGAGTGGGGAAGAAGTAGGGTAGTAGGAGAGGCATTTGTGGGTGCTTTGGAGTGTTTGTCTTTGCAGAAGTCACATCATCGACGAGTCGATATGACGTCATCTCTGGATCAGACATTGACATGCGATTATCAATATCTCTCGATAGCGACAGCAGAGCTGTTGTTGATGTCTGCATTATGTCGAGTTATTTTCTATTCGTGTATCTATTTTTGTTTGTTTAACACAGAGTATTTTTTAATACTGACAGTTTTCATCCAGTTGATGAGTTTCTGAAAACATATTTTGTAGAATTTTGGAAATTATGGAGATTTTAATGCAGGATAATGTTTGACTTGCGTAGTTTCGCTTACATCGGTATAAAGGCGATAAGAAAACAATTAACAAATGTAGATTTAATTTGTATTAAGAAAGCTCATCCTTTGTTAAGACAACCTAAATAGTTTAGACAATTAAACCTTAAAGCGACGTACGAAGATACATATAAACATATCACTACCACAGATATTCCTATAATTTCATTTTGGTTGTCACTCAGTGATTCTTCAGTCAAAGAAATCCTTCGACATTTATGCGAATCTCCTTATGCATTTTATCATGGTGTTATTTTTATTTGGAGTCTGTAGTGACACGTCAATACCTCCGTTCTCTATGGTATATTAAGTTTTCCCTCTTAATCTGTTTCAGCAAATTCCGATGTCTTTACTTTGCCAATGTTATTGTGAAAATTGTATTTCATCCTCATCCTCGAATTACTCCATATGAAACTCCTTATTTTCATCATAATTATTATAATCTATTTTTTGCATAATAATCTAGCCTATGTACACACATATATACAACTATATGTAACCTTTTCATCATCCACCCGGAAGTGTGCGCTACGGTGTAATGACTTTCGCCAATAAATTGATCTTGCCAGATTTCTCTGAGACATCATAAATAGTCTCATTCACCACTACTAAACCAAGTAAGTATCCAAATCTACGATTGGTTACTCCGGAGATATCTCAAACCTACAATTGGTAACCTGTGGAAGTGAACACTATAGTTGCTGCTTACGGATTAAGCCTGCTGCTATCGCCGCCTCTACCAGTCGCTGCCCTCCGAGCTGTCGCGGGCCCGAGCTGACGTCGCCCCGAGCCGTCGCCACCCAACGCCGCCACCAGTCCTGGACCGTCCTGCCCTGCCGACAACGCTGTCTTCATCCGCCAGTGCCGATCCGAGCTGTCGTTGTTGCTGCCACCGCTACCTGTCCCGGACTGCCCGCTGAGTCGCCGCCGCCTGTCCCGTACCGCCCCGCCGCCCCCGGCCGCTCCGAGCTGCCGTTGTCGCTGCCACCGCCGCCTGTCCCGGACCGCCCTGCCACCCCGACTTGACAACAACGCTGCCTCCAGCCGCCACCGCCGCCCGGAGCTGTCGCTGTCGTCGTCTCCAACCGCCGACGTCGCCCCGAGCCGACGCTGCCGTCGCCGCCCGAGCTACCGACGCCGCCCTGGAATACCTGCTGCGCCGCCACCGCCTGCTACAGACCACTGCACGGTGACCCACCGCCTCCTCGTCCACAGATTAATGCCGACCACTCCTTCTAGAATGCCGCCTGCTCTGCCGGACAGTCACCAGCCGCCAACCGCCACTTCCGGATTGCCAGCCGGACTGCCTCCTCATCCACGGACCCCTGCCAGCCGTAGCGCCTGTCACTCCACGGACCCCTGGCAGCCGGTCTGTTTGCCCGTCCACGGACTCATACCAGCCTACACGGTAACACCAAACCTAACACCTCCTGACGTGTTGGTCACATTCGATCTTGCTAACAACTCGTCACGCCTCAAGACAAAAACCTCGTTCCTCCTACTTCGTCACTAGGGGAGGAGTATTGTAGTGACACGTCAATATCTTCGCCCTCTATGGCACATTAAGTTTTCCCGTGTAACCTGTTTCAGGACATTCCAATGTCTTTATACTGCCAATGTTATTGTAAAAATTGTATTTTACCCTCATCCTCGCATTACTCCATATAAAACTATTTATTTTCATCACATTTATCATAGTCTATTTTGTATAACAGTCAAACCTATTTATATACATATATAAGAATGTATTTGCATATGTAATCTTTTCATCATCCACCCGAATAGTTCCGAGACGAAACCAAGTAGGTGTGCAAGCCTAAAGTCCAATTCTTTATTGGAAATTCTTGAATTTTACAGATTCTCAATAAGAGAGATTTATTCATATTCTTTAACGCTCCCACTAATTCTATAACATATTTTTATTAATTCTAATTGAATGATCACTGCTATTATTTGAAATTCTTTTTCAAAACTCATGAGGACATTTAATAACACAACAGCGTGACAGCATTCGTCCAACGATCTGATGACAAATCCGGGTTTATGTATCTTCTCATTAGCGAGTCATTCGCACAGATGGCGTTGTTATCGATGACGTTACAGTCGACGCTACTTGACGCCAAAAATGGAAAATAGGCTTTGATGTTCTGTGGGGCATTTTGCGGTTTTATGTCCCTAATGCACATAATTTAGTTATTATTAATTACGAGGAAATAGAGCGTATGAAGGGCTTATGGCCGTGGGAAACACAGCCATGTTGGCATAACAAACTAAACATGGTGATGGCGACAGAGTTGCCAGATGTGCCAATTATTCTTCTATGCGATTCACTCACTTATTTGATCAGTATCTGTCTATTCTCTTACTCATATGTGCATTACTTAATCATTTTATTTATCAATTGCACTTTCTGAGTTTCTTATATATTACTTTTTGCAATGCACAATTTATTTCAAAACTACTTCATGTGAAGAAAAATGTGGTGAAGATATGTTCCAACGTTTCTTATTCCTTCCCATAGTTAACTTTAATTATCTTGTTCACAAGACAATTTACTTTTAGCTTAAAAGAACACTTCATTAAACAGCTTAAACGCGCAAATCACAACAAAAAGCTTAAACGAAAGTGTCTTGAGATTGTATGTAAATGCAAGAAGATATGTGCCAGAAAACAGCTGCTTAAAGAAAAGGAGAAGAATAGAAATGAATAAAAGATGAGATAATTTAGCATAGAATCAAATCAAATAGAATAGAATAAAAGAAAAGAAGAAAAAAGAAAAGAAAAAGAAAAGAAAATAAAATAAAAGAAAAGAAAAGAAAAAAAAGAAAGAAAAAAAGAAAAGAAAAGAAATACAGAAAAATTGTCCTATAACTGATGGTATGATATCGATGTTCTGCGAGCCCCGGTTGAGCGTACACAGCTTGGGTCGAGAACTGACACCACTTGACTCGGCGCCTGAAGGCAAGGGTCATGCATATGGAACGTGGATTGACAGCGCGCGGGAAATCAACTCCTATGGGAATAGATCTGAATTACTTGACGGAGGCCATGGAGCAACAGGACAAACTTGAGCTTTCTTTCTCGTTAGTCAACACAAAATCACCAAAATATATCATTTCGGATTATTCTACTCGAGATGGTACTGTATTTCTTTTCCCAGCGTTTCTGTCAGCCGAAGAGATGGAGTCATAGAGAGTAAAGTTGAAATAATCATAATGATATATATATTTTTCTACCACATTGTGATATTCTTAACACACTTTAACTAATATCAGGTAACTTTATTCAGTAACTTTGGTGTTAAGCCATTTACTGCGGAGAAAGGCTCCCCTCAGCTGAATAAAATAATCTGGCGACGGATAGAATACAATACAAAAGGCGCAAGCAACAGCGGAAGAGTTTTGATCTTTCCGATGAAGCTCGTTTTATGGTGACAGAATACTTTTTTCTGAAAGGGAAAAAAAAGTCTATCTAACTGTCGTATGTCCTCAAGTATGAGATATCTCACAGGAATTACGCTCCGATATGGTTGCTGTTTTGCAGACCTGTTGTTTTCAATACTAATAATTTTCGTAATGTCTCGTGTAGCATTCGTTTTCATTTTGCTGCTTTCCATCCCATGGAATAACTATCCTCTAAATGATTTACTATGGAAGCTGGTTTCACTTAGAAGGCTGTGATTTAATCCTAATTTCATAAAAACGAAACGTCATCGAAATTTATTTCGCTTAAATTTTCATTTAAATGTCTCGTTCATGTGGAAAATGTGACAGGTTAGTTTTATATAATTTCGCTCTACAGTATTTCTTTTTGAAATTGAATGAGAGAATGAATCTAGAGAGTTATTTCATTGCGACTTAATTTATACTAATACAATCCGATTGTTCAAGATCTCGCAATTTCTGTATTGTTAACATTGAGAGAAAGAGAAAAGGGAAAGAGATGGAAAGAATATGGATAACAACTAAAAAAATAGATTGATTGTTAACATTGAGAGACAGAAAGGGAAACAAAAAGAACTATATGGATAAGCAACTAAACAAATAAATAGATAAACAAATAAATAGATGAATAAATAAAATATGAATAGATAAATGAAGAAGTAAATAAATGCAACACGAAAAAGTAAACAATTAAACAAACAGGTAAATAAACTAATAAGTATATGAATAAATAAATGAATAGACAAATAAGTAAATAAATGAATGAATAAATGAATGAATAGATAAATGAATGTATAAAAATAAATGAACAAATGAATAAAAGAATAGATAGATAATTAAAGGAATAGATAAATAAGCTAATAGAAATAAAAATATAAAAAATGCCCCAATAAAAGGAACTAGACATGCATAAAAGATAGAAAACAGTAAAAACCTTCAGATAAGGAGAAAAACTATTGGTAGCCACCGTGAGTATTGGAGGGATAGCATGTGTTCCGACGGATGATCAACACGAAAAAAATGAAGAAGAATCACCGCACAAGAAGATCAGCTACAGAACCAAAAGGCCTGCAAAGCAAGTTTTATGTAGACGCGGCTAGGAATGACTGCTTTCGACTCTCTGCCAGCATAAGGTAAAACAGCCTGATGCGTTCAGCGTGTCAATGGGCCACCTGTGTGTGTGAGGGGGGGGGGTATCAGGTGGTGGGACATACTGATGATGTGTATAACGAAACTGCTTCCACCTGTCGGGGTGAGGGTCTCATGTGCTGTTCTGCCAGAGCAGTCTGAACGAGTAACTGGAATGTTGGTCTGCTTCCCGCACAAGGAGTCATAATGAGAGTTTTGCTAGTCCTCATTGAACCAATTCACCTGCGGCTGTGAGATATGGGTCCTCAGGAACGTGTGTGTGTGTGTGTGTGTGTGTGTGTGTGTGTGTGTGTGTGTGTGTGTGTGTGTGTGTGTGTGTGTGTGTGTGTGTGTGTGTGTGTGTGTGTGTGTGTGTGTGTGTGTGTGTGTGTGTGTGTGTGTGTGTGTGTGTGTGTGTTGTGTGTGTGTGTGTGTGTGTGTGTGTGTGTGTGTGTGTGTGTGTGTGTGTGTGTGTGTGTGTGTGTGTGTGTGTGTGTGTGTGTGTGTGTGTGTGTGTGTGTGTGTGTGTGTGTGTGTGTGTGTGTGTGTGTGCTTATGAGTGTGTGTGTGTGTGCTTATGAGTGTGTGTGTGTGTGTGTGTGTGTGTGTGTGTGTGTGTGTGTGTGTGTGTGTGTGTGTGTGTGTGTGTGTGTGTGTGTGTGTGTGTGTGTGTGTGTGTGTGTGTGTGTGTGTGTGTGTGTGTGTGTGTGTGTGTGTGTGTGTGTGTGTGTGTGTGTGTGTGTGTGTGTGTGTGTGTGTGTGTGTGTGTGTGTGTGTGTTTATGTGCAGAGAAAGAGAGAGAGAGAGAGAGAGAGAGAGAGAGAGAGAGAGAGAGAGAGAGGAGAGGTGAAAGAGATATTGAGAGAGATAACTAATAAGATAAAGAGTCGGAAGCTTTATCAGACCAAAACAGGGGATGGTGGAGGTGGTGGTGGGAGACACGTTTGCCCCCGGTGGCGCAAATAAGCAAAAGGACAAAGGCAAACAGAAAACGGACACGAAACAAACACAAAGTGTATAACTTCCATTAGCAAAACAAATAGAATATGCGCGTTGCCCGCTGTCGTGCACATCCCACCTTGGCAATCCATGGTCATATCACGCCCGCACGTTAGCAAATGCGGACATTATCCCATACCTAGTGATGATGTTGAAAACAATAATAATGACAGTACGAAAATAATAGAGGGATGGGTGACCTATGCCTTGGCTTAGTCAGTTCCTAACGATAATGATAATTTCATTGTGAGAGATGATACGGCTGGCTGATGTTTTGACCTAGACAAAACCAAATAATAATGATGATGATTTATAATTACATTGCAATACATGATACAGGCGCTGCCGGATGATGTTTTGATCTTTCTCATACAAAAGGTATAGAATATTAAATCCGAGTCACACATACCCAAGTGAGTTCGTTTGAGTAGAAACGACTTCGTTTACAATTCTTTATTTTTCGAATCTCCACATGTCATGTTACCTTTGTGTCATGTTCAGAAGCTTAATGACGAGCTAAGAGAAAGTATACCTAAACGAATATTAGAAACATTGTTGAATTGTTCTTAGTGAAGTATAGAATAATGTAAGCGAAGTCGCCCTGCAGCTTTCTAAATTCACATTTGACCAGAATCAATAGTAGGTTGTAATTTGACTTTTTTTATCTACCTTCGTCAAAGACCGAAAGGTCTCCATTTCTAATGTACTCAGGGACGACCACTACTGGTACCGCAACTAATACAGTTGCTGCTCCTGTTATCATTAACGTTATAACAACAAATACAACAATTACTTAATTCAGCATGTAAAAGAGCCCACAAGATATGGAAACTTACTCGATCTATTGATCACTAGCCGCGAAAGCATGGTAACTGATGTAGAAGTCGGTGAATCTGTTGCAAATAGCGATCACAACTTAGTCAGATTCAAACTCCTAAACAATTTTAGAATAGATACTTGTGCTTCTAAAATACCCGATTTCAGTAAAGCTCAGTTCATAGGACTACGTCAGGAGCTTCAGCTTACAGATTGGGAGGCAAAATTAAACGAAAGGCCTGTAGATCAGATGTGGGAAATATTTCAAAATACGCTCACTAAGATGATTCAAACTGACATTCCTTTTAAGGACAGACGTCCCCCAAATCAGGCTCGCCCAAAGTGGCTCGACAAAGAAACTGAAAAAAGTATTGCTAAAAAGAGACAGGCTTATAAGAAATATAAGTGCTCGGGTGCATCTAATGACTATGAAAGTTATGTATCAACACAGAGAGATTTAAAAAAGACAATAAGAAAAAGAAAACGACAATACGAAATGAACATCGCTGATAAATCCAAAGAGAATCCCAAAGAATTCTATAGTTACATTAGAGATAAAAAGGTTGTTAGGAATCACATTGGTCCACTATTATCTGCTGACGGTCAACTTGAATATTCAAATGAAGGAATGTGTAATATCTTAAACAATTATTTTAGCTCGGTATTCGTAAACGAAACACCTCAAAGTGAATTCCAAACTGAAACCTGTGAAAAGTCTGGGGTAAACTTACTCACTACGGTAAATATAACAAAAGAAAAAATTAAAAGGTGTATAGACAAACTCAAAGTTAATAAAACACCAGGGCCTGACGGTTGGCATCCAAGAATCATAAAGGAAATGAAAAATGAGATTGTTGTTCCATTAGAAATTATTTTCAAGAAATCCATCATATCCGGAGATGTCCCAAGAGAATGGAAGCTAGCTAACGTTACTCCCATATTCAAAAAAAGGTGACAAAAAGAAACCAAATAACTATAGGCCTATAAGTTTGACTTCAATTGTAGGAAAAATAATGGAAACTATCATCAGAGATGCTATCGAACATCATTTAGAAAGTAACCGTTTGATAAATGATAGCCAGCATGGTTTCAGACGGAAACGTTCTTGCGTGACTAACTTACTCGAATTCTACAACACAGTTATCTCGAATTATGACAAAAGAAACAATATAGATTTAATATATCTAGACTTTGCAAAAGCTTTTGATACCGTCCCACACGAAAGACTATACTAAACTAGCTTTGCATGGAATAAGTGGTAGCCTATTAGGTTGGACTAGTAATTGGTTGAATGGTCGCAAACAGAGAGTTGTTTTAAATGGAAAAACTTCTGGATGGAAAAGTGTTGCAAGTGGAGTTCCTCAGGGTTCCGTTCTTGGGCCACTTCTATTCATAGTATATATAAATGATATAGACCATGGACTAAAATCTACTGTTTCCAAATTTGCTGATGATACAAAACTGTGCGGAGTGGCAAATGATCACTCAAACCAATTAGATATTCAAGAAGATTTAGATCAATTACAGCAATGGTCTGAAAAGTGGCTAATGAAATTTAACACAAGTAAATGCAAGGTAATGCACATAGGTAAAAATAACAGTAAGTACGATTACAAGTTATTTGGAAATTCGTTAACAAAAGTGGATAGTGAAAAAGATCTCGGCGTAATTATCAGTAACGACCTCAAATCATCCAAGCAATGTATTTCAGCCTCTGAGAAAGCAAATAAGATTCTGGGACTGATTGCGCGATCTTTTGATTTCAAAAGTCCATCACTCATTAACAAGCTACATAAATCGTTAGTTCGTCCACATTTGGAATATGCTGTTTCCGTATGGTCACCGAATTTCATTAAAGATATTGACAGACTGGAAAAAAGTACAACGGCGAGCCACAAAACTGATTTCAAATATCAAAAATAAATCATACGAAAATCGACTAAAACACATGAATCTGTTTTCCCTAAAAAAGCGTAGACTCAGAGGTGACTTGATACAGGTCTTTAAGATTTTAAAGGGAATTGACAACATCAAGAGTGACAAAATTTTCACATTGAATGAGAATCAGACAAGAAACAATGGTCTCAAACTGCCCGGAAATAGATTCAATTTGGAAGTAGGTAGAAACAACTTTGCCAACCGTGTAGTTAATGAATGGAATAAACTTCCTGCACAGGTAGTGCAATGTAGTTCAGTTCGAAGCTTTAAGAATCATTTAGATAAATACCTAAGTAAGATGCTGTAATGATTATAATTTATCTTATATTATTTGTTTTTGTTTTGTTATCATTTGTCTGTCTGATTTTCATTTATTATTAGTTATATGTTAATTTATTATTTACTATTTACCTGTTTGTTTATTATTTTAACTATACCTATGCATTTATTTATGTATTTTATTTGTTATTTACATTATTATAGTTTTTATTTATTATTTTATTATTAATGTTTTTTTTTTTTTTTTTTTTTTTTTTTTTTCATCCGACCTAGATATGGATCAGAAGGTCTCCTGTCGGCATGCTCCGCCTTTGTAATCCTTTGTAAAACATTAGCAACAAGAACAACAAGATAAACAACAAATATTACATACACAAAAACAGGAAAAACAACAAATATAACAGCAATAACAACAACAAAATTAACAACAATAACAAAAACAACAACTGTAACAATTACTACATCATTTTTCTTTCGTGTAAATATATATTTTTTGTAAACAATCTTCATCCTTGTGGAACTGTGTGGAGAAATGTAGGATCTATCTTCCATAAACACAGTTCATTGGCCCCGCTCCTGCCAGTTGCTGTTCAACAACCCTTTCATACTTTTATTACCTTTTTTTTTTTAACTTATAGGGTCTGTATGTGTACTACCATCAAGCCTACTACTACTACTACTACTACTACTACTACTACTACTACTACTACTACTACTACTACTACTACTACTACTACTACTACTACTACTACTACTACTACTACTACTACTACTACTACTACTACTACTACTACTACTACTACTACTTTTTTTTTTTTTTTTAATACGACCTCCATCCTATTGGAACTGTGTGGTGGAAGCAGCAGGGTCTGTCTTCCACAGACACAGTTCATTGGCCCCTCTCCCGCCAATGACTGTGGTCGACGACCTTTTTATTTGTCTATTTATTTATTTATTTTTAATAATGCCTAGTACAAAAGTTCATTTATCCTACTGTCAACCACCGTCTGCTCAAAATCTAGGTTTTGTATATGTGTTGATTTGGGTGGTGGGGACCTGGTACCTCTCAGGCATAGGAGGGCTGATCTTAGGAGTGAGAATGATAGTCTACATCTCATCCATGAAACAATGCTGCTTTTTGGTTGTTGTTTCTTTTCAGTCATTACCTCAGCCAGCCGAGCGTAGAATGCCTTTGCTCTAGGATCCATCCCACCTGAAGTCGTAAAGGTTATAGGAGTGAATGAGCCCTGGTCTACATTCTGTATGCGCTCTTCGTACATCCTGATCTTCTCATACTCGTTCCGAGAGTGGGATGCCTCAATAGTTAGGTTGCTATAACAGGGGGCCATCGGATCAAATATTCGTATGTCAAAGAAAGCCAATTGTCCCCGTGTCCAGAAACCTCTTTCGCTGACATCCACTCTTGCTTCATCTGATGTGTTGGACGTGCGGTATCTGAAGTTCTCCCCTCCTAGTGGGAGTAATGTTGGTTCGATAGTCACATCCTTGCACACCTCCTGAAGCATTTGGGCAGTGAGATCTCTTACCTCATCATGTCGCATGCAAATGATTCCACCCTGTTTGCATATCATCACATGGTCTGGAGTAAATTGTACACCACAGGAGTATCTGTTTGGCAGCCCTCCTAATGGCCATCCATACCTCAGGGCAATGGCATCCGTGAATTCTCTTGGTAGTGCTGTCAGCCAATTGGACGCCCCAACTTCCTGCGCCATTGTTATCTTTCATTTTATATAATTCGATAGCCGAGCTAGAAGTGCTTGAAGTTCCTCCTTCTGCCTCTCCTCCCTTCCCTTTGAAATGTTTCTTCTAATTTCCCTAATTTCCTCCATGATAGTCTCCTTCCATTGATCTTGTGACACGATGTTGTTTGTCAATGAGGACGTGAGTTTCATGGAGTTTTGGCGTTCTGTGTCGGCAAGGTTTAGCGGGTTGGAGATACCTAGCCCTCCCATTCTAGGTGGAAATTCCATAAGTTTTCTTTCCTCTTCGTTTATTGTCCGTCCGTTGGTGATGGCCGGTATTAGCTCGTTTCTGATGGTTTCTTCAAGGGGTCCTAGTAGGTCGGTGATGTTCGGTACCGTCCTTAATATGTAGTTCCACTTATGTTTCACACCATATATATATGCGGCATATGCCGCCTGCGGTTCGGTCTTTGCAAAGTTGGCTAGAGTCCTAACTTCCACCACCCATTCGTTAACTTTCTTTTCAACATATTGCTTTTTAAAGGATTCTGAGCCAATCACTGCACCGAGATGTCTTTCCCCCTCTTTTGTTACCTTCACTTCACTGTTCTCAAAGAGGATTCTGGCATTGTTAAAGTACTCTGGCTTCACTATGAGGATAGATTTCTTTGCATTCGGAATGTAACCTAAGCCCGGGCCGTGTGCCAACACCAGATCCCACCACTTTTTTAGGTCAGCTACTTTTCCTGCGTCCGTGAGATCATCTGCATATGCTACCTGTTTGACCCCGGTGTCCTCATATTGTATCTTCTGCTGCAGGTGCATAAGACCGAGCGCATACATTGCCATGGCCACCGGGTCTCCCTGAGTGGTGCCTTCCGCTGATTTGATGATCTCCACTTTCGTTTCTTTCTTCTCCGCCCTGTTGGTGACAAATAGGTTTGCAGGTTCTCTGTATGTGTTCTCCACATACCTGGCCAATACTGGGCATTTAATTTTGATGTTGTGTATGGTAGCCTCTCTATTTAAGTTGTTGAATGCGTTTGATGCATCGACTAATAGGACTGCTTCGCAGTCTGGTTCCTCGAATATCTTTCTCATGGCGTGGACTGCAGCCTCGGAACCCGCCTGTTGCCCCGCGCACACCTGCAGGTTGCCAGCCGCTTCTCGCACCTCATCCTTCGCGACTTCCATAATTGCTTTTCCTATTATTCTTCTTAGCACCTCGCCTATACCAATCGGGCGACAGCCAGGTTTCTTATCTAGCGGGATAAGTCTACACGCTGTGTATGCCTCCAGGTGCTGACAGTCTTCAGACGCCAGTTTCTTCGCCAAACCAGCGATGGCCTCCTGCAGTCCCACCGCTGCCGTTCCAAATAGGCTGGTGCTAAGGAGACATTTCCATCCAGACGCATCTAATCCCGATGGTCCCGCCGCTCCTTGGGTGTGTAGAGCAAGGTTCCAGATCCTTTCTCTTGTGATGCTGTCAAAAACTACCTCGTGGGGTGGGAGGTAGTCACCATTGAGTTTAGAGTCCAGGTTCGCTGGTCTTGCTATTGGATGTTTTTCTTTCAGGATCTTTATCGTTTCCTCGTTTAGGGGTAGAACTCCAGGATCTTCATTCTCCCCTGCGAGCGTTCTCATGGCAGCCGCAACCTTTCCCTGCCTCATCTTGTCAGCAAAATTCCTGGCTTTGTCCTCTGGACTTTTCTTTCTGTTGATGCCCTTGTTGAGTCTACCTTGGATAGCCTCCGCTTCCATCAACAGTTGCTCTACCTCTCCCTTTTCCCACTTTTCCATCCTCCGTTGCAATGCCTGGACATTCTCTGAGTGCTTAGATTTCCTGTGGGTCCTCTGGCATGAAAGGTGTGGGAGGATAGCTAGCGTTTTGAATACCATCGGGGCGTAGGGAGATGGATTTATATATGCTCTTAATAGATCGGTCATCTCCTCTATTAGGCGTTTGGATGCATTGCATTTAGGTGGGGTGAAGAGGTTTCCTGGAGAAAAGGCAATTATCCTGTTGTAGGTGTCGTCCAGCCACTCTTTAGCCCTGGACTGCTGCCATGTCTGCCAGAATCTGCCCTCCTCTCTCTCACTCTGCCGCTCTAAATGAGGTGGGTTTGCATCCGCCGGCCTTAAGTTCGTGGAATCTCTTCCCTCTTGTAATTATCTCTCACTCCCAAGATCACTATCCACGTTCATCTCCATCGCATCACTCCCATCCTCCTCACTCTCCACATTTCCCAGTTGATCACTCCCCACCTCCGGCGACTGTTGCTTCCCTTGATTTCTGCATTCTCCTCCTCTTCTACAGTTTGTGCATTTCTTTCCACTTTTGGCGCATGTGCATTGCCTGCAATTTTGCTGTGCAGAGGCACAAACGCAACATGTTTTGCCGACCATCTCGGGTGGGACTTCTGGTCCTTGGGTGACTTAGATGGACAGTGCTAGACTTCCCAGTCCTCACCTGTGCCTGCCCTGGATCACGGCCTCTGTGGTAACTTAATTTCTCTCAATTAACATTCTGTATTCATCCCCTGGCTTACCAGTGTCCAGCTCCCACATCATAGATTGCAGTTTCCCCTCGTGTTTGTCTGAGAGAATTCATGCAGGTCTGGAAGAGAGTGTGGGATACATACATCTATACTACTACTACTACATTTTTTTTTTACGTAAACACGACCTCCATTCTCGTGGAACTGTGTGGTGGAAGCAGCAGGATCTGTCTCCCACAGACACAGTTCCTTGGCTCCTCTCCCGACAATGACTGTGGTCGACAACCCTTTTATCTATCTAATACAAAAGATCATTTATCCTACTGTCAACCACCGTCTGCTCAAAATCTAGGTTTTGTATATGTGCCGATTTGGGCGGTGGGGACCTTGTACCTCTCAGGCATAGGAGGGCTGATCTTAGGAGTGAGTATGGCAGTCTACATCTCATCCATGAAACAATGCTGCTTTTGGGTTGTTGTTTCTTTTCAGCCATTATCTCTGCCAGCCGAGCGTAGAATGCCTTTGCTCTAGGACCCATCCCACCTGAAGTCTTAAAGGTTATAGGAGTGGATGAGCCCTGGTCTACATTCTGTATGCGCTCTTCGTACATCCTGATCTTCTCATACTCGTTCCGGAAGTGCGATGCCTCAATAGTTAGGTTGTTGTAACAGTGGGCCATCGGATCAAATATTCGCATGTCAAAGAAAGCCAATTGTCCCCGTGTCCAGAAACCTCTTTCGCTGACATCCACTCTTGCTTCATCTGATGTATTGGACGTGCGGTATCTGAAGTTCTCCCCTTCTAGTGGGAGTAATGTTGGTTCGATAGTCACATCCTTGCACACCTCCTGAAGCATTTGGGCAGTGAGATGTCTTACCTCATCATGTCGCATGCAAATAAATCCACCCTGCTTGCATATCATCGCATGGTCCGGAGTAAACTGTACACCACAGGAGTATCTATTAGGCAGCCCTCCCAATGGCCATCCATACCTCAGGGCAATGACATCCGTGAATTCTCTTTTGTTTAAGGTGAATCCCTTTGCCCTGATTGGTAGTGCTGTCAGCCAATTGGACGCTCCAACTTCCTGCGCCAATGTTATCTTTCTTTTCATACAATTCGATAGCCGAGCTAGAAGTGCTTGAAGTTCCTCCTTCTGCCTTTCCTCCCTCCCCTTTGAAATGTTTCTTCTAATTTCTCTGATCTCCTCCATGTTAGTTTCCTTCCGTTGATCTTGTGACACGATGTTGTTTTTCAAGGAGGACGTGAGTTTCATAGAGTTTTGGTGTTCTATTTTGGCTAGGTTTAGCGGGTTGGGGATGCCTAGCACTCCCATTCTAGGTGGAAGTTCAATGAGTTTTCTTTCCTCTTCGTTTAATGTCCGTCCGTTGGTGATGGCCGGTACTAGCTCGTTTCTGATGGTTTCTTCAAGGGGTCTTAGTAGGTCGGTGATGTTAGGTACCGTCCTAAATATGTAGTTCCATTTATGTTTAACCTCATATATGAATGCGGTATATGCCGCCTGCGGTTCGGTCTTTGCAAAATTAGCTAGGAGCCTAACTTCCGCCACCCAATCACTAATTTTCTTTTCATTATATTGCTTTTTAAAGGATTCTGAGCCGATCACTGCACAGAGATGTCTTTCCCCCTCTTTTGTTACCTTCACTTCACTGTTCTCAAAGAGGATTTTGGCATTGTCTACTACTACTACTACTACCACCACTACTACCACTACTACTACAACTACCACCACTACTACCACTACTACTACTACTACTACTACTACTACTACTACTACTACTACTACTACTACTACTACTACTACTACTACTACTACTACTACTACTACTACTACTACTACTACTACTACCACTCCTATAGCTACGGCATCTACTACTAATTAAATAAGCACTGTAGTGTTCTGTAGCCAATACGTGGAGTGTCCCCCTAGGGACTCGTGACCGTCAAGTACCAGGTCAAGACTATGGCCACCCCTTAACACGGCAATAGTGTTCATTCAATCATTTTTCATTCATATATGTATATATATATTATATATATATGTATATGTATATATATATATATATATATATATAAATATATATATATATATATACATATGTATGTGTGTGTGTGTGTGTGTGTGTGTGTGTGTGTGTGTGTGTGTGTGTGTGTGTGTGTGTGTGTGTGTGTGTGTGTGTGTGTGTGTGTGTGTGTGTGTGTGTGTGTGTGTGTGTGTGTGTGTGTGTGTGTGTGTGTGTGTGTGTGTGTGTGTGTGTGTGTGTGTGTATTGTGACCCCTAGGGGAAGGGCCAGGTTAAAAAAACTAGAGTTCTGATTAAAGAATAATTATTTCCTTCAAAAGAAACAAAAACAAACAAGATCGAAGAATAGAGGTCGCCAAGCGAGCAAAAATTACAAGATCCGTTACACAGTAATATTCACATAAATATCCAAAAGATACATAAGTACCAGTCAATGGGTCCCTTTAGGACATAAATGACCAAATTTGCCAGGGCATGTAAATATAAATAGTCGATCAAATATCGACATACAATAGAAAAAAATAGTCTTCAAAGACAATACGTGGTAAGGTCGAGAAATATCGACAATTAGAATGGACACTAAGTCCTACGTAGTTTACGTAAAAAATAAAAAGTCGAGAAAATTCTACGACTAAAAGTCTAAGTCCAGCAAATTGGAAAAAGAACTAGCATAAGGCTAGACAAAGTATCAGATTAGTAGCAAGGGACTCTGTATAAGCAGAGACCCAATTTTCCGTTGCAAACACCGATATATATACATTTCTCTGCTAGGCCACGGAGGGCTGCCAAGTGTCGCTAGATGCAACGATCAACAAGAGAGTTTTAGAATATCTCCACGTACATACAAGGATATTCTTTACAACAAGGTATACAAAATAATACATGATAAAGTTACCTAGTCAATCTTAGATACAAGCAAACACTTAATATATTTTATATGAAAATCTATGCATTGATACATACGTAAATGGAAGCTGGAACGCTGTTGCCAAAACTTACGCTCCCACGCAATTTTTAATCAGAGCGCACGTAGGCAGGACGAAGCATCTCGTTCTCACACCAACGCATTTCGACAATGATGATATGCAATTTCTCAAATCTTACGTAAATCAGTTCCTAAGATTGACAAGATAGATCCACAAGATAATACACATACATAAATCTATATGCAATGAATGGAACATGTTTGACAAAGCAAGAGAAGAACGAAATACGTATATAAAGGTAGAATTAATCACTTTGACAGTCTTCATACGTCGCATCGACGGTTGGTCAGTAAGGTGACCAACAGGCCTACCGTGGGAAAGGCCGGCATAACTCACAACTTAACAAAAGTACACATACGCACAATACGTGCATATGAGAAATGTTTGAACCCTTCACTACGACGGGTCTGTAGTCGTAACTATATACATATATATGTATATATATATATATATATTTGTGTGTGTGTGTGTGTATATATATATATATATATATATATATATATGTGTGTGTGTGTGTGTGTGTGTGTATTCATTCCAGCAGCTTTATTTCTTTTGTAAATTAAAAAAAATCCTCTATATCCTGTAACAAGGATATATATGTATTGTACAAAGATTATAAATTATCGTATACTAAAAACAAAGAATTAAGAATTTTACCACCATTGTTGTAAAGAGTATCATCGGCATTTGCAATAAACAGATCAGTCATAAGATTGACTTTAAATATCCTAGCTATTCTTATGGAAAGTAGCTGTTCTTTAAGGAATAGTACCAGCCGTTAGCACTGATCACGGAAGTGTTCATCCTAAGTATGCGTAAGGGTAAATACACCGCGGTGAACTTAATGATTTGACAGGTGCATTCCGACGAGAACACCACCAGCCGTCGGCAATGAACACGGAAGTGCTCATTCCAAGGGTGCCCAAGGGAATCATACCGCGGCAAGCTCAATGGTGTGTTTTGACTCCCCTTTTTGAAAAACTTCCCATATCTTCACTCCCTACCACTCGTTTCAGGCTGGCCACCTCGCTTACTCCACATAGAAGTACCACAGGCGAAGGTAACCTTGTAGCTGAGGCAACAAGGACGACTAGTAGAGAAGCCAAATGTGGTGACTCTACATTTGGTGACCCCGGATTGACCGCCCAGCCCTGCATTTGGTGACCCACAAAGTGCTGACCTGCTCCGCCGCCCCGACTTGCCCGCCCAGCCCTGCATTTGGTGACCCACAAAGTGCTGACCTGCTCCGCCGCCCCGACTTTCCCGCCCAGCCCGGCTCCGCCCTAGCTTGCCCGTCCAGCCGCCCTGCTACCCCGGCTTGGCCGC
Organism: Oratosquilla oratoria; assembly: GCF_046742065.1. Taxonomy (NCBI): domain Eukaryota; kingdom Metazoa; phylum Arthropoda; class Malacostraca; order Stomatopoda; family Squillidae; genus Oratosquilla; species Oratosquilla oratoria. The sequence goes on along the minus strand of NC_134803.1, from coordinate 21,881,861 downwards.
CGCACCAGCATGCCCTGCGCAGCCCGGCCACCCCGGTTTGCTAGCCCACAGCCTCGCCGACTCGGCCAGCCCAGCCCAGCCCCGCTGCTTCGCCGATCCGGTTTGCCCAGCCCTGCTCACCCCAGCCCCGCCGCCCCGGATCAATCGCTGACCCAGCCTGCCCAGTCCCGCCACCCCGGACTGCTCTGGCCAACCTCGCTGCCCGCGAACATCGCTTCATACTAACAATATAATCATGACGGACGATCAACCACAGGAAGTAAGTGCATTCCACGCACCCCCTTTTTCCAGCCGCGACCCAACGATATGGTTCACAATCCTCGAGTGTATCTTTAAGGCAAACCGCATTACCACCAGCCTAACAAAGTTTTCACATGCTTGCTGCCTCTACCAACTGACGTACTCCTCCAGGTTTCGGACACCATCCCCAAAGCACCTACATCCAATACTCCATATGAGGATTTGAAGCAAGCCGTTCTGGACTGCCTCGAATCTTCCGAATCTACACGCCTGCAGGAGCTCCTCTCTAAAGAAGAACTTGAAAATGAGAAACCGTCCGACTTGCTGCGACGCATGAAGCGATTGCTCGGAGACAAATGCGTAGCATTCGACCAGTCCATCTTGCTCCATCTATTCTACCAGCGCCTGATACCAACCATCCAAGATAACTTCTTCAACGCCAAGAACAAGCTCTCGCTCGAAGAACTAGCCACGCTCGCTGATGACTTCATGGCTTCGGTACCAGTCGCGCGTCTTATCATCGCCAAGCTCGCCGACCAGTCCGAAACTCACCCTCCAGGTCAGCGCCCTCCAAGAACAGGTTGCCAATCTTCACAGAAGACCCCCGTCACCCAGATACCACCGCAACCGCTCCAGGTCTACATCCAGGGGGAGACCCAGACAAACATCAGGCGTCTGCCTCTACCATCGTTGCTTTGGACAAGATGCGAAAAAGTACGCACAGCCGTGCACCTTCTCACCGGCACCGTTCAACGAGATGGGCAGACGCTAACGGCATACAGCGTTCGCCAACAGACATCGAAACTTATCTCTACGCAGCCAACGGCACCAAGATACCCGTTTTCAAGAGGAAGACACTTGTATCGGGGTGGCCAATTAAACCGTTCATCAAAAAAAAAAAAAAAATGTATTTGAAATAAGCTCTACAAGTATTGAACGTGTTGTTGCTTTGTAAGCTAGATTACTACTGCCACTTAGTGACGTCACTATGCCAGATTTGGCGGGTAAACATACACGTTCGAACTGAATGCTTGGTTCTTACAATAGTTTATAAAATATGTAATAATAAATAAATAATATTATAATTACGTATGTACAACAAATAATATTCTATGCCACCATTACATAGCTCGGCCACCACCACTCGGTGACCCCCATCGAGCAAACAAAAAGAAATGACAAGGCAAGACAAAAGCAAACATAACAAAGTCCACCCACATACAAAGGTGAATACAAAAGTGTGGAAATGAGTAACATTAGCACACCCTAATACATAAACAAGAATACAAGAATATATACATAAGAATCACATACAACATAATGAAAGTACATAAGAAACACATACAACAAAATGAAATAAGAACTGGCGCCAGTTAACCAAAATACAAAAGACAGCAATTGCCGGACGTCCGGGACATGAAACATTGAAACAATTACAACATACATATGAAATACACAATAGACATAGGACAATGGGAAAAACAAAATACCATTGGGCAGACAAAATAGCAGAGTTTGTAAATATAAACAAAGATTATATCCCCCACCGCAGGTACGCCAAACACAATTGAGGCCGCACCCAGGAATTTACATAATTTACAATTGTAAGGGCTAGGGGATACCAAAAAATAAAAATTCACAACACAAATGCATACAATAGGCTCACTCGACCATCAAGGCCTTGCACTTCGGGAACGTAGATGATACGAGTGGCAAACATCGGGTAATACAATGGGAACATTGAGCTTAGGGGGAGGCTGGGTAAATGCAGGTATGGACACCTGAGTCTTCTTAAGCCTGTCAGAATGCAAAACCTCACCAAGTCCCGTAGATGGGTCAAAAACCCTGAACTTATTGGGATGGTAACAGGCTTTGCACGAACATGTTAGTGTTTCAACATTTCGGCCTTGGAAACAATAAGTTTGTCTTTTAGAGAGTCAAAAATGGCATGCATCGCGTGACTCTGGAGTTGACTATAGTCATCAAATTTGTAGAGGTGACGAGAAGGGCTGTCAAGCACATCATAGGGGAGCCGTTTTTCAACTCCAAAAAGGACATAATGAGGCGT
>NC_134803.1:21869553-21872053 GCF_046742065.1 Oratosquilla oratoria | reverse complement strand
GATGATGTAATTCATTACTACTCAGCGCATAGTAACAAAATTAAAAACGGTGTGGTTATATATATATATATATATATATATATATATTTTTTTTTTTTTTTTTTTTTTTTTTTCGTTTTTCTTAAGGGCGTACCGTATTTGCAGCGAAGAGTTTTTAGAGGATGAAATTAAATATATATTCAAATTATTCATGAAACTCATATACCCAGAAGGACTACTGCACAGATTGAGAAAGAAAGCAACAGTAATAATGAGAAGGAAGGACAACCGGTCCGGAGAAGACAGGGCTGGTATTTTGTCCGTCCCCAACTCGAAGTTCGCGGAGGAGTTGGGGCATATTCTCACAAAAGCGGGTGTGAGCATTGCTTTTTCCACGGGTACGAAATTAGGAGAGGTTATCAGGAGCAAGAATAAAAATAACCCAGAGAAAGGTATGGAGAAAGGCGCGGTCTACAATATACCATGTGGTGGATATTTGAGTTTGATGAAAGTCTCAGTAATATGTTGCAATTCAAGATCTAGAAATTCTTTACTGCATATACGAAATGCTCTGAGGAAGGAACCTATTATAATACCTGTTGTAGTTCTGTCATTATGTCCTGAGTAGAAGTGTATATAGTCTTCTTTATTGGTGGGTTTCCGGTATACTAAAAATTTCACATTTTTATCTATTCTATGGATAATTGTGTCTAAGAAAGGTAATTTTCCGTTATTTTCATTTTCTACAGTAAATTGTATATTTTCATTTACACTATTTAATCTCCTGAGTTTGTTGTTAATGTCTGTATCCTTAGGTACAATTACGAGTATGTCATCAACATACCTAAACCATTTACTATTCCTACCCATTATTGTCATGTATTCTTCTGTTTCGAGTATTCCATGTATAAATTTGCTGACACTGCAGAAAGGGGACTAACCATAGCGAGGCCATAATGTTGTCTGTATTCAATATTATCAAAAGTGAAAGTGCCAAATCCTACACAAAGAGAAATTAATTCGAGGTCATATTTTTGTGGACGGGTAGATCTTCATTTTTTTAATTATGTACTACTCGTTCAACAGCATTTAGAGCGCCATTTATTGAAACTCGAGTGTATAAAGAGGTGACATCGTAGCTGGCTAGTTTCTTGTTATTGAAATCTAAATCTTTTAATCATAATATAGTCAACATATATATATATATATATATATACATATGTATATATATATGTATATATACATATATATATCTATATATATAATATATATATTTATATATGTACACATATATATATGTATATGTATATATATATGTATATATACATATATATATATGTATGTATATATACATACATATGTATATATATATATATATATATATATATATATATATATATATATATATATATGGAGACCTCCGTGCTCAAGGAGCGTATGCGCCAAAAGCCAAATTTCGAGAAAAACGTGTTTAAATTCTAACAATTACACAATGAAAAAAAAACGTAAAGGCATTTGGTATGAAAAGATAGCTTACGAGGAGTCAAATTCCACGGTGTGTTTTTTTTTCTAAAGTTTTTCCTACAATAAAAAAACAAAAACAAAAAAAACTCCAGGGGCAATTTTATATGTGTAAGTGTTTATCATTCGATTTTGTTCATTTTTGGCACATTCAACAAGTATATTAAAACTAAGAGCTTATTGATTTGCTATTTATAAGTGTTTTTGTGATGTAAATAATTGCTATTAAATATTTTGTCGAAAAATCAATGACAACAAAATTCATTATATCATAACTCACATAAATTGTTGTCTGTAGTCCTTTAACTCACCACGTGTGTGTACTGAGGCGGGGAGGCGTGAGAGACTCGGAGCGGCGCAGTGATTGGCCGAGCAGGCAGGCAGGAGACTAGCCGGCGCAGTGACTGGCTGGCTGCCTCAGCCAAGTACGCCCCTTGAGCATGGAGTTTGTATACCTCACCATGACTCTCGCTCGCCACAACACACGATGAAATACCCTCTGTTAAAGGGACGTAAAGGTACAATTCTAGTATTCTGCTTTCAAGGCTAGACAAAGGGTGCTTCCATCTATCGGATTTCGTTACTAGCTCAAAAACGTTGGAGGTGATGGCTACGCCCCTTGAGCACGGAGGTCCATATATATATATATATATATATATATATATATATATATATATATATATATATATATATATATATATATATATATATATGTATATATACATATATATATGTATGTGTATGAGTATGTGTATATGTACATGTACATGTACAGTAAATGTAAATGTAAATATAAATGTAAATGTAATTGTAAATGTAAATGTAAATGTATATGTATATATGTATATATATGTATACATATATATATATAATGTGTATATGTATGTGTATATATGTGTATATGTATATGTATGTGTATATGTATATGTATATGTATATGTATATGTATATGTATATGTATATGTATATATATGTATATGTATATGTACATGTACATGTA
>NC_134803.1:21864553-21867053 GCF_046742065.1 Oratosquilla oratoria | reverse complement strand
TACAATATATGGACTATCCTTGTATGTGACAACAATATTTACAATATACAATTTTGATCATAATTTATATATATTTAATTGTTTGACCAAGATTACAAATTTTATCATACTACAAAGCTATATGCATTAAGGGGACACTACAGTAGTGCCGTGTTACCACATTACCCCCTCCACCCATAGTGACTGGTGAAACGATACAGTCTTGGAGGTCTGAAGGTGCTTGGGAGTAGGACTGGGAGTGCCGTTGACGGGGTGGTATTTGCATAGAAACCACGTCCGCTGAGCTAGGGACAGGCTGGTCCATGATGGTTGGGGCGTCGGCTCTGCGGCGGCTGGGGCGGCAGGGGTGGTCCACGTCGACTGCAGCAGCGGCAGGGCAGGTTCACGACGGCTGCGGCTGGGGCGGCGGCGGCAGGGGTGGTCCACGTCGGCAGCGGCGACGGCTGGGGTTGTGGCTAGGGCGGCAGGGGTGGTCCGTGTCGGCAGGGGTAGACCACGTCGGCAGACGGCAGCGGCTAAGGCGACAGGGGTGGTCCACGTCGGCAGGCTTTGACGGCTGCGGCTAGGGCGTTAGGATTGGTCCACGTCGGCTACGGCTGGGGCGGCAGGGGTGGTCCACGTCGGCAGCCGGCGGCGGCTGGGAAGGCTAGGGCGGCATGGGTGGCGGGGTGGACCACGTCGGCAGGAGACGGCGGCGGCTGAGGCGTAAGGGTGATCCACGTAGGCTGCGGCTGGGGCGTCGGCATCAGGGGTGTTCCACTTCAGCAGGTGACAACAGGGGTGGTCCATTTCGGTAGACGGTGGCGGTTGGGGCTGCGGCGGCGGCTGGGGCTGCGGCTAGGGCGGCAGGGGTGGGCTACGTCGGCTGCGGCGGCGGCATCAGCGGTGGTCCACGTCGACTGCAGCTGCGGCTGGGGCTGCGGCGGTCCACTCCGGCAGGGGCAGCAGGCGGACGCTGGGGCTGGCGGCGCTGGTATTCTACTCCGGCAGAGGCGGCAGGCGGAGGCTGAGGCCGGCGGCTGGGGCTGCAGGGGTGGTCTACGTCGACTGCAGCAGTGGGACAGGTCCACGATGGCTGCGGCTGGGGCTGGCGGAGCTCGTAGTCTACTCCAGAAGGCGGGTCAGGCGGCGGCTGGGGCTGGCGGTCCACTCCGGAAGGTGGGGCAGGCGGCGGCTGGGGATGGTGGTCTAATCCAGAAGGCGGCGGCGGCTACTGCGCTGTGGTCCACTCCAAGAGGCTACCAGTTTATGTGATTAGTTACCATATCATGGTGAATAGGTATCGTCCGTAAGAGAATGATTTAATGAAATTTTAAATCTCTTCAGGAGTTACTATAGGATTTCCCGTCCGCCATGACATAAATTTTACATAATGAACAATTCAATGCTTTGTACAGGGTATGCAAATAATGTTCCATATAGATACTTTTTACAATATAAGGTTTATCCTTGTATGTGACAATAATATTTACAATATACAATTTTGATTATAATTGACATATACAATTGTTTGACCAATATTACAAATTTTATTATACTACAAAGTTATATGCGTTAAGGGAACACTGCAGTAGTGGCGTGTTGCCACAACTATACGTTTAGCTATGGCCATAGTCGCCCCCCTTCACTTCCCCCTTTCCCTTTCCCCCTTCTCATGCGCACACGATTAGCCTGGGCAAGTGGGAGCCATCGTTGCTGTTGAAGATCAAACCGGAACCCCCGAACAGCCCCATGGTCTCACATATATTTTGACATATATTAATTGCTGACCAATAATATCTGATTAGTGCCACCTACAATCATTTCAATTTTCTCATACAACAAAGAGGAGTACATTGTAACGATGAGTATATAAGATACACAACCCAAACATTACCACAAAGACTATCTTTTCGTCTGCAGATCGGCAAAATAGAATCACACTTAAAGAGTAAACATAACATATAGTATGTAACGATCTAAACTTGAAAACCACCATGGCCAAAATAATTGTATGGAAAAATTAGATTGTTTGGAGGCATTATTAGTAAGATATTAACGCCCAGCAATTGACATACAGCAAAATATGTTTTATACTTTGGGACTGTTTGGAGCTTCCCGCGCAGCTCCAATAAGCAGATAGAACTCATTGGGCCATAGCCACCTTCCCTGAGTCCTTGAGAATGTAATGTTTATGTTCAATTCAGAATATATTAATCTCATATTGTAGCTTAAGGTGCCTGGTGCAGAGGATGAGAGTCGTAAACTTTATATTTAATGTATTGTTGATATCGAAATACAGACCAACATGGTTTCAATTGGAGATGCTGTACTTTCCATCCCACATGCAGCTAAGATATTGGCAAGGAATTTTTAAACCATCAAGAATACTATTAACGCTAAGTATGATGTGTCTTTCAAACAGATATTTATAATAGAATACCTACTCCCAAATCCACGAATATGAAGTATCAACACTTGAATATGAACGTGTATAGAAATATATATATATATATATATA
>NC_134803.1:21842053-21859553 GCF_046742065.1 Oratosquilla oratoria | reverse complement strand
AAAAAACACTAACGAGGCAGAGTGCTTTCGTATATTACATCTTCAGTGCAAAAAGTACATAGTTATACAGAAAGACATAGTTTATATATACATGATGAAGGAACAAAAACAGTTTACATAAGAGGAGAGGACATTTACCCCCTGGTAAACGATAGGCCAGGTCGCAATGGTCAATGCGTCCCACTAATGAGGGAGGGGTGACATCAGGTCACAGTCGCAGGGTTACATTTTACCTAATTATTCTTTTGCTTATTTCTTGGCAGATAAAATTGTCAAGTTTGTGTAAGCCTTTCTGTAAGTTTATATTTTGATCACTGGTTGTATGGATCAAACTGCACTCTATTATGTTTCTATATACTATGTTATTGGTGTAATAGATGGCATGGTCATTAACCCCAATCAACAGGATGATTATTTAATTCAACATGTTTTAAGATTTCACTAGAGTTATTGCCATCCCTAATATTCTTTATTGTTCCATTCTGATGCTTAAGGGTTTGGCAGTTGGTCTATGTAAAATTGATTACACGTTTTACAAGGAATTTTATAAATGAATCCTTTTTAACTTCAATAATATTGTCGATGAGCATATGTTTTACTGTACTATTATTCTTAAAAATTACTTTTACGTTAAATATTTTTGATAATTCTGTGGCACTTAACAAATTTTCTTGAAATGGCAAAATTAAAACATTATGATAGCTGAAAGATGATTTTGGTTGGGATGTTAAAAATTATTTCCTTGCAAAATTGTAAGCAATATCAAGGAATTGTTTAGGCCATTTTTATTTTAGCCTAATGTTAAAAACATTTCTGATTTCTTCATCAATGAATTCAGGACTACAGATACCGAAAGCTCTAAGAAACATAGAGGAGAAGACTGAAAGTTCAACACTATTTGGATGAGAATAATAATAAATATATGAATTTATATTGGTTGGTTTTCGATATACTCTAAATTTAAGGCTGTTGTCATGACGTACGATAGTACAATCTAAGAAAGGTGAGGTGCCACTTTTTTCTCAGTTTCTAAAGTAAATTTAATAGGATCAACAAGGGTATTTAATTTGGCTAAAAAATCATACACATTTTTATCTCCTGGCTAAAGACATAAAATATCATCAATGTACCTAACCCAACGAATGCTAGGAGGGGAGATTTCGTGCAATGTTTTAGTTTCAAAAAATTCCATGTATAAATTACTCGAAACTGGGGATAAAGGGTTTTCCATACTCATGCCAAATTTGGGGGAATAGAGATTACCATTGAATTGTAAGTTTCAAAACGAAGGGGTGTATTCATTACGATCGTCAACATTAATTCTATGTATTTTTTTTTTACTTTGATGTTACTACAAAGTGGATTGTTGATCCTTATCCCACTTCAATATATCTAAACAAAAAGTGCTATCATTTATTAGTTCCCAACATCCATCTGACACGATGGCTAAATACATTTACTCTCTTGCATCAAGATCCTTCTATTGTTAAGTTTTTTATTCAGGATCCCATGGAAAGGCAGCAAATTTCATTGATAAATGCGAGGATAGTGAAGTGAATACAAAAGTTTTGACTGGGTCTAAGAAAATTTCTTTCGTGAGGTCACAGCTTGTGCCTAATTCATTGGCTCCTGAAATGTTTTATGCTTCGCGTCTTGACCCCAAGTCTTTGAATTATAATCATGATACTTTTGGGTCTTATTTTCTACATTTTCTTTTTCTGATACCATTGTAGTAAATTCCTTTCAATTGTGTTTTAAGCTGGATGATGATCTTACATCCAGATTAGGCACTCTTGACAATAGGCGTACTAAGGCCCAGGCCATCAAAACTGTTGTTGAAGCCCTCCATTCTCTCTCCCATTATGAGTGGGAAGATAATGGTACTATTACTTTAGATAGGTTTTGCCTTATTTTGGAATATATTTTGTACATACTGTTTTTGATGTCTTTTGAGGGAAGAGCTGCATCATTTCTCAGCTGTAAGACAGGTGAGGCCCTGTTATCTTTCGCAACAAGGCTTTCATATAAACTTAGGGAAGCGCCTTCTGGTTTTTTGTGTATTAGTAATGCTCAGCAACATGCCACTGTTTCTAGTTCTTCTCCTCCACCCACTCAGTCTTCAGTTCCTACTCACAGCTCCCCTTCGTCTACACTTAACCCTCCTGTCCTTACGTGTATCTATTGTAACAGGTCAGGTCATTCGATTAGTTTTTGTTTTCGCCGTAAGCATCAGGTACACAAGTCAGGGCAGTCCCCTGTCCGTAGTACTTTATCGGATGTTTTATCTAATGTGACGCATGACCTCTCTAGAATAGAACCATAAGGTAAGCTTCGCAACTTTCATATCCATGGCCATTGTAAACACTCGACTGATCAGTGTTTCAAGATTTTGAAACTTAGACCTGAAACTTCTCATCAGCCTAGACAACCTCGTTTTCACAGGCGTCTATTTCACAACCCAAAGGTTTGACCAGTAATGTTTGGTCTCATATCATCCCTTTAGTGGCTGCTGAGTCTTCTCAATTACTCGCCTTCCAATTTCTTACAGATAATACACCTATTTCAGTCTCATAAGTAGGAAGGTGATGGATTTGTTTTGATGTATAGTGAAGTTGAAACAGGAAGAAGAAAACATGGAGTAGCAATTATAATAGGACCAACACTCACACCATATATTCAAAACGTAAAATTGATAAATGAGAGACTTATGTACTGTGTACTGAACATCAAAGGTAAAAAATACTTTATATATCAGGTGTATGCACCTCAACAAGGACACACCGATGAGGAAAAAAGGGAGTTTTTGGAGATGCTGGAGGAGGAAGGTGCATTATACTCTTCGGGATTTGTACAATCTTCCTTTATCTTCAGTATATAAGCGATGTTCGAGGGGAGCGAGGTTGGCCAGAGCAGTCCGGGGCGGCGGGGTTGGGCTGGGCAGGGCAGGTTGGGCGGGGTGGGCTGGTCTGAGTGTGCCGGGGCGGCGGGGATGGGCTGAGTATGTCGGGGTGGCTAGGCGTGCCGGGGCGGCGGGGCTGGGCTGGGATAAACACTTCCGTGCTCAGTACTAACGGCTGGGACTATTCCTTAAGAAATAGCTACCTTCCAGAAGAATTGCAGTTACAGTGAATGACAATTTCTCTGATAGATCTGGCCAAAGCTCAGCGTGAGAGCCCTGTTTGGTCTGCTGTTATTTATGCTTTGGAGTCTGGTGATGATACCACTTTACCAGATTTACCTGCTCCCCTGTCCCAGATTTCCTTGCAGGACAAGTTTCTCATTTGTAATGTGGAAGTATTTGAGCAGGATGTGGCACAGCTGTGCCACATCCTGCTCAAATAAAGGTCCAACCGCATTGTCTCGTGTGCTTACGGGTAGTGTGCCACCAAATGTGAGTAAGCACTATCCAAGCAGATCTTCATCATTTAAAGTCGTTTCATATTGCGACCACAAAAATATGATGAAACATAAGTACCCTTCAACAATTACCACGCCTATTGTAGATACCAATATAATTAAATTCAAACCAATCTAGTATTGGTTGTAATTTTTTAGGCAAAAAATCTGCAAGTGCTTCTGCGTAGGTATTAAGGTACAAAAGCCATAGCAAGTATAATTTTTGTTTTTAATGCAAAATCAGGGTCGGTGTTGTATTGGCGAGCTGCTCCTACCCCAGCTATATGTCTTTGTAAACTTTTTGCCCCCCCCCCAAAAAAAAACGTTTATTTTGGTTCCAGTAAAAGATTCTCTAGTAGCTGCTTGCTCAAAGTCACAATGGATACACTGTGGTCTTAGATTAGGTACCAATGTTCTAACCCTTTCAAGCATACATACATAAGCTGAACGTTGCTTATTTGGTAGAACTATATACAGGACTGGATGAACCCCTCCAAGTCTTTTTGCCGATATACAATATAACTGAGAGAAAAAGATAGGGGCTATGTTGAATGTACCATCCATAAACTACGTCTATTCTACTAAATAATGAATCCAAGATTCCCTTCCAAATATGAATATACGATTATTTTCTTGACCACTATCAGTCATAATAATAAAAAAAAAATCTACGTCGTTATCAAGTTTATATATTTTATATTGAATTAGAATCTCCAAATGCTGAAGATCAGTAGAGTTTGGTGGCGCTCAACTAATATCCTTCCTTTTTCGTCGAATTGTTTTCTTTATGCTACTTAGAGTCGGTAAAGATGCTAATACTGACGATGGTACATCAGCTATATATCCATTTATAAAAACACTAGGTACTTCTTGTAATTCATCTGCATGGCATTTTAAACTTGTTTTCACTTTGGCAACTTGGACACTTTCTGCAGAAGCAGAATGGGCGTGTTAATTTATTTTTCTTATCACAGCGTCACTCTTACTTTGGATCCGTCCATTACATCGGGCCCTTTGCTCACAGCGCCAAAATTTTATACTTGTATCACTCTTGGACGAAACGCCGAAATATATCACATGGCTACATTAGATGATTTAATATCTGTTCATCTCCCTAATGCAAGAAAATTAATAAGACCTTTGGAAAATCTTATGATAAAAGCTGGATAACTGTGAGAATGCTGTCGTTTTCAACTTTATGTGCATACAAGAGAACCTACATTCTTACTTCTTCTATATATATATATATATATATATATATATGTGTGTGTGTGTGTGTGTGTGTGTGTGTGTGTGTGTGTGTGTGTGTGTGTGTGTGTGTGTGTGTGTGTGTCTGTGTGTGTGTAACGGGACGGGTGTAACGGTATTGTTACGTCGTTCTATCCAACGTCACTTGTAACACAGAATATGACGGGTCCGTGACATCATCATGTTTAGGGGTGTCCACTGCACAAACGCCTCTAAGTTTTTTGTTTGTTTATTGTCCTATTCAAATAATGTTCTCTTGGTACACTATTACACAATCCTATCACTAAGGCACGTCACTGGCAAGACCCTCTCTCCGAGCCTGTACATCTCGTTTAAGAAGGTCGGAAGTTCCTTGGTGAGGTGCCACGCTCGTATAACTGAATTATTTATGTGAGCTGGATTTAGTTCGTCACATCTTATATTTTAATTTACATAATTAGTTTATAATTTAGTCTGACAGCCAGACTATAATATATATATCCAGGGGAGGTTCGTCAGTATACGTAATAATGTGTTTATTGCTGTGTGATCGCGTGTGCATGGTGCGACAGGGAATGCTTTGTCAGCTGGTTGATGCAGGAAGCGTCAGGCGCCCCATTGTCTGCCGGCTGGTGTGAGTGTGGGAGTGAGTGGAGGTGAGTGGGTTATATGACTGAGTGATATACTCACTTGTGTATGAGGCGTATACATATCGCTCTCCCCCTGGGGTTAGGTGGCTCCCGGCACCTAGGGTACATGGTTTACAAAAGTATATATATGGGTAATACATCGAGAAAAAAATTTCAGAGACACAAAATCCTGTGGGATTATAAATGTGCAGATGGGGGGGGGTGTTGTTGAAGAGATTCTGAGATCCCAAGAGGGATCATGCACTGTAAATAGGGGTAGTGATGTTGTGTCTCAGAAGTGTAACGTTGTGTCTCACCAGATTACATGTTATATTGGATTTCACATACACTGTTTAATTCACTTTTTAAATGTTATTGTTTTTATGGTTTAACACTATCACTGTTGGGAGTGTTGTTTTTCTAAACACTGTTCTATGGTCAGTTTGGTGTGTCACATTGCACTTGTTTTATTTCATAGTATGGATATATAGTTTCTGTATGAATGTTTATAGTATTTAAGATATTGGGTGAGACACAAGTATAAACTTAATCTAGGTTTACAACAATTTGGGTATGGAGGTGGAAAGGTTTTGGAAGGTGTTACTTCATGCAACAGAATATGATTATTATTATTAGTATAAAGAGAATGATGAAGAGGGAAAGGGCTGTGGAGGTATATGGAAGGATCCTATGATGTAAGTCGAATGAATCCATGTCTAGAGTGGTTGATTTATTTAGTTGGTGTATTATGTCTATCTTGCTTGGAAGGATGGTATTGGGAATCTTGGGTAGGGGAGGGAGTATTAGTTGGGTTATGGGGCCTAGGTCGTGGGTCAAATTGAGGGTACCTTGGTCGTGGAGGTTATTGGGTAGTAGCATTGAGTTCATCGTGTAGATTTGGCAAATGTCTGGCAGTGTGATGGAGCCGTTGACCTTATGGTGGGTGGGTGGTTTACGGGGGCACATGACAGATACTAAGGTTGGATGAGGGAGGTATAGGAAGTGTTTATGTCCTACATGTGTATGGTGAATTTTGGCGTTGTCTGAGAAACGGAAATCACAAGTTTCGGTAAGATGTATTCGGTTGGTTGTAAGTTCTGAGAGGCAGGGTTGGGATTTAGTTAGTTGGAAATGGAAAGGATAGGCTGGACAGATGTGGAAGTTGGGTCGTGCTGTCTTGCAAGTTGTTATGGTCTCCGGTGATGTCAGTGTTAGCCACTGACCGTCGGTTGATTTTAAGATGGTAGAGGTTGGTAGGTTGAGGGTCATTGTTCGGTTTTGGTAAGGGTATGGGAAAGGATAAATTTCCCAAAGGGAGAATCTCTTGACAGGGTCCATCGGTATGTTGATTAAAATAAATTGTTGGAAGATAGTTGATGCTAAGATGGGGTAGTAATGTTGTATTTCATGTTTAGAAAAGAAAGGGGTAAGTTGTAGTGTACTGTGGGCTCGTCGTAGTGTCTGGGTAAGCTGGGTTGGGGTGATCATTTGGGAGTCGACTACACCTGCATGGGCGTTCCAAATGTCTTTCTGTATGAGATTGGTATGGTCTTTGAGGCTATCTAGTTCTTTGTCTAGGTTATTTAGGTGATAAAGGAAGAAAAGGGCTGTTTGGGAATTTGTGATTTGAGACAACTGGGTGTTTGTGAATTGTGCAAGGTAGTTGTATTTGTCTATGACTGAATTTACAGAATCAGCGAGGAGGTCTATGTTCTGTGAATTTAAGTCTATGAGTTTCCCTTGTTGTTGGAGTACTCTTGTTATTTTTCCTATGTGTGTATCCACTGTGTGGATATCTTGATCAGTAGCAGTTCCAAATAGGGATTTAGAGATAATGCCAACGAAATCGAATAGACCTCTTTTGGTTCTTCTGGTGTTGATAGTGTCGTTGTCTGGGTCTGGAAGGTGGTATATTGTGTATTTTATCTTGTTGAGTTTACTTTGTAATGAGTTGACGTTGTGGTAGAGTATCTGTGAGGTCTCATAATTTTGGTGTGTGTTATTTGGTACTTGCCTGCCTATGTTTTTCTGTATTTCTTGTAGGTCATTTTGTAGTTTAGAAATTGGTTCTAGCAAGGATGTGGGTGAGATGCGGAGTTTCACCATGATGGAGTCTTCAACGCATGCTGTGGTGCCATGTTTGTGGACTATGGCGCCAGGCAAAAGCCTTGGGACGGAGAGGGCGAGGTGGACGATGAGAGGGATGAGTTGTAGAGATTTCATCTGTGGAAAAAGGGGTCGTGTCTGAGTGACTAAGGATATGTTTATCTGACTCTCGCTAAGATTATATTGGTCGGAAGGAAGTAGAGAAGTTTTATAGATATGTGGAAAAGAGTTCTTATTGGAAATGGGCCATTTTAACCTCCACTGATAGATACATGACGTCCTGCATCTTCAGGGGCGAGAGCTAGAGTGCATGTTTAGTTGCGTCGACGCAGAGTCATGGGATGAGACTTGCGTATTGGTGATTGGTGTGTGTCTGTGATAGGTGGGTTGTGGATGGGAGGTGAGATTGGGTCGAGGTTCAGTTTGACCTTTCTCAACTTCTCTCCATGTATGGTGAAGGTGGAGTGATCAGAAGGATCTGTTAGTAGGAAAACATTGTTAGGGAGTGAACTTGTGACTATGAAGGGGCCTAGGAATTTGGGTTTGAGTTTGTTTGTTCGACCTGAGTCTTTTACCATGACTGTGTCGTCAGGTGCTATGTCAAGTGGAATTGACCGTTTGTGTTGTTTTGTCTTTGTCTTTTCCTGGGCTTCTTTCAGGTTTGCTCTAACTTTTTTGTAAATTGTTTGCATACCTCTTTTGATGCAGTGTGCGAGGTTATCTATGTTGTATAAGGGTGGGGGGGGGGGGGTTGAATATTTGGTAGGGTAGGCGCATTGGTTGGCCGAAAAACATTTCATGTGGACACATCTTAGTAGCTGAAATGACTGTGCAAATGAAACTGGCTTGTACCTGTGTAAGCCAATCTTCCCAAGTGTCCATGAGGTCATTGACCAATGGTCTGAGAATTTCTAGGACCTTGCGATTTGTTCGCTCAGTCAGACCGTTTCCCTGGGGGTGGTATGCAGTGGCAAATGTTTGGTCAATGTTGTAAAGATGTGCTATTTCGCGCATCACTTCATTTTTGAATTCTGAGCCATTGTCAGATAACATTGTGTGTGGTATGTTGTATTTACAAAAGATATTGTTGACCAGGGTTTTGGCTACAGTCTCTGCTGTTTTGTCCTGGAGTGGTATTAAGATTGTGTATTTAGAGAAATACTCAACTGCTGTGAGTACATAATTGGAACCTTGATGGCTCGTTGGCATTTTCAGTAGGTCAATGCCAAGTGTTTCCCATGGCTCAGCAGGGAGTGGGATATCTTTTATGTTGATTTGCTTCAGGTTAGGGCCTCTGAATTGGTTGCAAGTTACACAAGAATCTATGTGTGTGGTTATATCTCTTTTCATGTAAGGCCAATAATATGTGTGCCTAGCAGTGTTTAGTGTCTTATCTCTGCCCGAGTGGCCTCCCATTGCACTGTCGTGCAATATGTGTAGGACCTTGGGGACTAGGGCTCTGGGGATAACAGTAACCTCTCTTGTATTAATGGTTCTCCTTATGACTCCGTCGACCATATTGAGTTCCTCAATAGGGACAGGTGGTCGGGAGTGTAAGGGGGTTTGTGAGATGAGATGCTGTTTTATTGGAGACCATATTGGGTCTCCGTCAGTTTCATCCCTGAGTTCTTGCATAGGTATGCATGTGGTTTGGGTTATGGGGGTGATGTGAGTTTGTCTGCTCAAGCAGTCTGCCACTACGTTAGCTTTCCCAGCTAAGTATACGATCATGGGATCGTAATCAAGGAGAGTTGTTTTCCATCTAGCAATTCTCCCATGTAAGTCTTTAGAGTTAAAAAGATAGACTAGGGGTTGGTGGTCTGTTAGTATGGTAATCTTGTAGCCTAAAATGAGGTATTTAAAGTGTTTTAGTGTCCATATGATTGCAAGTCCTTCTTTGTGTGTAGTTGAGTAGTTACTTTCAGCTTTATTAAGGACTCTACTTGCGTAGGCTATGGGGTGCTCTTTGCCATTGTTATCTTTCTGTTGTAGGACTGCGCCTATTCCTTTAGAGGAGGCGTCTGTGTAAAGAAAGAATTCTTTCTTCATGTCAGGGAAAACTAGTACAGGGGCTGTGGTGAGTGTATGTTTGAGAGTGTCGAAACTTTGCTGTTCTGTTTCTGACCATTGAAATGGCTCGCCTTTCCTTGTGAATTTGGTCAGAGGGGAAGCAATATCAGCAAAGTTTCGGATAAAGTGTCTGTAGTAGGAGGCTAACCCTATGAAACTTCGTGTTTCATTTGCGTTTCTGGGGGTTGGGAAATTGTTTATTGTATCTATTTTATCAGTGGTTGTGTGAATCCCTTTTGCATCCACTTTATGGCCTAGGAAGGTGAGTTCCTTCATGAGGAATCTACATTTCTTTAATTGAATCTTTAATCCCGTATGTTTGAGACGTTTGATGACAATCTCTAAAGTGTTAAGGTGGTCTCTTTCTGTGGGACTATATATAATGAGGTCGTCTAAATAGACGAATAATGAGATTCCTATCATGTCACTGAAAATGCGGGTCATCAACCTTTGTTGGGTTGAGGGGGCATTCTTAAGGCCAAAGGGCATAAGTTCAAAATGAAAGTGTCCTTTGTCCGTGGAAAATGCAGTTACGGGTTTTGATTCCTCTGTTAGTTCGACCTGCCAGAAGGCTGACTTGAGGTCTATTGTGGAAAAAACAGAGTTCCCGTTGCCAATGCATTGTAGTACATCTTGCATGGCGGGGAGGGGGTGTGGGTCAGATTGAGTTAGGTTGTTTATTTTTCTGAAGTCAACAACAGGGCGTAAGGTTCCGTCTTTCTTAGGGACCAAAAAGAGGGGACTGTTCCATGGGGAGTCTGAATGGGAAATTACGCCTTGGTGTATCATCTCATGTACACTGTCATTGACTTGGGATTTCCTACTGTGGGGTATGCGGTAAGCGGGGGTGTATGAAGGGGGGGTGTTTGGGGGAATTTGGATGTGATGTTTGATTATATCACATTTGCCTAGTGATTCGCCTTCTAAGGCGACAGCTGATCTATTCCTCTGTAGGAGAGCTAATAGCTCGTTATGACTTTCTCCGTCAGCTGATGTCGTGATTTGGTCTGGGGGAATAGGGGGGAGGGGTTGTGTTGGTCTTACTTGGTTGATGTATTGCGGCAGTGGTTCCTGGATAGGGGAATTATGGAGATGGACTGCGCAGATGTTTGTATTCTTCCTGATTTTACGGTGTTGTTCTGAGGTGTTTGTTAACATAGCTAGTGTATGTTTATTTTCTGATATTGTGTCCCAGGAGGACTCAATGGTTATGTTGTTAATCCTGGACGTGTCTGAGTCGATTATGACGTCCTGATGGTCTATTGCACCGGGTATGTATAGTGGGACTGTTATTGAATGTCTAGGGGGTATGATGACTGTGTTAGACATCAGTGCCTTTGAGGTGACATAAGGGGGTGGTCGGAAGGAATAGCTGTTAGTGGGATTGGGAGTATTAAAGGAAGGTAGACATGAGAGATGTTGTGTGTCTGAGTCGGGTGTCTCAGGAACTGTTGATTCATTATTTACATCTCGGAAGGAGATTTTGTTAGTCTCAAAGTCTATCTTAGTTTTCCAAATCTTTAATGAGTGTAGTCCTATTATACCTTGTTGATCAAGGCTCCATTCATCAGCTATGTGGAAAGTTGTGAAACCTACTTTGTGATTGTTGACTTCAATATTTAAGTCTATGGTGTCGTGTAGAGGAATTGTGCTCCCTTCTATTAAGAGTCCTTCCATATTGGAAAATTGAATTTGGGGTGGGTCATTTAATGCTTCATACAGAGCTCTTGGGATGATGTTCAGGTTTGTTCCTGTATCAACCATCATGTCAACTTTAAGTTGGTCTAAGCTTACTTCTAGGGTGAGGTATTTGTGTTGTGTATGAGATATTCCTATGGCGGTTTGGTGCGTGAGGCTGGTGCACGTTCCCCCAATCGTTGTTGAGTATTGGTTGTCGTGTTGGAGGGGGCTGTTTGTCGAGGGGTGGTGAATGGGTTGTTAGGTCTCTGATGCGGTTGTTGTTGTGTTTTCTGTAGGTAACACTCTTCGTTGGAGTGAGATGATGTTTGGTGTAGGTTGCAGTATTTGATTGGATGTGTTGGTGTAGATAGGAGTGGGTGTTTAAAGGGGGGTGGAACTTGTTGTTTTTGCTGTGTCCAACACTGGGCATCTGTGTGGGAAAAGGTTCCATGAACTGAGCAAGGGATAGGGTGGTGTTGTACCTGCGTGTGTTGCTTTTGCTGTGTCCAACACTGGGCATCGGTGTGGGAAAAGGTTCCATGAACTGAGCAAGGGATAGGGTGGTGTTGTACCTGCGGGTATTGTTGTTGCTGTATGCAGTCTTTCGTGTTGTGACTGTTTGATGAATGGTAGGAGCACCACTTAGAAGGTTGTCCTTGATTGGTGGGAGGGGGTTGCTGTGAGTGAAGGCTATTTAGTCTGGGGAGATGGTTGGGGGTATCTAAGGATACATTGCAAGCATTCATGATATCTAAAATATAGGTATAAGCTAGAGGATTTCTAGTGTCTAGTTCCTTTTTGGAGGCTTCCTTTAAACACTTTGGAGGGAGTTGGGAGAGATAGGAAGCTATTTCAAGGAATGTTAGTAAGTGTTTTGTTGGCATTACATTTTGACCAAATTGATCAGTGTGAGTCCAAGGAGAGTTATTTTCTAGGTCTTCTCTGACCTCTTTCATTCCGTTTGCCACAAAGTCCATAATGTTAGTAATGGAATGTGGTTGGATTCTAGTGTTATTGAGGAAAGTGATTAGAAATGAAATGTTGTTAGGTTGTTTGTTATGAAAGACCTTAAGGAGGTGGCGTTTATATTCCTGATAAGTGATTCCAGATGCAACTAGGGTGTCTAGCATCCTTGCCTTTGAACGGCAAATGTCAGATGGGTTTATTTTCTGACGGCACAAATTTATTTTATCTGTCTCTGAGTATTGTATGTTCTTGGAGAAAAACAGGTCACATGCTGTCAAGAAATCTGTAATGGATAGTCCGCTATCTTGGGAAAAGGTTGGGATTTCTGTGAGGGGGGTTATGGTTTGATAATTGTTAATTATTGTTGGTTGAGGTAGTGGGTAAGGGTAATATTGTGGGTTTGGAGGAAGGTTAGGTTGTGGTTGGTGGTACGGTGTGGAGTTGGTTTGAACAGGTGGGGTATGGGGGGAAGGAAAGGGGAAGGTTTGGTACTGTTGCTGAATGGGAGGGGGGTTATTATGTGTTGGGATATGGGGGTTGGATGGATTATGGTTTATAGGAGGTTTTGTTTGCATATTTGGTTGTGATTGTGAGGGGTGAAAGGGGTCTACTTGAGGAGGCTGGTTGAAGGGGATGATATTAGGAGGAGCAACATGAGGAGTTGGTTGGGTGGGTTGTTGTGGTTGAGATGGGTTGGAGGTGTCTACTTGAGAAGGATGGTTGAAAAAAGGTAAGACATCGTTCTCATAAAGGGGAGTTATTTGGGTATCTGCATTAGGATTAGTTTTGTCAGGATTAGTTAACTGGTCAGAGGTATTGTCAACCTGTGGACATAGGTAAAAATGGTCTGGTTTGTCATTGCCAATTAAGTCTTCTGTGTGTATTTCCTCTTTGTCACTGGATATGTCATTTTGGTGTTTTTCTTCTCTAGACTTTGAGAAGACGCTATGTAAGCTTTGTTTTAGTTTTGATCTGGTGGCAAAGGCCATGTTGTTAAGTCATGTATTAGTTAATAGTTAGTTTTGATTTGTAATCTAAGAAAAAAAAAGGAGCTGTTAAAATATGAATAATAGGTATATAGTAACTAAGGGTATTATATTATGCTTAGATATGGGAAGGGGGATATAGTAATGGGATTACAAAAATCATAAAAATATATGTGTTATATAAAATAGTAATAAAATGTGGAAATAATATTATATAATAAGGAGTTAATTATTGTGATATTATTCTTATAATAGAATTAATTATGGTTGTTCATAAAAAAAAAATTACAGCAGTAAAGTAGGTTACATTGATAAAAATGTATAAGTTCTATGTAAATATTGAATTTTAAACATATAAGAGCTATTTGTTTAAACAAGAATTACTTAACTAGAAGAATGCATATGAATATCATATTATGTAATAATATTAACTGTTGAATATATATGTATATTTGTAATTGGCAGATTAAAGAGTATTACTTAATGATAATTTTTGGAGAGAAAAAAAACTTCTAAATGACAATATGCTAATATAAGTGCGAGATTACATAATCGTTGTATGGCTAAGGTGTACGTGCGTTGAGCACGTGGGTATCTAAGGGCGTATAGGTTACCTTAATACCGTGCTTGAAGCGATTTGTATTATGACGTGCAGCTGGGATAGTTGCTGACGTTGTGGTTCTCGGTGGAACGCGACACTCGGATGAGTGGTGGTGGTTGAGCGGATGAGGTGGCTGTTACGCGAGTCAGTGCGCAGCCGGTGTGAGTCCTCTGGGGCGGGTGAGGTCAGTGCTCAAGCGAAGGAAGTCCAGAGGGCTCGGTGGAATGATGTTCGCATAGAAAAAAAATGCGAGTATCAGGGGTGGTTTTGAGTGGGTAATGTATGGTTATTATTACTGGAATATATTGGTGTTAAATATAAGGATTGATGTTACCTTTATAATGTTGATTTTAGTAGTGGGAGATCAGCCTGTGACGATTGCCCGTGATGAAATAGTGTGAACCAAGTTCTTGTTCTTGAGAGCGTTTTGTTCAGTGCGGTTATTTGTTCGTAGATGTATGTAGTTGGCTAAGAGTGGACGGGTTTGAAGTTCACCGTAGTAGGTACACCGTAGTCTCTTCGAAGTAGTTGGTTGCGGGATCGCTGCCACCAGTGATGTAACGGGACGGGTGTAACGGTATTCTTACGTCGTTCTATGCAACGTCACTTGTAACACAGAATATGACGGGTCCGTGACATCATCATGTTTAGGGGTGTCCACTGCACAAACGCCTCTAAGTTTTTTGTTTGTTTATTGTCCTATTCAAATAATGTTCTCTTGGTACACTATTACACAATCCTATCACTAAGGCACGTCACTGGCAAGACTCTCTGTCCGAGCCTGTACATCTCGTTTAAGAAGGTCGGAAGTTCCTTGGTGAGGTGCCACGCTCGTATAACTGAATTATTTATGTGAGCTGGATTTAGTTCGTCACATCTTATATTTTAATTTACATAATTAGTTTATAATTTAGTCTGACAGCCAGACTATAATATATATATCCAGGGGAGGTTCGTCAGTATACGTAATAATGTGTTTATTGCTGTGTGATCGCGTGTGCATGGTGCGACAGGGAATGCTTTGTCAGCTGGTTGATGCAGGAAGCGTCAGGCGCCCCATTGTCTGCCGGCTGGTGTGAGTGTGGGAGTGAGTGGAGGTGAGTGGGTTATATGACTGAGTGATATACTCACTTGTGTATGAGGCGTATACAGTGTGTGTATGTATCAACCAATCGATAAAATCAGTCATCCTGAGTCCACTGCTGAACAAAGAACATGATTCACACGACCGCGCCAACCTTTGCCACGTCACACCTGCAAACCTCTCTATCGCGTCTCTCCACCTTCTGTTTGGTCTCCCTCTTCCACGCATCCCATCTCGCGGCGTCCACTCAGTGATACACTTGCTCCATCGCTCATCATTTGTTCGCACTAACTTACTTGTCCAATTCCACTTCCTCTCTTCTACCGCCTCCACCATATCTTCCACTCTAGTCTGCTCTTTCACCCGACTTGCTCTCTTTCGGTCTCTCAGCATTATTCCCATCATTAATCTCTACAGTCTCCTCTGTACAGCCCTTAGCTTTGTCACCGTCGCCTTCGTCAGTGTCCAAGTCTCACACCCGTAGATTATCGCTGGCAGAATGCATTGGCTGTAAACTTTACGTTTCAAACATAAAGGTAGAGAGCCTTTCATCATTTTCCACTTCAACCGTGAATTTGATTGACTTGACTAGGTTATCAATTTGTCTGAGGAATTGTGACTCATCTAAATGATCAGGCCATAGGCAAACAATGTCATCAACATAACGTAGCCAAATTATTCCTGGTGAAATTATTTCACTTGAAATCTTTCTCTCAAAGAATTCGATATATAAATTGCTGAGCACGAGAGAAAGACAATTTCCCATGCTCATACCGATATATATATATATATATATATATATATATATATATATACATATATATACACACATACACACACACACACACACACACACACACACATATATATATATATATATATATATATATATATATATATATATATATATATAATGTACTCGTTCTTTTCAATGTGATTTCACTGCTAAGTTTTTCCTGGAGGAGAAAAACATATGGTGATGGTATTCAAAATAGTTTTCGTTGGTAAACAAACGGAATGTAATTCTCTATATTGGAAACTTTTAAAGTAGGAATTCTTCAGTAATGAGATTAAAGAATTTGTATATCTATAAAAAAAAAGATAAATATAGACGAGGTAAATATATCAAATAAAACAAATAAATGAATAAACAAATAGATAAAAATATTGACACGAAAGACTCGCTAATATCCTGATATATTTTCAATTATTGGAAATTTCGTAACTTAGAAAAATATAAATAGAAAGAATCATAATTAAACATCAGTGCTTCGTTTCTGTCGAATCAATGGACACAATTGTATATTTTCACCAACAGATGAAGTTTGTGATTCTTGGTTTCCATGAGTGAGGATGGAGAAGCAAACAATCATTTGCAGTCTGCCATACGTACTTTATTGACACAAGTGTACAACAGCACATATGCGTTTACATAATATAAACACTGCCCCCAATACAGGGTTCATTTTTGTTAGTCATGAAAGTGCATGGCGACATTTATTTGCATGACCAAGTGTAAAAATTACTTTATTCCCAACTGTCCGGGTAAACAGCGAACGCTCTACCATATACTGAAAATAAAATTATCAGTTTTTCAGATGCTGTAGCTATAAAACTGCAGCAGATTTGAATGTATTTTTATTTATGAAAGCCAAAGTGGTTGAACACTCTCTTATCTTTGATATACAGATGCGGAAATGCAAACCTGACACAATGTCATGTCATTATTGATTTATATTAACAAATCACTTTACTATGTAAAGAAATTTACTACAAATCCCTTTACTACAAATCACTTTACTACAAATCACTTTACTAACCAATCACTTTACTATGTAAAGAAATTTACTACAGAATCAGCAAAGGAGAACATATTTGCAGCCGTCAAACAAGTAGTCTTTTTTTTTTATAGTTTCCGTTTTGTTTGTTATTGTGTCTACATTTTACGTTAGGGATCACTCGCTACATCACAAGCTTAGTTTCAACAACATACAACAAAATCTGTAAATATGTAACCATGCGAACTGAGGTCCCTCCCCACTCCATCACCCGTCCCCAAATTAATTTCATCACTAAGATGTATTTGTTCGTGATTTTGTCCTCAGTTTTTTCCCTTATGTGAATTTCAATGGTTTTCCTTTTTAATTTGTGAAGCAGTACTGCTGGGTATTTCAGTTTCTTAAATGCTTCGATGATGTATTTATATTCACCTTCAATAAACTCTGCTCTACATATCCAGATTGCCCTTAGAAAAATCCCTATGACTACTCCTCGTTTCGTTCTCTCTCTGTGTGATGACTGATAGTGGGTGAAGTCATCTCTGTTGGTCGTTTTTGTTTTTTCGTAGATTGAAAATTTAATAGTGTCGTCCATTCGGTGAATCACGGCGTTCAGGAAAGGTAACTTTTTATAAGCCTTCATCTCCATTGTAAATTTTATGCTGTTGTCCAAACTGTTAAGTCTTCTGAGTTTATTATCTACTCGTGTGTTGTCTGGAATGACAACTAATATGTCATCCACGTATCGGAACCAGGAACTTCCCCTACCCATAATTTGCTTGAATTGATCCCCTTCTAAACACTCGATAAATGATGACGCCATCACCGTTGATAAAGAAGAACCCATTGCCAAGCCTCGAATCTTTTTGAATTCTTGGTGCTCAAAGGTAAAAACCCCAAAGTTGACATATGTTTATTTACTGGAAGCTCGTCATCGCTGGTATCATTGATTGCTCGTTTTACAGCGTTTAGGGGTC
>NC_134803.1:21827053-21837053 GCF_046742065.1 Oratosquilla oratoria | reverse complement strand
GTGGGAAGCAATTTGTTCACTGCCAATGTAGTTATGGTTATGCAATCTTTAGGCCATTGTCCTTTTCAGGTGTTGAAGTTAGGGTAGTATCTGATTAACCCTAGAATGATAACCCTCTATTTTCCTAACGTGGAAGGTCAACCCGGGAGAATTTTAAAGAATAAATAAGTAAATGAAAAAAAAACTATGAACAAAAAATATTTATTTTGAAAATATACAACGAAAATACAACGCGCCACCATTCATTTATGGTATTTTAGAATAAATTTGCAGTTTAAGAATTACCTTACTAAACCTTGACAAAAATGTAACGAAAAAGTGAATTTAAAAAATAATAATTAATTAGCAAAAAAAGAAAATTATAATTCGATCTTCTCATCCTCCTACGCGTGTAGTCTTGGGAAGTGGGAGTATGCCCTAGCCGAGTCCCATCCCTCTATCTCCGCCACAAACTGTATGGGAGAGACAGAACTGTGGAGAGATTCTCCCGAAATGGACCAGGGAGCAAAAACTAACGGAGACAGCTGGACCACACACTCACCTTTCAAGTCAAGCTAAACACTGAAGCTACTGGGCGTGTCAAGAAGGAGCCACGCTGCTAAGCACTGAGAGAATTCCACCCTGGTAACCATGCAATGGTCGATCAAGCTGGTGTAAGGAAAACTGTAGGGTTTTCTTGGCCGTATCTGAAAGTAGGTAATAAGTTTGAATATACATTATTCCCCTGATCACTTGGTTTTGACTAGTCTTGTTCATTTATTGTGTTTATTATTTTCATTTCATCGGTGTGCGTTATATTCTTATTCTGATCTAGCTGATTCATCTCCGGGCTTCAGTGTAAGCGTATGTGTTTATATATATATATATATATATATATATATATATATATATATATATATATATATATATATATATATGTATATATATATATATATATATATATATATATATATTTGAATATCTGGGGAGCAGATTCTCTTGTATGCATGCATTGTTAAAATCGACAGCGTTAGTGAGGTTGTTGATCTTCTTGTGAGTATTCTCCAGTTTTCTAACCAATATTCTGCCATTTAGAGGGTGGGCATAGACCAAGTTGCCAAAATGATTCATTTATTTCAACGTTTCGTCTAACAAAGAGACATCTTCAGGAAATTCTGTAACATAGATAATAATGACGTACAGAAATAAAGAAAACAACATGTAAATCTAACCAATTATACAAATATAGAAGTAAATATCAATAAATGCGCAAATTCACACAAATTAACACTATACATGGGCTGATGGGGACCGTTACTTACAATAGTTAAAAGGTCCGATGAAATGACGAAGAAAACCCTTCGCTCGGTGACATATATACGCACCTAGCCGGCTTGGGTGGTGGTGGAGGGCGGGAGAGGGGGCGGGGGTGGTATCTCATTAATACGTGAAGAAGAGGGTTGGGGGAGGGGTTGGGGGGTTAGGGGGTTGCGGGGTCGGTTGGGGGGAGGATGGAAGGAGTGGGTGGGAGGAGGTGGAGGGGGGGGGGGTTCGGAGAGAGATCATGCTCGGTAGTAGCTTGGCCGTGCTGCTAGATAAAGCGATGACAGAAGTCATGTTGCATTGGATATTAATGATAGGACTACATTCTCTGATAAACATAGCTTCTAGAAGCTTAAGTTTATGTACATCCCTATTGCTTGCTATAATCCTAGTGTTTGAAACTAGGTATTCATTGGTTATAACTAATAACTTATATAGTAATACTGAGACTATGTCTAAAACTAATTGTGTTTATGAATTCACCTGTAGCACCGGGAACTGTGTAGCCCGTGAAACAGCATATATTGGTTTTACTAGATGTAGTCTCAGTAGGAGAATAACTATGCATTTACAAAATGGGGCTATAAAACATCACTTAATGAAATACCATAACCTAACAGCCACCCGTGAATACCTAGTTTCAAACACTAGGATTATAGCAAGCAATAGAGTAGAAGTGTATATAGTCTTCTTTATTGGTGGGTTTCCTGTATACTGAAAATTTCACATTTTTATCTATTCTATGGATAATTGTGTCTAAGAAAGGTAATTTTCCGTTATTTTCATTTTCTGCAGTAAATTGTATATTTTCATTTACACTGTTTAATCTCCTGAGTTTGTTATTAATGTCTGTATCTTTAGGTACAATTACGAGTATGTCATCAACATACCTAAACCATTTACTATTCCTACCTATTATAGTCATGTATTCTTCTGTTTCGAGTATTTCCATGTATAAATTTGCTAACACTGCAGAAAGAGGACTACCCATGGCGAGGCCAGAATGTTGTCTGTATTCAATATTATCAAAAGTGAAAGCGCCAAATCCTACAAAAAAAAAAAAAAGATTACCTCGAATTAATTTCTTTGTGTAGGATTTGGCGCTTTCACTTTTGATAATATTGAATACAGACAACATTCTGGCCTCGCCATGGGTAGTCCTCTTTCTGCAGTGTTACCACATTTTCATCTCCTGTTGGGCATCCTTTAATTTCTCTGCGACGAGATCCCTTGCCTTCATCAATCTATTCTTGAATTCTGATACGTATGTTAACAAATGTGGTTCATCACTCTTACCAAGCCATTTCTCTTTCATCATGTTCAAAGGACCTCTTATATCGTGGCCATACACTAGTTCAAATTGACTAAATCCAGTCGATTCTTGTACTGCAACCCTAATTGCAAACAAAGCCAACGGAATTCCTTCATCCCAATCTATTCCGATTTCCTCACAGTATACTCTGAGAATATTCTTAAGGGCTTAGTGGAATCTCTCCAGACTACCCTGGGATCGTGGATGGTATGCACTAGATAATCTTTGTTCAATGTGCAAGCCTTTTAATATTTTCTTAAACATCCCGGAAGTAAAGTTACTTCCCCTATCAGACTGGATTACTTCTGGGAGTCCTACCCAAGAAAAATATTTCACCTACTCCCTCACTATATTCCTTGCGTGGATACCCCGGAGTGGAATAGCTTCTGGAAATCTAGTGGCTACACACATTATTGTAAATATATATGAATTTTCTTTCCGAGTTCTTGGTAATGTTCCAACACAATCAATTATGATTTTGCTGAATGGTTTACAAATTGCTGGTATGGACTTAAATGGTGACCGCGGGATTACCTGATCTGGTCTACCCACTCTTTGACATATGTCACAAGTTAAAAAAAAAAATGCAACATCTCTTCAAATTTGGCCAATAAAAATGAGTCAACAGCTTCGTAGCTGTTTTCTAACTCCTAAATGTCATGCCAGGCTATATTCATAGGACATGGCTATCAATGTATGCCTATATTTCTTTGGCACCACTATTTGTCGTTTCAACTCCCAATGATCCGTTGTGGGTACACTAGTAGGTCTCCACTTCCTCATTAACACGTTATCATAAAGATAGAATCCAGTAGAACTGTCATCAGACACATCATTTCAAACATGCAAAGGCATCCCTCGCCTTTCCTTTGAATTTTGTCTGCACCAACATTGCCCAATCCATCTTTTCCTATTCTTTTATTATAGCCATATTTTCAAATTGGATGAAGAAGTCTTCTGCTTCTTCTTCTATGAATTCAGGTAATTGACTAACCCTGTCTTCTATTCCTTCTCCACCATTTCTTCCCATTGGTACACCTCTAATTTCTAATTCTTTTAGTCTCACTTCTTTCTCTGCTTGAATAATTTCTGACTCTAGTAAAAATCTGCATCCTATATTTCTCCAACTCCAGTCTATCACTTGGCCTTATTTTCTCCCTTGACTCAGTTTCATCAACTGCATTGGCAACTCCCTTCTCAGCTAGTGTTGCAATGATTTCTTTCTGTATATCACCTTTCAAACTACATGTCACAAGTATTTCAAACTTATTTGCTATTTGGCGAAACTCCTCCACTGTACACTGGTACAGACAGTGTAGGTCACGTCTATTTATGAATTCTTCTACTCTCTCTGCCATTTTGATTTCACCTGAACTAACTTCAGCAGTCTGTGACATACCTTAATTCCTTGGATGGTTACCGTCTTTGCTGTGGAGAATACTGTATGGAATCCTTGGGTGGTAATAGGCCGTTGGTTGAATCCTCGGACACGGGCCACCACCTTGTTACACCCGCACCTCTAACCTAAAATAATTAGTTAGTAAATAAGGGACCTGGGAGGACAATATATACCTTTATAGATACTGCCTCATCCCTTAAAGCTGGGTGAACAATAATGTATACTGTCAATTATTATTTTTGGCATATATCAACAAATAATGAGGTTAGGAAAGATAGATATAATTATCTTCATATATTAAACAAAAGGATAAGTAAGTGATCATATCTTCATTATATGCAAATAATTATTCTACATATTCTTATATATGTGAGATAGGATGAAATCTTAATCATCATTACTTGCAATCAGTAGATCTATACTGAGATTCTGGTCTCCACAATATTATTCATATGAATTAAATTTAACACAATGAACAACATCAACAAATAAACTCAATGTAATAGACACTCTTAATAAAGAATTAGACCTTGTATTAATCTCAATGTAAGAGTTTGCCACAATATGACTGCAATAACATGACATGGATATACATGATATATTAAAAGAATCATGGAATATCTGATTAATCTCTAAATTTATCAAGATTATAATGAACTTTCAATACAATACAATTTCCAAGCTTACATACATTATATGATTGCTCCCTCTCTATTCACAGCAAACCCCAAATTTACTTTTATTCTAAACATGCTCAATCTAGGCACATGGATATGAGTCATCATTAGACTAACACAGGATACGTGTTATTTGTTAGACTGTGAGAGAGAGAGAACGTAAATCAACTCTCTACTCGTGTTGTTCAAAGTATACAAGTTCCAACAATGGGTCTGTCGACATACATAGGTCGTAAACATAAATCATACATTATTTGTAAATCACAAGAAATTATAGCAAGTACGTCCTCGAATTTTCATATACTAATTAGAATGTAACAATCTTGAATATATAACATATACGCAGATATGTTCACTTTCGAAATACTTTGGTTTTCTCTTGCGACGTACTGCGCCTGCGTGAAATGAAGAAAATGGAAGACACAATACAACAGAAAACTCAATACAACACAGGGGTGACTATAGTACATGGTACGGTAACATATATATATATATATATATATATATATATATATATATATATATATACAGTATATATATATATATATATATATATATATGTGTGTATGTATACACACATAAACATATACACACACACTGAAACCCGGAAATGAACCAACTAGATTAGAATAAGAATATAAGGCACACTGATGAAATGAAAATAATAAACACAGTAATAAGTTAACAAGCATAAGTCATGTTAAAAATGAAATAACAAGGTAAATATTTGGTGTCTGGTGGGAAACTGGACTAGTCCAAACCAAGTGATCAGTGGGAATAAAATACTTTAACCAAAATGGAACGGAAACCCGGAAAAGAACCAAATAGCTTTTCTGTGTAGACTTATTATTTATATGTTCAAAATATTGATGCTTATTTGTAGTGTAATTATTTATCCCTTCATATGGTAAACTTTGTCCGCTACCTAGGCGTGGTTGCTCAGTTACTTCCCCCCTTTTCAAAATATTGTCTCCATGTTTTGTTTCACTTTATATAGATATAGATATAGATATCTATGGACATCTATATATATATATATATATATATATATATATATATATGTGTATGTATATATATATATATATATATATATATATATATATATATATATATATATATGAGTGGAAGGGTGGTGAGTTAAACACAAAGAACAGTTGGAGTTTTATTCACTGACGTTTCGTCCTTACCAGGACATTCTCAAAGTACATACAGTTTCAGAAAATTAACAGCTTATATAATCCATCCTTGCCGTGTTCCCCTCCTTCTATACTCTCATCCGTCCTCTACCCGACTCCGACTATGTCACTTCTCCCTCCGTTCTCAATTGTCCTTTTTACCTCCTTGACAATCAGAGTACTTACCGCTCCTGCTAATTTTATAAACCCTTCCCTATGGTTGATGCAGGGGTGGGAAGTAATGTAGGCTGCCTCTACTATTTTTCTTTTCTTTTTCTCTAGACCTTTGTGGAGCACCTCTATCTTTTTCCAATCTGGAAGATGACCACATTGGTCTAAATGAACTACTAGCGAGTTGGAGGTTCTGTGAGCTCTGACGTCATTTTTGTGCTCATATGTCCGTAGCTCCACTGATCTTCCCGTCTCTCCATAATATCCTAACGGACAACCACCACATGGTATATTGTAAATCGCGCCCTTCTCTATATCCTTTTCTGATCTATTTCTATTCTTGACAACTTCTCCTAATTTTTTACCCGTGGAGAAAGCAACGCTCACACCCGCTTTTGTGAGAATATGTCCCAACTCCTCCGCGTACTTCGAGTTGGGGACGGACAAAAACTCCGCCCTGCCTTCTCCGGACCAGTCGTCCTTCTTCCTTCTCATTATTGCCGTTGCTTTCTTCCTCAATCTGTGCAGTAGTCCTTCCGGGTATCTGAGTTTAGTGAATACTTTGAAAATATATTTGATTTCATCCTCTAAAAATTCTTCGCTACAAATACGGTACGCCCTTAAGAAAAATCCTATAACCACTCCGTTTTTAATTTTGTTGCTATGCGCTGAGTAGAAATGAATCACATCGTCTTTATTGGTGCTTTTTCTGTAGACAGAGAAAGATATCTTATTACCTCTCCTCCAAATCACCGTATCCAAGAAAGCTAGTCTGTTATCCGTCTCGTGTTCGATAGTAAACTGGATGTTTGGTTCGACCTGATTCAATCTACTCAACTTGTCATCTAATTGTACCTTTTTCGGAGCGATGACAAGGACGTCGTCCACATACCTCAGCCAAAGCGTGTCTCTATCCATTATCCTTATGAAATAATCTGTCTCTAAAACTTCCATATACAATGAAGCTAGAACCGCACTGAGAGGACTACCCATTGCAAGTCCTCGGTGTTGTCTGTATTCTTTCCCGTTGAACATGAAAGGACCAAACTTCACACATAGAGACACTAATTTCAAGTAATCACTTTTGCCCACTGGTAAATCAGCCTCATCCAAACTGTCTACCACCTTCTTTGCCGCTGCCAACGCTCCTTCTACCTCGACATTCGTAAAGAGCGCAGTTACATCATAATTAGTGTCTCTATGTGTGAAGTTTGGTCCTTTCATGTTCAACGGGAAAGAATACAGACAACACCGAGGACTTGCAATGGGTAGTCCTCTCAGTGCGGTTCTAGCTTCATTGTATATGGAAGTTTTAGAGACAGATTATTTCATAAGGATAATGGATAGAGACACGCTTTGGCTGAGGTATGTGGACGACGTCCTTGTCATCGCTCCGAAAAAGGTACAATTAGATGACAAGTTGAGTAGATTGAATCAGGTCGAACCAAACATCCAGTTTACTATCGAACACGAGACGGATAACAGACTAGCTTTCTTGGATACGGTGATTTGGAGGAGAGGTAATAAGATATCTTTCTCTGTCTACAGAAAAA
Organism: Oratosquilla oratoria; assembly: GCF_046742065.1. Classification (NCBI taxonomy): domain Eukaryota; kingdom Metazoa; phylum Arthropoda; class Malacostraca; order Stomatopoda; family Squillidae; genus Oratosquilla; species Oratosquilla oratoria. The sequence continues at coordinate 21,829,464 of NC_134803.1, read as the reverse complement.
GCACCAATAAAGACGATGTGATTCATTTCTACTCAGCGCATAGCAACAAAATTAAAAACGGAGTGGTTATAGGATTTTTCTTAAGGGCGTACCGTATTTGTAGCGAAGAATTTTTAGAGGATGAAATCAAATATATTTTCAAAGTATTCACTAAACTCAGATACCCGGAAGGACTACTGCACAGATTGAGGAAGAAAGCAACGGCAATAATGAGAAGGAAGAAGGACGACTGGTCCGGAGAAGGCAGGGCGGAGTTTTTGTCCGTCCCCAACTCGAAGTACGCGGAGGAGTTGGGACATATTCTCACAAAAGCGGGTGTGAGCGTTGCTTTCTCCACGGGTAAAAAATTAGGAGAAGTTGTCAAGAATAGAAATAGATCAGAAAAGGATATAGAGAAGGGCGCGATTTACAATATACCATGTGGTGGTTGTCCGTTAGGATATTATGGAGAGACGGGAAGATCAGTGGAGCTACGGACATATGAGCACAAAAATGACGTCAGAGCTCACAGAACCTCCAACTCGCTAGTAGTTCATTTAGACCAATGTGGTCATCTTCCAGATTGGAAAAAGATAGAGGTGCTCCACAAAGGTCTAGAGAAAAAGAAAAGAAAAATAGTAGAGGCAGCCTACATTACTTCCCACCCCTGCATCAACCATAGGGAAGGGTTTATAAAATTAGCAGGAGCGGTAAGTACTCTGATTGTCAAGGAGGTAAAAAGGACAATTGAGAACGGAGGGAGAAGTGACATAGTCGGAGTCGGGTAGAGGACGGATGAGAGTATAGAAGGAGGGGAACACGGCAAGGATGGATTATATAAGCTGTTAATTTTCTGAAACTGTATGTACTTTGAGAATGTCCTGGTAAGGACGAAACGTCAGTGAATAAAACTCCAACTGTTCTTTGTGTTTAACTCACCACCCTTCCACTCATTTGTCTTACATACTTCAATATATATATATATATATATATATAATCGTAAATAGCTGGAGTCCAGGAACCATTATTATGGTAGAAAGTATACGCTTGACTCGACGTTCGTCAATTTATTCCGACGTTTCGAACCCTGTTTGATTATAACGGTTACTGTGGAGACCTGTCCCCGTGTACCAAATTCCCCCTATTTATGTACATTTCCATTGCTACCACTGTATTACCCTGAAGACGAACCCCGGACAGGGTTCGAAACGTCGGAATAAATTGACGAACGTCGAGTCCAGCGTATACTTTCTCCCATAATATATATATATATATATATATATATATATATATATATATATATGTGTGTGTGTGTGTGTGTGTGTGTGTGTGTGTGTGTGTGTGTGTGTGTGTGTGTGTGTGTGTGTGTGTGTGTGTGTGTGTGTGTGTGTGTGTGTGTGTGTTTGTGTGTGTGTGTGTGTGTGTGTGTGTGTGTGTGTGTGTGTGTGTGTGTGTGTGTGTGTGTGTGTGTGTGTGTGTGTGTGTGTATGTATACAGATATATAGTGTGATGAATAGTACAGCATACTTGGCATCAGTAATCTTCTTTTTAATATATTCAATCCTTCTCGCTATCTTTTTTTCTGTAGGGGGAAGGGAGAACACTACATTACCAAATGAAACTATGGTATATACGGAAATAAAAACAAATACATAACTTGCAACGCTTCACCTATACTTTAGGCATCTTCTAGTAATTTATTTTTAGAATTTACAAACTGTGATTTTATGTGACACTACATGAAATGGGAGAGTTTTTCTTAGTTTCTCCTTGGCGCACCGTGGGGTGTCCCATATAGCTCCAAGGTTCCACACATTATGTGCTGTATATTTATTTCTGGCTAAATGTCCTATCAATACAGCTTTCATACATTTTAGTTTTGTTTTATTGTTGTCTTTTGCCAGTATCATTGTGTTTTCATTCTGGTTCCCCCGCAAAATGTTAGTTTTATGTACTTTTGTGGTGTGGGATTCTATTGTCCCGTTTTGCCTATGGTATGTGACTCTCTATGATAATGTTTGGGTAGTGTGGACAATATACTCTTCATTTTAATTTGTACCGTCTTTGTTAAGTTTACATGAGTATTTGTACACTACATTAATATGTTTTATTTTTTCTTTGACTCCTGCTGAGTTGTTTTTCATGATTAGATGAAGATCTGGGGTTACAAAAAAATAGATAATTAATTTCAAGGTGTCCTCTTGTTTTTTCGGTTTGCAATTCTTATATATGATTTATTTAGTATTTTCTAATCTTTTTTGTAAGCTGAAGATATTGTGTTTTGATAAAAAAAAATTAATATATTTTTAGGGAACTTCTCTATTACCCTGACCAGTGTGGAATTTCTCCATTTTATCTTTAATTTCTCTATCAATTTCTCTCATAGGAATGCCGTTATTTGCTAAAATTCGTCTTATTCTATTAAACTTTTG
>NC_134803.1:21807053-21809553 GCF_046742065.1 Oratosquilla oratoria | reverse complement strand
GCTCTGTTCTGGAACTGGTGTATGCCGAGAACACTGTAACGCACATGCTGTCTGGCAAGGCATATGACCGAGCTATCCGTGGGCATCTCTTGGTTGATGCAGCACTGAACACTCTCCTCGAAGAAAGGATACTTGGTACGCTAGTGCCTACTTGTTTGCAGGCTAAGGATGATGGTCCTCAGGGCACTGTAGGAGATGACGAACCAAGTGAAGACGAGATAATGCAAAGCATAGATGATGCACAGGCAGCCATGGATCCACATGATACCGAGTCAGGGTCGCAAAGTGTGGGAGCTGGACCAATTGACCTGTGTGAGCTGCGAGACCTATATGATTCATTGATGAAGGGTGAGTGTTCCACTGAAGATATCCTTTCAGCTCCGGTTCTGGACTCTGTTCGTGACATCTTGAATGTTGCCCGACAATCGATGAAGGATCTGCGTACTGCACAGCTATGGCTGGAATACATGGACATGATTGACATACTGAGGACATTCCTGAGGCCGGAACGCACTGGTGACTGGCGTCTGCACGCGCATGCTTTGCACGACATGTTGCCCTACCTGGCAGCTGCAGGCCACAATCTCTACACCAAATCTATTTACGTCTACCTGCAGCGACTGGCACAACTGTCTATTCAGTATCCCGAGGTCCACCACCAGTTCCAGAATGGATATCACGTAGTGCGGCGCTCAGATCGGTACTGGGCCAACTTGTCCACAGATCTTCTGATCGAACAAGTGCTCATGAGAAGTGTGAAAACCACAGGGGGACTGACAAGGTGTCATGGCATGAGCGAGTCGCAAAGGATCACGTGGCTGCTGTCCACCCCCATATGTGCAGAGGTCAACATGGCCTTGCAAGACTACACATCACTGCAGTATGGGACCAGTGACCAGCACAAAGAACAAAGAGCAGCTCGACAAGCACGGGACACAGATGACACGCATAAACTCATTGGCTACCTATCATCAAAGGATCCCTTTGGAAACGATCCAACTCTGCAAAGCATTGACACTGGCATCACAGCTGGAGATTCGGTCAATGCTGACCAAGCAGCGTCAGTGGGCAGGAAGATCTTAGATGGAATGGTTGGCAAAAAGGTTCTTGATCACACGTTCAAGAAAAAAAAAATCAGGTTGTGACTTTAGACACACGTTCATCAGTGAAAAGTGGCAAAGAATCTGTTCTGATAGATTCACAACTGTTGTTCCAACGTCTGAGTACGGCAGGATCACGCTGTGATGACCTCACTGATGTCTTCAAGTACGAACTATGCAGTTACCCACCAGCGCTGTTTCAGACCATTGATATCCTGCTTGAGGCCGACAAGCCAGCCCCAGCCGAGGCCATTTGGAAACAACTCCCCCTTGCCATTCGCAACACAGTGCCACCACAGAATGTGCAATATGTTCTGGATGGTGGGGCACTGCTACACAGAATTCCTTGGAATTTTGGCGAGACCTATGAAGGAATATCCAGTCACTACATACGATATGTTGGAGACAGGTATGGTAACGCTGTCATAGTGTTTGATGGATATGTGAGCGGCCCCCTCCACCAAAGATGTAGCGCACAGCAGGCGCGTTCGATCTCACAGCAGTACCCTTGTCAACTTCACAAAGGACATGGTATGTACTATGAAGAAAGATGACTTCCTTGCTAACCAAACAAATAAACAAAGCTTCATCAATCTACTGAGTGATGACCTTCCACGGCATCACAACGATGTTCTTCATGCCAGGGCAGATGCAGATGTCCTCATAGTGGAGACAGCCATTGCATGTGCAAACACCAAGGACACCGTGGTAGTTGGCGATGACACCGATCTTCTTGTTCTACTATGTAGTCGTGCAGGGCCCACATCACCCAACCTGTTCTTCCGACCTGAGCCTAAGCTGACGTCAAGGAGGCAAGCAAGATGTTGGAATATCGAGCAAGTACAAAAAACACTTGGACGCCATGTGTGTGGCAAGCTTCTTGTGGTACATGGACTCCTGGGTTGTGATACCACGTCAAGACTGTACTCAATTGGCAAATCAGCAGCTTTGAAGAAGCTGAACTCCAGTGCGTATTTCTCTGGGCTTTTGGCAACGTTCAACACTCCTGGAGCGTCGAAAGAGGATGTCATGACAGCTGGAGAGAATGCCCTGGTTTGCTTGTACAATGGCCAGCCCGGGGAAACACTGGACATACTGAGGCTTCAACGCTTCTGCCAGAAGGTTTCAACAAGCACTGTCAGAGTTGAGCCTCGTACCCTGCCCCCTACATCAGCATCTGCAAAGCAACATTGCCTACGGGTGTATGTTCAGGTTCAGCAGTGGCAAGGAGTTGGCATGGATGCCAATGGTTGGGGATGGGCTATCCGTGACGAGAGAATGGTTCCCGTTATGACCGAGATGAAGCCTGCTCCAGATTACCTGCTAGATGCCATCCACTGTGGCTGCAATACAGACTGCAGCACCCGACGATGCAGCTGTCGCAAGTACAACCTGGAATG
>NC_134803.1:21799553-21804553 GCF_046742065.1 Oratosquilla oratoria | reverse complement strand
GAGAGGACGGGGAGAAATTCCTTCGGGCCGCGTCAAATTTTGCTCACGCATACCACCTCACCCCCCATCCACCCGCCCATTCCACCTCACGCTATCACAACATCATCCATATACAACCATTCTCCATTCACCCCTGTCTTCTGTCCTCTCCCGTCCTTCCTCAACAGACATTCCCCTCTTTCCCAAAGCCCCCTTCACCCCATCCATCCACCTCATCCTAGCTTGTGTCAGGATTGGGAATGGAGAGAGTGAGTGGTTCGAAGTAAAGGTGGGACTTCGTCAAGGATGCGTTATGTCGCCCTGGCTGTTCAACTTATACATGGATGGGGTGGTGCGTGATGGTTAAAGAAAATGGAGGAAAGTGGGAGGTGAGCCAGCTGTTGCTTGCGGACGACACTGCGCTTGTGGCAGGATCGGAGGAGGGATTGAGGAAGTTGGTGGCAGAGTTTGGGAGAGTATGTGATAGAAGAAAGCTAAAGATAAATGTGGGTAAAAGTAAGGTGATGAGATGTACAAGGCGTGAAAGTGGCAGTAGACTGGAAGTGAGCATTAAGGGAGAGCGACTGGAGGAAGTGGATAGTTTTAGATACTTGGGTGCAAATGTGGCAGGGAAGGGTGGAGTGAAAGTGGAGGTAGAATGTAGATTGAGAGAAGCGAGTAAATGCCTTGGTGGATTAAAGAGTGTAATGAGGAATAGACATTTGGGAATGGGTGCTAAGAGGAGACTGTATGAAGGAGTGATTGTGCCAACAACACTGTATGGGGCAGAAACATGGAACATAAGAGAAGAAGAGAAAAGGAGTTTGAATGTGTTTGAGATGAGGTGTCTGAGAAGTATGATGGGGGTTACTAGGCTAGATAGAGTGAGAAATGAAGAGGTGAGGAGGAGAACAGGGGTGGAAAGGGAGCTGGGAGATAGGGTTGATGAAAGAATGAGTGAAGAAAGACTAGTAAAAGAGGTGTGGAAGGCAGATGTGGAGGGAGTGAACATGAGGGGACGTCCTAGGATGAGGTGGATGGATGTATATATATACTGTATATATATATATGTATATATATACATATATATATGTATGTATATGTATATGTATATATACTGTATATTATATATATGTATATATATATATATATGTGTGTATATATATATATATATATATATGTAAGTCTATTTCTTATAAAGTATGTATGTACATACATATATATATATGCATGTATATTTACGCGAATGAATACAATAGGTTAACAAAAAACACCTGTTATTGAAGTTATGTATTGAAATTTGAATTCGTTGCCGTGCATCGGAATACTATACAGATGGCGAGCGAATGGTCAGCATATTATAGAGCGCTGTTATTGTGATGCCAGTTTTTTATTCCATTCAGACTTCATTTTCAACGACTTTTTTTATCCAGCTACACCCGAGAGGTTTCTCCATAACCAAATAAAATCCCTGATGTTAACCAGAACAAAATCATTATGCTAACAACTTGATTGGAGAGTCATTGTACATATTTGACAGTAAAAAAAGAAAAGAAATATAGTTTTCTAGAGTCTTCTTTGACATTTCATTCTTCGTTACTATAGTCTGTAAATTCCAAGAAGTCCATTCAGGGTGTGGCATACGTCTTAAGTTACTCTGCGAAATTTATATATATATATATATATATATATATATATATGTATATATATGCATATATATATGTATATATATGCATATATATATATATATACATATATATATGTATATATATACATATATATATATATATACATACATACACAAATCACACGTAATTACACCGATATGCTAAATACCACAGGGAAAAGAGAAATTCTTGGAATCCGAGCGCTTTCGTGGTATTTGTTCACATCTTCAAGATCTGAACAAATATCACGAAAGCGCTCGGATTCAAAGAATTTTTGTTTTCCCTGTGGTATTCAGCATATATATATATATACATATATGTATATATATATATATATATATATATATATATATATATACAGTATATATATGTATATATATATATTTTCTGGTAACTACTAAGGAAGTCGGAAGGAAAAAGTAATTCCCAAGAGCTTTCATGTTATTCACATCTTCAGCGTATTCCCTTGAAAATGTGAATAACGCGAAAGTGCTTGTGAATTACTGTTTCCTTCCGATTTCCTCAGTAGTTACCAGCGAAATTTGTGGAGCACGTGTTGTTTTAGTAATCGTTCTGCATATATACTGTATATATATATATATATGTATATATATATATACATATATATATACATATATATAAATATATACATATATGTATATATGTATATACATATATATATGTATATATATATACATATAAATATATATATATATATATACATTGCAGAAACAATATGGAAAATAATACAATGGCCAAACTGGTAAAGAATTAAATATTAGGATGAATCAACACAGATATAGTATAAGAACGGCCCATATGTCTAGTGGGGTTTTTGTCCATGTAAAGGACACTAACCATAGTATTGACTGGCACAATGTTAAGAAAAAAAAATGTAATTCTGTTTTAGAAAGGAACATCATTGAATCCAGTTTTATAAAAAGCAATTTTGATAATATCAACTTGAGTTTAGGTTTATTGAAACTAGATAATTTTATTATTAATAGGATAGTAAAGCTCCTAGTAAAGGCTCCTAATTGTGCCAGATGTCCTATGGACATTTCGGCCACATGGTTATGCTCCCATGTATTTGCTGTTTTATTGTTCTATTTTTATTATTACCATCATTAGTTCCATTTGTATATGAATGTGTGTATATGTATATTGTACGAAGCTTTTATCTGGTTTTAACCTTCCCCAGTTTTCTTATTTTTATATAAATATTGTGTTCCATTTCTCTTTTTTGTGGATGTCGTAATAGACGAAAACGTTTAGTATTCCGATTTTATTTTCCCTGTGGTTTCTGCAATATCATTTAGTCACGCGTTGTTGTGATTATTTTTGTATATATATATATATATATATATTATATATATATATTTATATGTATACATATCACAACTAACACCACAGTCGGACGAAAGAAAAAGTTGCGTAAGCGGAACTATATATTTCGATTGCTACCTGCAATCCTCTTCAGTAGTACAAAGTGGCAGGGAGGAGGCTATCTTAAGTAGCAACCTCTTACAAAAGAAAGGGAACACGAGAAAATACAGAACATCACTGCCCCAACCCTAGTTGACCTGAGGCTGACACGAGGTCGGGTCATGGGGAGGGGGAGGAAGCTTGTTGACAATATTTTTGGTGATGAATAGTCCTGAAATGATGTCTGGGGTCCATTGACCCTTGGAAATATTCATCGTGGGCAGATAATCAATTAATGTTGATTCCACCATTTTCCTTCTGAACCCACACCCTGATTTGTAAATGAGATCAGATTTCTCCCAGTCCATCCGGTGATTAAATTTATCAACGTGTTGAAACACTGCTGAATTTATTTGGCCATATCTAATCGACCTTTTGTGTTCATTTAATCTTGTCGGTAGGTCTCTTCCCGTCTGGCCAATGTATGAAAGGTTACAATCTTTACATGGAAAGGAGTAAACACCTGGGATATGTTCTTCCTTCAACCTCTGGTGAACATTAAAAACTTTTTTATTAATAGTATTAGGGTAGTTATGAATTAAATTTACTTTCTCTTTGGGAAGAAACTTGGACAAATGACTGATGGACTCTGAGAAGGGGATGACTAGGGGATTTTGTCTCTCTTTCTTTAACTTAGTGGAAGGGTGTTTGAAAAAACTTGCTCTGGCTTGACTAAGGGCTTTATCCAGAAACCAATGAGGGTAGGCTAATTTTGTTAATTGGGACTTGATCGAAGTTGATTCGTGTTCTAAAAATTGGGGGCTACAAATCCTAAAGGCTCGGAGAAAAAGTCCCGAAGCTACACTCCTTTTAATGTGATCTGGGTGATGACTGAAGAAATGGAGGTAACTACCTGAATGAGTGTTCTTTCTAAAAAGAGTAAAGGCAAGCTTATTCCCATTCTTCATGATTAAGATGTCTAAAAAGGGGATTTTGTCATCTTTTTCCCATTCCACTTTGAACTTGATGTTGGTTGTTAAATTGTTAAGTTTATCTAGAAAAATATCAAAGGGACCCCAATTCTCATCCCAAAGAGTGAAAATATCATCAACGTATCTGAACCAAATCATACCTGGGGGTTTTATTGTTGAAAGAAGAACACTCTCAAAGTATTCCATGTAAAGATTAGCCAGAATAGGATATAGGCTAGAGCCCATGCTACAACCAAAGTTTTGCCTGAAAAACAAAATTTGAAGGAAAAAAAAACATTAGATGACACGCAGGTGCGTACAAGAGCAATAATTTTGGAAATCGGAAGGGGGAATTTGTCTTGGTATACTTGTAGCTTAGTTTCTAGAAAGGACAAAATATCCTCAACACAAATTTTCGTAAATATTGAAATAATATCAAGACTTAATAAGATACGGACTGAAATATTAATTTCCTTGATTTTCCTAATAAAATCTTATGAATGTTTTAAATGGGAATTGGAAAATTTGCCCACAAATGGTGATAATAAACCTGCAAGCCATTTAGAGAGTTTGCTGGAACAAGAACCCCTGTTGGAAATAATGGGCCTTAATGGGGTACCCTCTTTATGTAACTTGGGGAGGCCATAAAAATAAGGGAGCTTGGGAGTAAAAACTTTAAGTTTAGACACTTGTTCACTAGTGGTGATCTTACGAACTTGCTTATTAAAAGAGGCAGCCATGTCTTTTAAGGGGTTTTTGGTGAGTTTCTCGTATGTATTTTGATCATTAAGAAGCTCCATAGCTTTTTCAACATACGAGTCTAGGTCTAAAACAACTACTTTACCCCCTTTATCTGCCTTGGTGATAATTATGTTACTTAGTTTTTTTAATTCTTCTATACCCATTTGGTAACGTTTGGGTAGACCATTGTTGTCCTTGAAACAATCTGAAATGCTGT
>NC_134803.1:21787053-21794553 GCF_046742065.1 Oratosquilla oratoria | reverse complement strand
AATAGCATCTCTGATGATAGTTTCCATCATTTTCCCTACGATTGAAGTCAAACTTATAGACCTGTAGTTATTTGGATTCTTTTTGTCACCTTTTTTGAATATGTGAGTAAAGTTAGCTAGCTTCCATTCTTTTGGGACATCTCCGGATATATTGGATTTCTTGAAAATAGTTTCTAATGGAACAACAATCTCATTTCTCATTTCCTTTAAGATTCTTGGATGCCAAGCGTCAGACCCTGGTGTTTTGTTAACTTTGATTTTATCTACACACCTTTTATTTTTTTCTTTTGTTATATTTACCGTAGTGAGTAAGTTTACCCTAGACTTTTCAGAGGCTTCACTTTGGAGTTCACTTTGAGTTATTTCGTTTACGAATACAGAGCTAGAATAATTGTTTAAAATATCACACATTCCTTCATTTGAATATTCAAGTTGACCGTCAGCAGATAATAGTGGACCAATGTGATTCCTAACAACCTTTTTATCTCTAATGTAACTATAGAATTATTTGGGATTCTCTTTGGATTTATCAGCGATATTAATTTTGTCCTGTCGTTTTCGTTTTTTATTGTTTTTTTTATCTCTGTATTAATACATAACTTAGATAGTCATTAGATACATCCGAGTACTTATGTTTCTTGTAAGGCTGTCGTTTTTTAGCAATACTTTTTCAGTTTCTTTGTCAAGCCATTTTGGGCGAGCCTGGTTTGGGGGACGTCTGTCCTTAAAAGGAATGTAAATATGAATCATCTTAGTGAGCATATTTAGAAATATTTTCCACATCTGCTTTACAGATCTTTCGCTTAATTTTGCCTCCAAATCTGTAAGCTGAAGCTCCTAACGTAGTCCTATGAACTGAACTTTACTGAAATCGGGTATTATAGAAAAACAAGTATCTATTCTAAAGTGTCTCAGTAATTTGAATCTAACTAAATTGTGATCCCTATTTGCAACAGTTTCACCGACTTCTACATCGGTTATCATGCTTTCGTGACTAGTGATCAATAGATCGAGTAAATTTCCATGTTTTGTGGGCTCTTTTACATTCTGAACTAAGTAATTGTCACCGAGAAAATCAATCAAGCGACTACCTATATGGCCATGTTCAAGGGTCATCCAATCAATATCAGTGAAATTGATATCACCCATTATCAATAAATCCCGGTTGCAGAAACTAGGCAGTTCTTGAAATAACAGTTTGTCATCTCCCAATGATAATGTCTTTGGCCTATATATTACACCTACATTAATTTTTTATCCATTTGTTTGGATTAATTCTACCCGCAAACTATCATATGCATCTTGTTTCACTTTCTCTACAACACAAGCATGGACATTGTTTTTAACGCACAATAGAACACCCCAACCTTTCTTGTGGTTTCTATCCTGATGAAAGTGTCTAAATCCCGCAATGTTAAATTTAGCTTCAAACTCTTTACCAAATAACCATATCTCGGTTATTCCTATCATATCGAGATTTTCCCTTTTGACATACGCCTGTATTTCTTGGAATTTGTTCCTCATACTACGAGCATTAAAGTACCCGGTTTTAAGAGACTAGTGATTATTTCTTTTTGACACGTTTTGAGTTTCAATATCATGCCTTACATTATAATTTTTTTTTTTATTGACACCTTGCTCTATATTGATATTTGGGCCTTCATTGACATTCAATGCCTCATTAACATTTCTCCCATCAAAATTAACATTTCCCCAATCATGGACATCTGGTCACTTATGGTCATCCGATCTCTTTTGCACACTTTGTCCCTCTTCGTCACCGGCCTCCCCTCGTTCATTGACATTCTGTCCGGCATCCCTACCTAAAATTACATTTTGTCCCCAGTGTCATTATATCCTACCGTGATATTTTGTCCTACACAATCATTACATCCCATCGTGATCTTTTGTCCTCCACTGCCATTATATCCCATCGTAATATTTTGTCCTTCATTGACATTCTGTCCGGCATCCCTTCCTAAAATTATATTTTGTCCTCCACTGACATATCCTACCGTGATATTTTGTCCTCCACTATCATTACATCCCATCGTGATATTTTAACCTTTATCATCATTACCTCCCATCGTGATCGTTTGTCCTCCACTATCCTTACATCCCATCGTGATCTTTTGTACTCCACTGTCCTTACATCCCATCGTGACATTTTGTCCTTTGACATTACATCCTAATGTAACATTTCGTCCTCTACCGACAATATATCCTAAAATTATATCTTATCCTAAACTGGCATATTGTTCTACATTAATGCTATACTCTACTCTGTTTTCCACAGTACACTCTATTTCCCTTCCCTTTGGGTTTCTACCCCAAAAAAGGAACTAGTTTATTACAAACTCCCACAATGAGGTTTGTAAGAACATCTTTGCTTCTGCGGGTAAGGTGGATCCCATCAGAAGCATGAAGGTCATGACGCCTGGAAATGATACCAAGGATCAAGAAAGTAGTATCCCAGTTGCGTGCACAACCGTGATATCCTCTCATTGATCCCTATGGCTCTACTGTTCCAACACGAGCCTGCGTAGATCCTCGGGAGGATCCCACAGACTACGTGACGGCTCCCACGTTCCTTTATCTCCTGAAGGAGGACCTTGTAATTCCGAACAAGTTCCTCTGATCTCACCCTACCCACATCGTTACTTCACGTATGAACAATCGTAACCGTGTTCGTCCATCTTTCCTCAATGATGGTCTGGGTACAATCGACGATCCCACGGCCCGGATGACATACAAGCTTGCAACGTTGTTTGGTCTTCCGCTGCAGGATGTCGTCATAGCCGCGCACCATGGAGTCCCCCACCACCAAGAACTCCTGACTTTCAGCCACTTCATCCTCCAGCAGAGCAAAACGATTAGCTAGAGCCAGCGGTTGCTACGCAGGGCACCCGCCTACCAAACGTGGGCTCGACAAACGGTACCCCACGGGGCACCACTCGCTCACGGCAGTGACAGAAGGGGGAGAAGTGGAACGCTCTTTGGGTTGTAGGGAGGATTCACTCTTCTCACAGAGAGCACTCCTGAGAAGATGAATTTCCTCCTTACACATCCTGAGACGATCCTCTAGGTTCACACAACCTTCACAAGCCATTTCGCTCCTCCTTCAGCAATATAAACGACAAAGAGAAAATATAAATAAAAAAAAGAAACCAAATAGGTTTCTAAATATGATAAATACACGAAGCTTACTCTGCTACCTTATACTATTACACCTACCTTTTGAGTACAGTAACAGAATGCTGTTGATAGAGCACTACACTTTATCTTATATCTGTAACTGTATACAATTGTAACGCATACAATTACAAAAACACAACACAATCACTTGTCACTATTCGGAGATAATAAATTTCACAGATATTCGCTACCAGGTGTCTGTTTAGAAAACGAGCTCTCTAGCTGAGGTCACGAAGCAGACTGAGCTGCGGTCACGAAGCAGACTGAGCTGAGGTCACGAAGCAGACTATGCTGAGGTCACGGAGCAGACTGATACTGAGGTCACGAAGCAGACTGAGCTGCGGTCACGAAGCAGACTGAGCTGAGGTCACAAAGCAGACTGAGCTGAGGTCACGAAGCAGACTGAGCTAAGGTCACGATATATATATATATATATATATATATATATATATATACATATATATATGTATATATATACAAATCTAAATATACAAGCAGATGACCTTAATGCCTTTCCAAACAAGAACAAACCGCCACAAACCCAAGCATAAGACATAACCCAACAAATCTAAGTCTGAAACAAAACACCACAAGCCAAAACATACGACATTTTGTCACAACACGAAGTCGGAAGCTTCCCCTAGCACGTAACATTCCATCACTGCCTGATTTACCAAGTATCCTCTCCCAGGTGACCGGCAACCTCCTCCAGTGAAGAACAAGTATGAGAATTTAAGTATATAAAGTAACATCATTATATAATTCACTGGAATAGTTTTTATTCTGACCTACTGAAGAAGAATGTTGAAACCGAAATCGCGATATAGCAAACATGATCACCCATAGTGAAGTCATAAACCATTTTTCAAAGGAACATAAGACCATAGTAAGGCATATGGAAAATACATTAAGAAAATAATAAATGCTTAATTAGTCTTCACTTTTAATGAAGTGTATATGTATATATATATATATATATATATATATATATATATATATACATATATGAGTGGAAGGGTGGTGAGTTAAACACAGAGAACAGTTGGAGTTTTATTCACTGACGTTTCGTCCTTACCAGAACATTCTCAAAGTACATATAGTTTCAGAAAATTAACAGCTTATATAATCCATCCTTGCCGTGTTCCCCTCCCTCTATACTCTCATCCGTCCTCTACCCTTTTCATGTGACTCCGACCATGTCACTTCTCCCTCCGTTCTCAATTGTCCTTTTTACCTCCTTGACAATCAGAGTACCTACCGCTCCTGCTAATTTTATAAACCCTTCCCTATGGTTGATGCAGGGGTGGGAAGTAATGTAGGCTGCCTCCACTATTTTTCTTTTCTTTTTCTCTAGACCTTTGTGGAGCACCTCTATCTTGTTCCAAACTGGAAGATGACCACATTGGTCTAAATGAACTACTAGCGAGTTGGAGGTTCTGTGAGCTCTGGCGTCATTTTTGTGCTCATATGTCCGTAGCTCCACTGATCTTCCCGTCTCTCCATAATATCCCAACGGACAACACCACATGGTATATTGTAAATCGCGCCCTTCTCTATATCCTTTTCTGATTTATTTCTATTCTTGACAACTTCTCCTAATTTTTTTACCCGTGGAGAAAGCAACGCTCACGCCCGCTTTTGTGAGAATATGTCCCAACTCCTCCGCGTACTTCGAGTTGGGGACGGACAAAAACCCCGCCCTGCCTTCTCCGGACCAGTCGTCCTTCTTCCTTCTCATTATTACCGTTGCTTTCTTCCTCAATCTGTGCAGTAGTCCTTCCGGGTATCTGAGTTTAGTGAATACTTTGAAAATATATTTGATTTCATCCTCTAAAAATTCTTCACTACAAATACGGTACGCCCTTAAGAAAAATCCTATAACCACTCCGTTTTTAATTTTGTTGCTATGCACTGAGTAGAAATGAATCACATCGTCTTTATTGGTGCTTTTCCTGTAGACAGAGGATGATATCTTACTACCTCTCCTCCAAATCACCGTATCCAAGAAAGCTAGTCTGTTACCCGTCTCGTGTTCGATAGTAAACTGGATGTTTGGTTCGACATGATTCAATCTACTCAACTTGTCATCTAATTGTACCTCTTTCGGAGCGATGACAAGGACGTCGTCCACATACCTCAGCCAAAGCGTGTCTCTACCCATTATCCTTATGAAATAAGCTGTCTCTAAAACTTTCATATACAATGAAGCTAGAACCGCACTGAGAGGACTACCCATTGCAAGTCCTCGGTGTTGTCTGTATTCTTTCCCGTTGAACATGAAAGGACCAAACTTCACACATAGAGACACTAATTTCAAGTAATCACTTTTCCCCACTGGTAAATCAGCCTCATCCAAACTGTCTACTACCTTCTTTGCCGCTGCCAACGCTCCTTCTACCTCGACATTCGTAAACAGCGCAGTTACATCATAGCTAGCCATCACTTTTTCTGAAAGATCCACATTCTATAACCTCGTGATCAGATCTCCCACCCCTGCATCAACCATAGGGAAGGGTTTATAAAATTAGCAGGAACGGTAGGTACTCTGATTGTCAAGGAGGTAAAAAGGACAATTGAGAACGGAGGGAGAAGTGACATGGTCGGAGTCACATGAAAAGGGTAGAGGACGGATGAGAGTATAGAGGGAGGGGAACACGGCAAGGATGGATTATATAAGCTGTTAATTTTCTGAAACTGTATGTACTTTGAGAATGTCCTGGTAAGGACGAAACGTCAGTGAATAAAACTCCAACTGTTCTCTGTGTTTAACTCACCACCCTTCGACTCATTTGTCTTCCATACTTCAATATATATATATATATATATATATATATATATATATATGTATATATATGTATATATATATATGTATATATATATATACATATATATGTATATACAGTATATACATATATATATATATATATAAGGTTCAAGAGTTGTAAAGAGTATACATATATACATACGTATATACACACACGCACACACACACACATTTGGAACAAGTTAGATGAGAAAGAGGTGTGTGCAAAAACAATACACGAGAAAATGCGATATGAAGACGGGACACCACGAGCATAGCTCCCCTTCCCGTAAAATACAACTAGGTAAACACATATACATACATACATATACACTTATATATATATATATATATATATATATACATACATATATATATACATATATATTTATATATATATATATATTTAGATATCAAATATCTCATATATATATATATAGATATATATGTATACATATATATACGTAAATATGTATATATATATGTATATATATACATATATATATACATGTATATATACATATATATATATATATATATATATATATATATATATATATATATATATCAAATGACAGATGAGAGATTTTGGGCGGTGGAAGTAAAATGAAGTATAACCTATTCCGAGAGCATCTTTATTTTACTTCCACCGCCCAAAATCTCATATATATACATATATATATATATATATATATATATATATATATACATATATACATATATACATATATACATATATACATATATATATATATATATATTCATATTTATATATTCACATATCTTGATAGGTATATACAGACATACATAGGTTTCGGGTTAAAATGTGATTATCAAACGGACGGCCCAGGTATCGGCAACGAAACTGAGAAAGTACTGGACGAGAAAACTCCAAATCACGATTTATTACCATGAATAGCTCCCGGAATGTAAGGAAATGAATGTCACTGTGTTCATAAAACAATATATATATATAAATTTCCCATTGTCAAACTGCCTCTGATACATTGAATTGATGCATGTTCTCTTGTATGACATCCAATAAAAGGTATTTTATTAGTTTTTCGTTCCCTATGTTACCACTGTATTGTTGGTGAATGTGGGGATATATATATATATATATATATTTTATTTATATCACAAATAGAGTTCAAGAGTTGTAAAGAGTATATCCTATGAAAGGGGAGCATATCGTCGTTCAGATAAACTGAACTATTGCTGCAGTGTATGCAGTAGATTGGAATATGTGGAGTATGTATATTTTAGTCAACTTTGCATAACAAATTGGATTTAAGAGCTATAAAGAGTATACCAAATAAAGCAGCAGCGTATTGACATTCAGGAAAAAGAAACAAGTTTTCCAACTACGAGTAGTACGGGAATGTTTTGTGTAGTATGAAATGTTGCGCTAACGAGATTGAGTTTTTGAAGAAATGGTTTCAAAAGTCATTGACCTTTGACAATTGCACATTTCAATATCCTCTTTGACCTTTCTACGTAGA
>NC_134803.1:21727053-21739553 GCF_046742065.1 Oratosquilla oratoria | reverse complement strand
TTCCCTGAAGGCCTCTGATGTTGGGGGTAAAAAGCAGATTTTTTTGCATTTTACTTGCAGCTTTCATCCCTGTCCTTGATATCAATGCTTTGACTCTGGCAGCAGTCATAGATTCCAATTTATCAATCCCATAACAAGAAGACATTAACTTAGTAGCCTTTCAATTGTTCTCAGGTAAACCAAGAGTGGTCTGGCGTAGTTTGAGTGCCTTGCAACAAAGACATATACTATCATTGCTTTCACACACTTTATATGGAGGGGCCAGTCTGCTTCTCTATCTGCTCTGATGACTGCCATCATTATGAAGACAGGTTTTATGAAACAATCAAACCATATCCTACATCTATGACTCTTGGTTGCTCTATTTTCTAAATTGTCTATGAGGTCATCATAGCACTTGACTGAAGGGTCTACACTCTACAAGGATTGGTTACAGGATTGGTCTGGTGTCATTCTGAGTAAGTAGTAAGGCCATTGAATGAGTTTGTATTTTACCATTTTGGGCGAAAATTTCCTGGTCATAATTGTCTCCAATACCCTGCACCAATTCATTTACATATTTTAACAGTACAACTGATTTTTTTTAACTGAGAAGTTCATCATATGAACAAGTCATGAATAGCCTTCACATGTTCCTTTGAGTCCCTGAGTAAAACAGCTAGGGTAATTTGCAAAGGAGTGGCTAGATTTTCTGCTATTTCTGTAATTATGTTGTCAATCATTAAAACAGGCAGTGAATTGTCCATTTGTTTTACTTATTTTTGACAGAAGGTCACCAAGGGTGTCACTCTGGAACTTGCAACAGATATCCCTGTTGATGTGGGTGTAATAATTCTCTCTGTTAATCTTAATGTCTCTTATCTCCCAAAAAAAATTCTTAGCCACTTTAACCAACTGCTATCTCAGTGTCATCATTGTCTTCAGGCATCATATGTAGCAAATTTGCTGCATTATCTTTAAAAGCCAATATTGCTGCTATTCCAGGGGAAGAGAATATAATTAATCTCCTCTAAAGTAATCTACCAACTTTTCTACCAACTGTGTAGCCTTTGACTGGCTGTGTGGCGGAGGACGGCGCTTCTATTCAGGGCGTGGGAGCATCGCTGCCGCCAGTTATCTAGCCTTTAGTCTTGGGTAGCTACATAAAGGGGGAATTAATGCGGGCAAGACAAACCCCAAAGGAGGAATTTTCTTGTATTTATTTAACAATGTGATCTGGTTTGAATATAACAAACTATATATGGGCCCTTTGAGCAAAATACAGTAAGTGCCGGGCCTTGACCTCGGGCACACCTGTGTCTGGCAGGAACTTGACCTAGCAAGGTCTAGCTGGCAGGCTCTTGACCTGCCCAGCTCTGCTTCCTGGTTACAATATGGTCCGCTAATAAAGGGGGTTAGTGGGTTGCCGTAAGTAAAGGTGTTAGTTTCGCTATTCTTAAGTATTGTGTTCGGTTCTATTTATGGGGGTTAGTCTTATGGTTGGGGGGTATGGTTAGACATGGTATTCATATGTTGGCTTATGGGTAATATAATAGGGACAGGTATGATAAAGGGGGTTTAATGGGTTTCTCTGGTGACATTAGGCATCTTTGTGTGACGATATCCTGTTTGTCTGAATTCTGCTGCGTTAGGCTGCTGAGGTCTGGGAAAGCGGAATCAGCAAAAAGGGGGGATTGCCCTGTCATATGTGTGTGGATCACGTGCGTGGTAGGTGACATGTTACAACTGTCTGCGAGAAAGACTGGTTCCACCTGCATCTTGGTATTCCTGAAATATGGCAATTGAGCTCAATATGTTTGATCTGTTTCTGTCAAGGAATCTGACAATGGAATGAATTGCTGTGTCTAATGTTTCCATGTTGTTAGGATTAAATGTTTCTCGAAGTGCAGCTGCTTGTATGTTTCTTGAACTCAAGAATTAGTATCTGCAATCAACACGATACCTGATGTCTGCTGCATGCACATCAGTAAGAACCCCTGCAACCTGACTTGATTATGCTCTGCTTGTGTAAGGACAGGAATTTTGAAGGGATATTATTTTTGGAATTTCGTTTAATTTATCTATTTATAAATTTGAGTGTTGATTTGAGAGACTGGGTAGTATGGACGTCGTGACGGTTTTATTCAACCAAGAAGCAAAGTAGGAAATAGAGCCTTAATAGATCATGAATTTATTTTGTTCTGTGTCTACCCATCAAGATGTGTTGGCAAAGAACCTTACTATAATCATTGAAGAAAACCATACAATAGGAGGTAGCTACAAATATATTTCAACTGATTTTGGTTCAACTAATCTTGGAGACGACATTAGAATGTTCTCGAACATAGCGGGCGCACCGTAGCTCCGCCCACCCGTGACGTCTCTGACACGTTCGGACAGAGGCGTAAACTAGGACCATTAATTTTAAGAGTAATAGGAAAAATTTCCAACTTTCAGTTCAGGATTCCACTAGAGAAATAGTTTAGGGAGAGATTGTAGCAGCTAGGGGCTGTGTTGAGAAGCGAAATGAAGTTTTACGAAATAATACAACAGGGGAGGTTAGTAGTCTACCCATAGATACGAACACATAGCCGTCTCTCTCTTTTTTTTTTTTTTTTTTTTTGTGCGCAGCTAAAGTTTTTAGTCTAATGCCAAAAACTATCCCGATAACAGGTATGGGCACGTTCTGTAAGATTAATGAAAATAAATGTCAATATGTGAGTTAAATTATATAGTGCAGATATAGTAGGTAGATAGTTATTATTATTATTAAGTTTTGAGTCTGATGCCAAGAATTATCCCGATAACAGGGAAAAAAGGGTTAAGGGAGTGTACTCCACAAACACTTTGCGTGGAAGGAGTTAGACGGTATCACGCATATATACATTAGCTATGAGAGTGTAATCCTTAGAGTACAATTCCGTCTGTGATCGTTCTCTAATAAGAATACGGGGTTGAAGTTGGCACAATATTGTAAGTAGACTTATACAGTGACCGGAAGGTTGGAGCGTAAATAACTACGTTTTTTCCACGTGCCTGTGACCTTACTTATGATGCCCATAAGCAAAAAAAAAAAAAAAAAAAAAAAAAAAATGTGTTATTAAATATCTCGCATACCCATATATTTTTCTTACTGTGAGGATCAATAGATTGTCTAATTGGAGAAAAGCACAATATACTTTTGTATTTTCTTACTATATTTTTGCTTCAGTGTAATAATTAACACAGAAAACCTTTACTTATATTCTTTTACTACCCCACTTGGGCATAGGCCTTTTCGCTACCCAGAGCCAACCCCGAAAGACCTGAGGAAAGGGGACGGAGTCAGACGTGAATAACAAGGAGCAGCTTCCATTTATGGTCAGATATATCCATATAGACGATTGGGTGGTGGCAGCGTATACCTTGATTTCTTATTTCCCAAATCGTCCTGATGTGGGTATCTCTGATCACTCCCATTGGAGGTGCTCTTGGTTAAACACTAATCAATCGACGGCACCACACTTGTTTATTTTTTAGTGTGTTGCACACTTCTAAAATATATTTCTTTAAACCTTCGTTTCCATGTGTGTCTTCTTGCCTGCAAACATATGCTGGTCGCCAGTGACTTGGATTCTTAGGGTCTTTCTCAGTGTCACATTTTCCCATGAAAAAGACAGAGTTGCAGAGCAATGAATGTTGAATGGTCTGATCGCTTTACTGTTTTAGGCTTACTGCTAGAAGAACACTGAAGTTATTGGCCTTTGTCCCTCAAAGCTTTTTGAATTGTCTTTGAATGACAGTACTTATCCACGCATTTACTGTGAACATGGATTGATAAATTATTGTTGGATTGTTCTTCCAATTCATTGTGCAAACATATCACCATACGGTTTGATAGCTTTGATTATTCTTCCAACTGTTGCTTCTAAAAGGGGGTCTCTTCTGTTGCGTGCATTCAGCTTCTTAAAGAAGCATGTATTCTCCATTTCTGTCATTATCTGCAAGGAAATATATTAGGTATTAAGTAAGTTAGTAGTTTTGAAGTTGCGCTTTGAAAAGACATCATTTCCCATTCTTGTTCAGCAACATAAGCAGAAAAAATCCCAAATAAAGGAACCTCAGTTTTCTTGTGTGAGTTATAGTCACATATGGAGACCCATACTGAAAATTGTTCAAGGCTGACAGGTGTCCAGCACGTGGATAATTGAAGGCGGGTGTACGAGTATAATAAATTTTTAGGCCAAAAAGACAAAAATTATACCCAATTGCAAGATTAAGCAGAAAAATGTCCATCGGCTGCCGGACTACCAAGGACTTTTTATCCCTAACAAAGGGGGGAGCCAAAGTCAAAGGCATAAATCCACTCCCACCCATTTCAGCCCCACGTACTCCACTCCCATTCACCAGCCCTCCATTCACCAGCCCTCCCTATCCTAGTCTATCCAAGACTAGGATCCCCGGATTGGTTCTTGCAAAAAGCCCTTAGCAAGGCTAAAATAAGTTTCCATAAATCTACTCCCCACTCTACTAAAAAACATAAATAGGATAATAAATGTATAAAATTACCCTTTAATGATTCTATAAATGAAATGTCCCAATCATTACCTAAAGAAAATATCAATGTCATCTTCAATTATCCTAATACCTTGTTTAGGAAAATAGTTAATGTACACCACAGACCATCAAGTGACATTAACCCAGGTGTATATAAGTTGCCATGTTTAGATTGTGATACTGTTTATTGGGGACAAACTGGAAGAGATTTGGCAACCAGAATTAAAGAGCATAAAAATTCTGTAAAATATGGTAAACAAAGTTCCGCAGTATTTCAGCACATTGCCAATAAAGATCACCGCATGCATTGGGATGATGCTGAAATAATTTATAAATTAACATGTAGCTTCAAAAGGAAAATAATTGAGTCTTCCCTGATAAAATATTTCCCTAATTTCAACATATCAAATGGTCAGTGGTCACCTGACTGCATTACTACCTCAGCAGTCAACCAAGTGCTACCTCATTTACTCCAAGGTCACAAAACCCCACGCGACCTGCGGAGCATCGGTCACGTAACCTGAGCTTGTTCCTTTTCCACCTCACATTTTTGTATATAAGCTTATGCCTTCCACTATGTATTCATTCTACTGAAGAGGGTCACAGTTAGTGATCGAAATATACAGAACGTTCGACATTAGTGTTTTCTTTTTCCGACTGTGGGATAAAAAGTTTATTTTATCAATGTGCTACGACATTACTTTATAATATATATATATATATATATGTATATATATATATATATATATATATATATATATATATATACCTACATATATGTACATATATATGATATATGTATGAATATGAAGCGGCCTTCCTGTGGATATGCTGCAGAGGTGGGGAAATAGTCATGGACTTTTTACATAAGGTGTCCTCGTTTTTTAATAAACTTTTTAATTTTCTTATTAAAAGAACTGTTCACTGATTTTAATGGGATTTTGCTAAGCTCACAATATGTTTCAGAATTATAAAGAAGTTCGTTCATTTTGTCCAAGTAATCACTTTTGTTCATTATTACTAAAGCATTAGATTTGTCAGCTTTAGTAAGATGAACATTTTGGTCATTCCTAAGATCTTTAAAAGTATTTTTAAATCTAAGAGGACAACTTACATTATTGTTTCTTGATATTGCTTCATAAACCATACCTTTACAAATATCTAAGTTCTCAACTAAAAGGTCACCAAATTTATTTAAATTGCAAAAAGATTTTGTAATGCTTACAATGT
Source organism: Oratosquilla oratoria (assembly GCF_046742065.1). Taxonomy (NCBI): domain Eukaryota; kingdom Metazoa; phylum Arthropoda; class Malacostraca; order Stomatopoda; family Squillidae; genus Oratosquilla; species Oratosquilla oratoria. Next base: position 21,733,808 of record NC_134803.1, on the reverse strand, counting down.
CTGTTTCCTTTGTCATCGCGAACTTTAAACCATAACCAAGCGCAGTTTTTTTTATAACACAACCCTGTTGATACTTCCATACAATGAAAATATAATAGAGATACTCAATATCTTAAAACATTTTAATGTTCATGTTGTCTTTAGAAATAATTCCACTGTTAAAAACCTACTGATAAAACTCCCCAGATGATTTTAAGGGTTGTATTTATAAAATACCATGTTTCAATTGTAATAAATATTATGTTGGGCAAACAAGCAAAGATGAAGTAAGAATAAAACAGCATAAACAAAGCATTTAGACAGGCTAATATTCTAATGCCTTGTTTACTCATGTAAGGGATTTTGACCATCCGATCGATTGGAAAAATGCATCAAAAATTCTACCATTTAAAGACATGACTGAAAGAAATATAGAATCATGCATCATCAAACATGACTATGAAAAACTCCTCAATAACAATTTAGGTCTATACAAACTTGATCCATTTATTGTTAAGATTATATATGATAATTACTGTAAGGAATAAGGTCACCCACCCCTACCCTTCAAGACTTGACCTGACCTGATATAATTAGCTTAGGTGGTAACCCTTTCCATATGTCAAACCTCTCTCATGTGTATATATATATATATATATATATCTCATCTTACTCTGTACTTATTCGTTCTATTGTAATCCTTGAAGATGTGAAAATATCACGAAAACGCTCGGATTCCAAGATTTTTTTTTTCCTGTGGTATTCAGCATATCGGTGTAGTCACGAATGATTTATGATACTTGTGCATATATATATATATATATATATATATATATATATATATATATATATATATATATATACATATATATATGTATATATATATATATATATATATATATATATATATATATATATATATATATATTTCTTGGGCACAGGTTTTCTCTCAGACAATTCTGATTAAAATCAACTGCACTGAATGCATTGATGATTTTAAGGTAGGAATCCTTAATCTTTTAAAATATCTTGTTACTTGTAGAGAGGGACTGAATGAAGTTATTCATTTCTCTTTGATGAGTAGCATAGATCACTTTTAGTGCTGTAGTATGCCGACTTGATTAATTATCTTCTAGTTACAGTGGGAACTGTTGACTAACATTTACCGAAACTCAGAGTTTTTCGGCTCGATCTGAGGCTTCTTCAAGGTGTAGACTGCGGATTGTTTCTTCAGTGGAGGTTAGGAGAATAGTGAGGAAAGTTATCCATGTCAGGGTATTTATACGGGATCAGGCCAACCGGGCGCGGGTGATGGCCTCCCGCTACCTCTCCGGATTGTTACGTAGGTTCTTGGCGGCTTGGTAGTGTCGGTGTTTCAGGAGCCTGCTATAAAAGGTTTCCCTGGAGCGGGAAGTTTCAGCAATCATTAGGGGTTGTAACTTCGGAGAAACAGAAACCTTTCCATCGTCCGTTAATCGGTGAATTTGATCCAGGGTAGCCTTTCATAGCAGGCTCCTGAAACACCGACGTTACCAAGCCGCCAAGAACTTATGTAACAATCCGGACCACAACAATCAGAAGAGCAGACAAAGCCGCAATGTTCGTCCTCATCCCCTCCCAGCAGTACCTCTCCAAACTGGACTCAATCCTGTGTAACACCACCAAGTTCCAGCAGATCACCCGTGACCCCACCCTCTCCATCATCAGGAAGGTAAACAAGATCATTGATGCTGTCAACGCACGGCGTGATGGCCTGCATCTTCAGAAGATCACTGGTGACTTCCGCCCTGGATACATATACGGTAACGTTAAAACACACAAAGATGACAACCCTTTGCACCATATCATTTCCCAAATCCCCACCCCTACATATCACCTGGCTAAAACTTTGAATGCCATCTTCACACCTTTTGTCCATACAGAGTACTGTTTTATGTCTTCTCGTGAGTTCCTGGATTGTGTGAACAGCGCCCCCGCAGAAGGAGTGATGGCGTCCCTTGATGTGGAGTTCCACTTCACAAACATTTTTTTGTTCTGCGCACCATCGACTACATCTGTGATCATGTATACCGGTCTTCCCCAGTACCTCTACTGAAAATAGAAGAGATCCACCTACGTGAACTTCTGAGGATTTGTACTCAAGAGGCCGCCTTCCGTTGCCCCCGTGGTAAACTTTACCAACAAATTGATGGCGTGGCTATGAGCTCTCCGTTAGATGTTCTCTTCGCCAATTTCTTCATGGGCTCGGTGGAGAAAGAGGTCTTCAATCGTTCTGGCCGCCCCCCTATTGTACGGCCGGTGCGTAGACGACATCTTCGTGAGGACCACCAACTCTGAGGATCGTGAACACCTTTGCTGCCTCCTTCAGGAAGTGTCAGGCCTTCGATTTATGATGGAGGAGGCGACGGACGGCGTCCTTCCCTTTCTTGATGTGCTCTTCACCCAGAAAACCGACGGGAGTACCCACACAACAGTATACACCAAACCAACTAATCCTGGTTTGTGCTTGAATGGAGAGAGAGTGAGTGGCCTCAAAGATATAAGGACTTCACTATTGCATCCTTCTACAGGAGAGCCCCCACCCATTGCTCCAGTTGGACCTCCACCCAGAAAGAGATTGACCGGTCTACACAACTTTTAGTCAATGATGGCCACTCAAACAGCGACTGCCAACGTGTACTGCGGACCGTCATGAGCAAGTAGTACGAATGGAAACAGACTCCTGTAGAAGAAGACAGCACCTTTACCTTGTTCTATAGGGCCTACATGTCGAGCGCTTATTAGAAGGATGAGAAGGCACTTCTTCATATCATCAAGGGCAATGTGACCCCCACCAACGAGATGAACCGCATAAAACTTCCCATTTATTATAAGAACAAGAGAACTAAAGACCTCATTATGAAAAATAACAGCTCCCCATGCCCATCTGACATCGAGTGTGTGAGTCTAGTGTACCAGTTTGAGTGACCTTTTGGGGAATGTACGTCCCAAGATTCCTACATCGGAATCATTACCACTCGCATCTCCAGACGGTTGACATACCACCTCAACAATAGAGGCCCTAAGCGGCACCTCCAGGAGACCCAATCACCAAATCCATCTTAATGGACAATACCATAATTTTAGACCGAGAAAGTGACAAGCGCCGCCTTGCCCTTCTTGAGGCCCTCCACATCAAATACAGCCTGCCTACATTGAATACCCAGCAGGAAGCCCCCACCATCCTTCCCAGCCTCAAACCGCCGGTGAAAAGTCTAAGGTAAACTTACTACGGTAAATATAACAGAAGAAAAAATTAAAAGGTGCATAGCCAAGAATTTAAAGAAAACGAAAAATGAGATTGTTGTTCCATTAGAAATTATTTTCAAGAAGTCCTTCATATCCAGAGATGTCCCAAGAGAATGGAAGATAGCTAACGTTACTCCCATATTAAAAAAAGATGACAAACAAAAACTACAGGCCTATAAGTTTGACTTCAATCGTAGGAAAAACGATGGAAATTATCATCAGAGATGCTATCGAACATCATTTAGAAAATAACTGTTTGATAAATGATAGCCAGCATGGTTTCAGACGAAAACGTTCTTGCGTGACTATTTTACCCGAATTCTACAACACAGTTATCTCGAATTATGGCAAAAGATTTAATATATCTAGACTTTGCAAAAGCTTTTGATACTGTCCCCCATGAAAGACTACTTATTAAATTAGCTTCACACGGAATAAGTGGTAGCCTTTTAAATTGGATTAGTAATTGGTTCAATGATCGAAAACAGAGAGTTGTTTTAAATGGAAAATCTTCTGGATGAAAAAATTTACTTGAGGAGTTCTTTAGGGTTCCGTTCTTAGGCCACTTATATTCATGGTATATATATATGATATAGACCACGGATTAAAAGCAACTGTTTCCAAATTTGCTGATGATGCAAAAATTTACGGAATGGCAAATGATAACTTAAACCAATTAGATATTCAAGAAGATTTAGATGAATTACAGCAATGGTCTGAAAAGTGACTAATGAAATTTGAAATAAGTAAATGCAAGGTTATGCACATAGATAAAAATAACAGTACGTACCATTACAAATTATTTGGAAATTCGCTAACAAAAGTGGATAGTGAAAAGGATCTTGGCGTAATTATTAATAACGATCTCAAATCATCTAAGCAGTGTATTTCAGCCTCTGAGAAAGCAAAAAGATTCTAGGACTGACTGCGCTTATCTTTTGACTTCAAAAGTCCATCTCTCAATAACAAGCTATATAAATCGTTAATTCGTCTACATTTGGAATATGCTGTTTTCCTATGGTCACCAAATCTCATTAAAGACATTGACAGATTGAAAAAAGTACAACGGCGAGCCATAAAACAGATTCCAGATATCAAAAATAAATCATACGAGAATCAACTAAAACATATGAATCTGTTTTCCTTAAAAAAGCGTAGATTCAAAGATGACTTGATACAGGTCTTTAAGATTGTAAATGGAATTGATAACACCAAAAGAGACCAAATTTTCACACTGAATGAGAATCAGACAAGAAACAATGGTCTCAAACTGTCAGGAAATAGATTTAATTTGGAAGTGGGTAGAAATAACTTCACCAACTGTGTAGTTCAGTAGTTCAGTTCGAAGCTTTAAGAATAATATATATATATATATATATATACATATATATATATATATAGATATAATATGTATATATACATATATATATAAATATATATATACATTTATATATATATATATATATATATATATATATATATATATATATGTGCACAAGTATCATAAATCATACGTGACTACACCGATATGCTGAATACCACAGGGAAAAAAAATCTTGGAATCCGAGCGCTTTCGTGATATTTTCACATCTTCAAGGATTACAATAGAATGAATAAGTACAGAGTAAGATGAGATATATTTACACATGAGAGAGGTTTGACATATGGAAAGGGTTACCACTTAAGCTAATTATATCAGGTTATGGTTTAAAGTTCGTGATGACAAAGGAAACAGACAGTGTAAGCATTACAAAATCTTTTTGCAATTTAGATCAATTTGGTGACCTTTTAGTTGAGAACTTATATATGTGTAAAGGTATAGTTTATGAAGCAATGTCCTCTTAGATTTAAAAATACTTTTAAAGATCTTAGGAATGACCAAAATGTTCATCTTACTAAAGCTGACAAATCTAATGCTTTAGTGATAATGAACAAAAGTGATTACTTGGACAAACTGAACGAACTTCTTTATAATTCTGAAACATATTTTGAGCTTAGTAAAAACCCATTAGAGTCAGTGAACATTTCTTTTAATAAAAAATAAATAAAAAGTTTATTAAAAAACGAGGACATCTTGTGTACAAATTCCATGACTATTTCACCACCTCTTTCATACATGTGTTAATTAAAGTTCACAAAGAAAACAATCCCATTAGACCCATTATTAGCTCAATCGGATCGGCTTCTTATAAATGATCAAAATGGCTGGTAACTTTGTTAAACTCATTAATAGGAAAAATCTATGGAACTAACATAAAAAACCATGTTGACTTAATTGACCAATTAAACTGTTTAGAGTTAAATTATGATTTCAAATTAGTTAGTTTTGATATTATTTCGTTATTCACAAAAGCTCCTATAGATGACTTGCTTGAATTTCTTGTAGATGAACTTCCCAATCATATCTTGCGATACCAAAATCATTATTGACCTTATTAAGTTGTGCATTAAGGATTGTAAATTTGAATTTAATGGAAAGTTTTATGAACAGAAATCTGGAATGGCAATGGGTAATCCTTTATCAGCTAACTTAAGTAACATTTATATGGAATTTTTTGAGTCAAAAAATTTTTAGTCAAAGATTTTAAGTAATATACTGCCAAATAAGGCCCTTCTCCTTTCCTCCTCGCTTGCACCCCTCTTTTCCTTTTCCCTTATACCCATCCTCCCGTATTTCATTCCCTTTTACTTTCTTCCCGCCCTTTCTCCCTGATATTTCCTTTTTTACCTCATCCAACCCCTTCTCCTCCTCTTCTCCCCGCATTCACCTTCTTCATTCCTTCTTCTCCTTTCGTTCTTCCTCCCACTCCTGCAGTCCGCCTCTTCCCTTGCCATTCCTTCATCCTCTCCTCCCCTTCCCCTCCCCTCCTTTCCTCCTTCTTTATTCTTTTGTCTCTTTTCTCTACTCACTTATCTCTTCCTCCTCCTTATCTCCGTTCCTCTCTTCATCATCTTCCTCATCCTCTTCCCCTTCTATTCTTTCCCTTCCTCATTTTCTTCTTCTTCTTCGTCTCTCTCCTCTTCTTCTCCCTTTTCTTCGTTTTCTTCCTTTTCCTCCCCTTCCTATTCCTTTTTCCTCTTTCTTTTCATCATCCTTTAGCTCTTCCTACTTCTCCTTCTCCTTCTCCTCCTTCTCTTCTTCTTCTTTCTTTTCCTTTTCCCTTTTCTTTTCTTGTTTTTCCTTTTTCCTCTTTTTCCTCCTTTTCCTCCACTTTCCAGTTCTTCTTCCTCCTAGCTATTTTTCTCTACCTTTTTTCGTTCTTCTTTATCCTTCAACTCCTTTTTCTTCTCCTCCTCTTCCTCCTACTTTTCTCCTTCCCCCTCCACTTCACCCTCCTCACGCTCTTCCTCCTGCTTTTCTCCTTCCCAACTCCGCTTCCCCCTCCTCACGCTCTTCCTCCTCCTCCTCCTCCTCCTCCTCCTCCTCCTCCTCCTCCTTCTCCTCCTTTTCCTCCTCCTACTCCCTCTGTCTTTCTTCTCCTTCCTTC
>NC_134803.1:21714553-21724553 GCF_046742065.1 Oratosquilla oratoria | reverse complement strand
ACTGACACCCACATCCAACTTTACACGCATTTCATTCACTGTTTTCCGCCGATCAGCGCGGATGAGTAGATCGAGGTGCACTTCTAGGTCATGAGTGCATGAGTTCAGTCATCATAACAATGCAATTTTCAATCCCCTCGGAACCCTCCGGGCGAAATAGTGTATACGCCACCATATACATGATGAGTAATATCACTCACACACTCACTCACCCCACTCACTCACTCACTCACTGGTCCACCCGACTGTCCGGCACCAACGCATCCTCCCAATCTTGCTGACTGGGCGGTTGCCGACTCAGCACTTCGTGCCCGTGGGACCAGCACTGCCAAGAAGCAACCAACACACACACACACACGAACATACTCATAAGTGCAGTCAACCTCTAACTCACAAAACACACGACAACCAAATAATAATAAACCCTTCCCCCCTGGAAATATTATATACTGTAAATAACATATAGCTAGTAATTAAGAACATGATAGTTTATTTGCGGGAAACCAAACATTCCTATTAAAAAACCTCGTTAAAACATCTACCAGCACCTCCTATTTTGCTGTGTCAGCACTTCCGACGAACAAAAAGTCGATGCTCTAGACCCGGAGCGGTCGGTCCGATGATACGTACAGAGACATTAAAATAGTGCACTGTGGTTTACGAACAGAGTGATATTCAGATAGCTTAGAACTAATATCTCGACAGATAGACACAAACAAAATGATAGTGTTTAAGTTATTAAGTATTTACCCATAATTCAAGAAGTGATTGACATTGTGTAAAATATAGAAGAAATTGTGAAGAAATGAATTTGTTTAATAAACGAAAAAGGTGTTGCATTGAGTTTGGTGTTCCCGCCTTAAGTTCTGTCTAATGTAATCACTCAACACCGATTGAGGATACATTAAATGGCGGCAGCAGTGTTCGCTCCCACGTCTCAAGAGAAGAAAACCGAATTATCGTCAGCCATTCAAGCCACGCCTACCAGAAGAAAGGATATCAAGGCCTCCTCACCGCAAAGATCTCGTCACACACACGCAACCCTATACACCTCCCTCCACCAACCGCTCCCTTCGAGACGGCGATACCAACTCAAACCATCACAGTCTTCGAATCGGTGGTGAAATTTAGGACTTTAGATTTCAAACCACCTGGTGGCAGTGAGCTCCTAACAATATATCCCGTATCTACAATAACAAGTTCTGACTGCCCTTCAAGAGCCTCTTCTCTCTACACAGCGCCGTGTCCAGTCACTTCCCTTCACTACCTACCCTCCTCACCCGAGAACGATACGTGCTGACCACTGCACCTACACCACACGACTTTAGTCAAGACCCAGTCAACCCAGTGCACTATACGTACGTCGTCATCACCGACTCCAAATTACCTAACCACTTCTAAACAAGAACGTCAATGAGGCACCTCCCCGCAAACTTCCTCACCTGGAGGTAATTGCACACCACTGAACTCTTATATCTACCAACTATCCTACTACCAAGGAGACCTTCCCAATCTTCATACGTAAGGACAAACAAGTCTACGGGCCGCCACAGCCATACCTGACGGACCTGCACATACGTCAATATACCTAAACCCAATCATACCTTTCAAGGTATTCTAATGTTCATTATATATACAATCTTGTAAGATTCACTTTCACCTTCATATCACCAATAATTAACGATAGCTTAACTTCATTTTCCCTTCTTTGATTAATAATTCAGTCTCTAGTGATTTAATAATTCAAACAAAAATATAATTTTACAAAACTAAGTTACATAATTAAGTTACATAATTAAGTTAAAAACATATTTGCATACTTCTATCTTGTACCTTCCCAATTTATTATTTAGAATAATATATTTTCAACTTTTACAATAACCTGTATAATCACATTACTTTTTTTCTTGCCAATATCATATATTACTTTTTCTTGCCAATATCATATATTACTTTTTTCTTGCCAATATCATATATTCCCATTATATGCCCATTTATATTGTATATCCTTTTACCTTTTACAATAACTTATATATATATATTTTTTACTATATGTAATTACATTTTTTGTTGCAATATTACCACTGTAAACCCATTTTACAATTATACCATTGTATACCCATTGAAACCCTATACCCCCCTCTTATCTAACCATAACATACTACCCCTTAGATAATGTATACCAAATATTTCTAATTTAACTATTTCAACTTAGACCTCCTATCTCACCTAACTACTTTCTATACCTGTTAAGTCATACATGCATCTCTAGTTAGACACTAACATGGCTACAGGTACGAGAGCCAAGGTCAGAAATTTACTTCAAGGAATTCTTTCCTCATCTAAAGATGATAAACCCTCTCAAGACCAAGACCATGACACGACTAAGGCAGATTCTCAAATACTTCCTGAGGAATACTATGACCACATACCCCTTCACCATGACCACTCACGAGAAGACCCTTTTAACCCCTTCCAACTACAACACTTGCCCAACCCCCTCCCTCACTCCACACCAAAACTTCAAGTTACCCCTCAACTAGATCCTCAACAACAACCCCCCCACACTCCATCACAACCCCAAATTCCCCCTCACCTAGACCCTCAACAACACCCCCCACACCTCTCCGCAACCCCAAATTCCCTCTCATGTCGACCCTCACCAACTAAACCCTCAACAACCACCCCCGCACGGGTGCACGACTTTTCGTCGCCGTCTTTTCGTCGCCGGACTTTTCGTCGCCGACTTTTCGTCGCCGGACGTTTCGTCGCCGCGACTTTTCGTCGCCGGACGTTTCGTCGCCGCGACATTTCGTCCCCGCGACTTTTCGTCGCCGGTCTTTTCGTCGCCGGACTTTTCGTCGCCCCAAGCATAAATTGTATGCAAAGATTGACAATTGGAAATATATGATTTAATGTCATACTTGTACTTATATTCCTACTCCCAATGCAATAATATGAGTGTGGCAAATAGCTATACATCTCAGTGCCGTATAAACCATTCATTCTTGCCTTAACCAGTCCGAATTGCAAATACCTGAGCCCTAACTTACGTAGATGAAATACAATTTTATTTAGATTACAATAAATAATTTAATACATCATTATCTAAATATATATTTGACACGTCAGTATATATGATAATTTATTATTGGCATATCATACAGTAATAATTTGACACGAAATCATAATTATGAAGCTATTCATTAAAGTGTAATGGTAAAATCATTTATTATAAAATTAGTAAGTTATTAGTAAATAGTCCATATGTATTGAAATGTAAAGTTCTTTAGTAAGGCTGGACAGACGCTACTACCAATAATCACATCAAGATCAATCAGAAGAAGTAAATTTATATTGAATTTGGCATTAAATCATATATTTCCAATTTTATATTTCAATTATTTCATATTTCAAATATTGTCAATCTTTGCATACAATTTATGCTTGGGGCGACGAAAAGTCCGGCGACGAAAAGACCGGCGACGAAAAGTCGCGGGGACGAAATGTCGCGGCGACGAAACGTCCGGCGACGAAAAGTCGCGGCGACGAAATGTCCGGCGACGAAACGTCGGCGACGAAAAGTCCGGCGACGAAAAGACGGCGACGAAAAGTCATGGACCCCCCCCCGCACATCCCAACCCCCCTGATTCCCCTGCAACAATCCCTAAACCCCACAACCCATGCATACGAGAACTTTGACTTCCCTTCTCCCAACTTCCCATCGGTCAACCCACCTCCACACCACACCCCCAACCACCACCTAACCTTGCCCCAAACCCATCACAACATCCTAACCCACAACTTCAACCTACAATAATCAATAACTACCAAACCATTACCCCTCTAACCGAAATTCCCACCTTCTCTCAAGCTAGCAGCCTCTCCATTACTGACTTCCTGACCGCATGTGACCTTTTCTTTTCTAAGAATGCAAATTACTCTGACTTAGACAAAATAAATCTATGCCGCCAGAAAATAGAAGCATCGGACGAACATAGGTCCACGGCTCGGATGCTAGACAGTTTGATAGCCACAGGGATCACATATAGCAATTATAAGCAACATCTGTTAAATGTCTTTCAAAGCAAACAAACAAACAACATTAGCTTTATCCTCACATTTCTAAATAATACTAGAGTTCAAAAACAAACCAACGTTAAAGATAATGTTGCTAACACAATTAAAAAAATTAGGGAAAATCTGTACAACAATAGCCCATGGACTTACACAGACACCACCACAGGTAAAAAGGTAATGACCTTGGAAAACCTATGCTCATTACTAGAGATAGGTCTCTATCTTTCCCAACTCCCTCCAAAGTGCCAAAGAGAAGCCGCAAAAAGGGATTTAAACACTAGTAACCCATTAGCTTATACTTACATCTTAGATATCACCAACGCTTGCAACATCTCCCTCTCTGACCAGCACCATTTTGCTAGACTAAATAGCCTTCAGTCACAACAGCCCCCTAGCCCCAATCTAGCGCAACCATCTAACTGGTGTTCCTACCATCTTTCAACAAGTCACAACACCAGAGACTGCATACAGAAACAACAAATGCAAGCACAACACCGCGCTACCCCTTGCTCAGTTTATGGAACTACTTCCCACACGGATTCTCAGTGTAGAGCGCAACAATACCAACAACCACAGGTACAACACCGCGCCACCCCTTACTCAACTCATGGAACTACCTCCCACACTGATTCTCAGTGTAGAGCGCAACAATACCAACACCCACAGGTACAACACCGCGCTACCCCTTGCTCAATTCATGGTACTACCTCCCACACTGATTCCCAATGTAGAGCTCAACAGCAAACCAAACAACTCCCACCCACCCCTAGACCACCCACCATGTCAAAACCAACACAACCAGGCAAATACTGCAACCTACACAAAACCACAACTCACTCCAACGTAGAATGTTCTCAACAAAAATCACAACCACAACCACATCAGAGAACAAACAAACAAGTCACCACACCTCGACAAACACCTTCCTCCCACACAACACATACAACTCAACACCGATTGGGGGAACGTGCACCAGCCTCACGCACCAGACCACCATAGGAACGTCCGACACACCACACAACTATATCACCCTAAAGGTGAAATTAGATCAAATTACTGTTGACATGATGGTTGATACAGGAACAAACCTGAACCTCATCCCCAGAGCTCTCTACGAAGCACTAAATGACCCACCCCAAATTCAGTATTCAAATACGGAAGGTCTATTGATAGAAGGATCTACCATATCACTTCACGATATGATTGATTTAAACATAGAGGTAAACAATTCCCAAGTAGGTTTCACATCCTTCCACTTACCTGATGAATGGAGTCTCGACCAACAAGGTATAATAGATTTAAAGTCCCTACGAGACTGGAAGTCCATCATCAACTTAGATACCAACAAAATCTCCTTCCGAGATGAAAGTAATGAGTCAACACTTCCTGAAACACCCGACCCAGACACACAACCTCTTTCATATCTATCTAGCTTAAATAAACCCTCTTCAAATAAGAGCTACTAATTCCGTCCACCACCTTATGTCACCTCAAAAGCACTGATGTCTAACACAGTCATCATACCCCCTAGACATTCAATAACAGTTCCACTATACATACCCGGACTAATAGAACATCAGGATGTCATAATTGACCCAGATATGTCAAGAATAAATAACATAACCTTGGAGTCCTCCTGGGATATATTTTCAGAAAATAAACACACCCTAGCTATGTTAACAAATCTCTCCGATCAACACCGCAAAATCAGGAAGAACACAAACATTTGTTCAGTCCATCTCCATAATTCCCCAATCCAGGAACCACTCCCACAACACATCAACAATGTAAGACCACCACAAAATTCTCACCCCTATTCACCCCAACCAAATCACAACATCAGCAAACGGAGAGATGAATGACAAGCTACTGACCCTCCTACAAAGGAATAGATCGGCTATCGCCTTATAAGGCGAACCCTTAGGCAAATGTGATATAATCAAACATCACATCCAAATTCCCTCCAACACCCCCCCCCTCATACACCCCCGCTTACCGCATACCCCACAGTAGGAAAACACAAGTCAACAACAGTGTGCACGAGATGCTACACCAAGGCGTAATTTCTCACTCCCAAAGTCCGTGGAACAGTCCCCTCTTCCTAGTCCCAAAGAAAGACGGAACTTTACGCCCTGTTGTTGACTTTAGGAAAGTTAACCACCTAACTCAATCTGACCCACACCCCCTCCCCGCCATGCAAGATGTCTTACAAACCATCGGTAATGGAAATTCAGTTTTTTCCACAATTGACCTTAAGTCAGCCTTCTGGCAGGTCGAGCTCACCGATGAATCTAAACCCGTAACTGCATTCTCCACTGACAAGGGACATTTCCATTTCGAGCGTATGCCCTTTGGCCTTAAGAATGCCCCCTCAACCCAACAAAGGTTGATGACCCGCATTTTCAGCGACATGATAGGAATCTCATTATTTGTCTACTTAGACGACCTCATCATCTATAGTCCCACACAAACTGACCACCTTCACACACTAGAGATTTTCCTAAATTGACTCAAAAACACAGGATTAAAAATCCAACTAGGAAAGTGTAAATTCCTACAGACGGAACTCACCTTCCTAGGCCATAAGGTAGATAGCCAAGGCATCCATACCACCACAGATAAGATAGATACCATAAACAATTTCCCAACCCCCAGAAACGCAGATGAAACTAGAAGTTTCGTAGGACTAGCATCATACTATAGACATTTCATACACAAATTTGCAGAAATTGCATCCCCTCTCACCAAATTCACAAGAAAAGGCGAGCCTTTCAAATGGTCTGAAGAGGAACAGACAAGTTTGGACACCCTTAAACATGCTCTTACCACAGCCCCTGTCCTTGCCTTTCCTGACATGAAGAAAGAATTCCTTCTTTACACCGACGCCTCCTCTAAAGGAATAGGCGCAGTCTTACAGCAGAAAGATGAAAACGAGAAAGAGCACCCCATAGCCTACGCAAGTAGAGTACTGAATAAGCCTGAAAGTAACTATTCAACTACCCACAAAGAAGGACTCGCATTGATATGGAGCTTGAAACATTTTAAATATCTTATACTAGGGTATAAGATCACAATCTTCACAGACCATCAACCCCTAGTGTACCTCTTTAACACTAAAGACTTACATGGCAGAATTGCCAGGTGGAAAACCACCCTATTGGACTTCGATCCAAAGATAACATATCTAGCGGGAAAAGCTAACATAGTAGCTGACTCTTTAAGCAGACAAACTCACGTCTCATCACTAACACAAACAACATGCATTCCGATGCAAGAACTTAGAGATGAAACAGACAATGACCCGACATGGTCTCAAATAAAACAGCATCTCCTTTCAAGAACTCCCTTACACTCCCGACCACCTGTCCCTATAGACGAACTCAAACTGGTCGACGGAATCATAAGGAGAACCACTAATGACAGGGAAGTAACTGTCGTTCCCAGAGTCCGAGTTCCCAAGGTCCTACACATATTGCACGACAGTCCAATGGGAGGCCACTCAGGCAGAGATAAGACACTGAACACTGCTAGGCACTCCTTCTACTGGGTCAACATGAAAAAAGATATAACCACACACATAGACTCATGTGTAACTTGCAACCAATTCAGAGGACCTGACCCCAAAATACTCAATATCAAAGACATCCCGCTCCCTACTGAGCCATGGGAAACACTTGGCATTGACTTACTGAAAATGCCAACGAGCCATCAAGGTTCCAATTATGTACTCACGGCAGTCGATTATCTGTCCAAATACACCATCCTAGTCCCATTACAAGACAAAACAGCAGAGACTGTAGCCAAAGCCTTAGTTAACAATATATTCTGCAGATACAACATTCCCACACGAATGTTATCTGACAACGGGTCAGAGTTAAAAAATGAGGTAATGCGCGAAATAGCACATCTTTACAATGTAGATCAAACTTTCGCCACTGCCTACCACCCACAAGGCAATGGACTAACTGAGCGCACCAATCGCAAAGTGTTTGAAGTCCTCAGACCTTTGGTCAACGATCTCATGGACAGTTGGGAAGATTGGCTACCACAGGTACAAGCCAGTATCAACAGCACAGTCAACTCCGCAACAAAGATGTCCCCCCATGAGATCATTTTTGGCCAAAGAATGCGCCTTCCCTACCAAATCTTCAACCAACCACCGCCCCCCTTATACAATCTAGATAATCTCACCCAATGACTAAAAAGAGGAATGCAAACCATTTATAAGCAAGTCAGAGAAAACCTCAAAGTAGCCCAAGAAAGAACAAAAATAAAACAACACAGACGTTCATCTCCACTTGACATAACACTTAGAGACACAGTCAAGGTCAAAGACTCAAGCAGGACTAACAAACTCAAACCCAAGTTCCTAGGCCCCTTCACGGTCACAAGCTCACTCCCTAACAATGTTTTCCTACTAACAGATCCTTCCGATCACACAACCGTAACCATACATGGAGAGAAAATTGAGAAAAGTTAAACTCAACCTCGACCCAACTCCACCCCCCACCTACAACCCACCTACCGCACTCACACATAACTCACCCAAGCGTAAGTCCCATCCTTTGACCTTGCGTCGACGCAACTAAACATGCACTCTAGCTCTCGCCCCTGAAGATGCAGGACGTCATGTATCTCTCAGTGGAGGTTAAAATGGCCCATTTGCAATAAGAACTCCCTTCCGCATATCTATCAAACTTCTTCACTTCCTTCCGACCAATATAACCTTAGCGAGAGTCAGATAGACATATCCTCATTCACTGAGACATAACCTTCATCCACAGGATGACTACAATACTACTACTACTTCACCTCGTCCACCTCTCCCTCTCCACCCCCCTTTTGATATCAGGAGCGATCGTCAACAACCATGACAACTTGCAAGATAGCACGACCCAACTTCCATATCTGTCCAGCCTACCCCTTCCATCTCCAATTAACCAAATCCCAACCTTGCCTCTCAGAACTCACAACACCCAAAGTCAATTTTTCCGAGACGTGTGACTTTCGCTTCTCAGACAACACTCAAATACACCACACCCACGTAGGACATAAACACTTCATATTTCTTCCCCACCCCACATTAGTGTCAGTGATATGCCTACACAAACCACCCTCCCATCATAGGATCAACGGCTCTATCACTCTACCAGACACCTGCCACATCTACATGATGGACTCAATGCTCCTCCCAAACAAACTCCACCAACAAGGCACTCTCAACATGACCCACGATCTAGGTCCCATAACCCAACTAACACTCCCACCCCTCCCTAAAATCCCCGATACCATCCTCCCAAGTAAGATAGACATGGTACACCTCCTGAATAAATCAACTACTCTTGATATGGACTCCTTAGTCCTACATTACAAAATATTACCTTATGCCTCCACTGCCCTCTCAATCTTAATCATCCTCTTTATATTAGTGGTACTAACCAAATTCCTTTGCACGAAATAAGACCATCAAACAGTTTCAACCCCCCTTTCCCAAATTATTGTAAACCTAGATTAAGTTGAACTTTGTATCTCACCAATATCTTACCCTACTATAGTGACATACATACTCATAGATAAGAGTTCCTCAGAAAAGACAGATTGTGCCAAACAAACTCATAGATAAGAGTTTCAGAAAAGACAGATACTGACATACAAACTCACAGATAAGAGTTTGTCAGAAATAATAAGAAAGTGTCACAAAAACTCTTAGATAAAAGTTGAATATATGTAATGTTGGTGAGACACAACCATATTCTTTTTTTTTCAGAGACACAACATCGCATACCCATCCTTCTAGCTCAAAATGCCCTCTTGGTACCCCACAATCACTTCAACATCACACCCCCCATCTCCACATATATCCACCCAAGATTTTGTGTCTCTGACTTTATAACTATATAACCATATATATGTATAGATA
>NC_134803.1:21694553-21709553 GCF_046742065.1 Oratosquilla oratoria | reverse complement strand
TGGCGGCAAGCAAAAAAGAAAAGAAAGTGTCACCCGGTAGGGAAGGGGTGAAGAACTGCAGATGATATCGAGGGTAGGACTGCAACGCTGCTATATAATACATCAGGAATGCGAATCAACAGAGGTCTTTCTATTCTTCAAAGGGTAGTTACTGGCGGCGTAGCTGGGTTGTCCCCGTAGAATCCATAATGGTGTTTAATATCCTTCAGACAGAGATGTGTATAATCTTGAGCACTACAAGTTGTTCAGATGTAAATGGTGTCGCCTCACGGCGATCGGAATGAAATATACAAAACCTTTCTCGTGCACTAAAGGTCAGGTCACGGGTAGGCAGAAGGAGGAGCTCAGGAAGAGAGGGAGAGAGGGAGGGAGGGGGAGGGGGGAAGGAAGAGAGGGAGTAACGGAAGGAGTGCAGGAGGAAAGAGAAAGAAGTGGGAGGAAAAGGAAGAAGTGTGTGAGAGGAACGAGGGAGAGTAAGAGGGTGGAAGAGGTAGGAAGGGAAGAGGGAAGAGATAGCGTGGGAAGGAGAGAGAGTAGGATGAGGGAAAGAATGGGAAGAATGTCAGGAAGGAGGAGATAATGTATAATTGAGGGAGAACAACTGGGTGAGGGCTGGGAGGAGGGGAAGGTGGAAGTGTAGGGGGAAAAAGAAATTTACGAGTGTGGGAGAGCTAAAAACTGGTAGGGAGGTTGGGAGGGAGGGATGATGTGAGGGCAAGAAAGGGAAAGAGGAGTAGGAGAGTGGAAGAGAGAAAAGTTAGAAAGGAGGCTGTGAGGAAAGGAAAGTGGGAGTGTAAGTTAAAAAAGGAAAGTGGGAATAGAGAAACTCAAATCTCCCGATTGATGGAAAACACGCATGGCAGAAATCGGACGGGCCCACATAATCACAGAATAAAATCGTCAATTATGTACAGGAGAATCTCTAGAGCAAACTATTTTTTTTAGATTTCTAATAGAAAATATTTCGATCCCTTAGTGAGTACGAGACTCACGCTTCGATTCGACAGATCTCTTCATCGTCGATTGCCTAGTGCGAGTATGTTACCGTTATGAACACCGACAACAGAATCAATTTAGGGGTGTGTACTTGTGTGTATTCACCATGGACTTTGGATCACGTGTTGGACCCGTGATCGACAGCTATTTCCTATCCGTAAGAGAGCTCAGAGCTCGGATGACCGATCTATGGGTAATGCTGTGACCTTACACGCACACATACCCAACTCCTCGCCCACGGGAGTTGGAGTAACGACTCGAAGCGCAGCGATACTGAAATTATTTCAGCCCTGGACAGGATTTAAATCCTGACCGCCGTAGTGACAGTCGGAGACTACCAAACGCGCCACCGAGACGTGTGTTGTGTGTGTGTGTGTGTGTGTGTGTGTGTGTGTGTGTGTGTGTGTGTGTGTGTGTGTGTGTGTGTGTGTGTGTGTGTGTGTGTGTGTGTGTGTGTGTGTGTGTGTGTGTGTGTGTGTGTGTGTGTGTGTGTGTGTGTGTGCGTGTGTGTGCTGGTTACAAAGTAGAATGAGAGGAAAATATGAAAAGTGTAAAAAAGTGAAGCAAAACAAAATATAAAGAAGACAAAAAGAATAATAGATATAAAATGAGGGAGGAATAAGACAGAAAAAATTAAAAGTAATAAAAAGATGTTTTGAAAGGACATCAAGAGAGGATGGAGAGGTTAGTCAAGTGGAAAATAAAAGGTAAAAGCCGGGGATGGACAGATTTTGATGGAAGAGGAGGTGGTTAGGGGGAGTATGGGCGTAGTATTCCAGAGAGCTGTTGAATGTGGAGTCGAATAGGAAAGGACTGGTGGTAGCAGTGGGAGGCGCTAAGAAAATGACGGTGAAGGGAGATGAAAGGTACATACATATACATACATACATATACCAAGGCTTCTTCCCCCTTACAAGGGGGGTAGCCAAAAAGAAAAAGGCATAAAATCATTCCCACCAATTCCATCCCTGAATACACTCCACACCCCTCCACCCTCCCTCCCATCTTAGCACCTCCTGAATGACGGGTCATCCCTGCACCTTGTCCACTGCCCTGGGTCAGAAGCAGTGTCGCAAGACACAGCACATCCACAGCAAGGCCGCTTCATTAAATCGGCGACCCCCCCTCTCCGTCCCCCCATTGCATAAAATGAGAGGACGGGGAGAAATCCCTTCGGGCTGCGTCAAATTTTGCTCACACATACTACCTCACCCCCCATCCACCCGCCCATTCCAACTCATGCAATCACAACATCATCCATATACAACCATTCTCCATTCACCCCTGTCTTCTGTCCTCTCCCGTCCTTCCTCAGCAGACATTCCCCTCTTCCCCAAAGCCCCCTTCACCCCATCCATCCACCTCATCCTGGGACGTCCCCTCATGTTCACTCCCTCCACATCTGCCTTCCACACCTCTTTTACTAGTCTTTCTTCACTCATTCTTTCCATGTGTCCAAACCATCCTAATACTCTTTCATCAATCCTATCTCCCAGCTCCTTTTCCACCCCTGTTCTCCTCCTGACCTCCTCATTTCTCACCCTATCCAGCCTAGTAACCCCCATCATATTTCTCACACACCTCATCTCAGACACATTCAAACTCCTTCTCTATTCTTCTCTTATGTTCCATGTTTCTGCCCCATACAGTGCTGTTGGCACAATCACTCCTTCATACAGTCTCCTCTTAGCATCCATTCCTAAATGTCTATTCCTCATTACACTCTTTAATCCACCAAGGCATTTACTCGCTTCTCTCAATCTACATTCTACCTCCACTTTCACTCCACCTTTCCCTGCCACATTTGCACCCAAGTATCTAAAACTATCCACTTCCTCCAGTCGCTCTCCCTTAATACTCACTTCCAGTCTACTGCCACTTTCACCCCTTGTACATCTCATCACCTTACTTTTACCCACATTTATCTTTAGCTTTCTTCTATAACATACTCTCCCAAACTCTGCCACCAACTTCCTCAATCCCTCCCCCGATCCTGCCACAAGCGCAGTGTCGTCCGCAAACAACAGCTGGCTCACCTCCCACTCTTCTCCATTTTCTTTAACCATCTCCAATCCCTTGCCCACTACCTTTGCATTTACCTCTCGCACCACCCCATCCATGTATAAGTTGAACAGCCAGGGCGACATAACGCATCCTTGACGAAGTCCCACCTTTACCTCGAACCACTCACTCTCTCCATTTCCAAACCCTGACACAAGCTCTACTATTCTCATAAAAACTCTTGACAGCTCCCAGAAGCTTTCCTCCTATCCCGTATATCTGCATAACCTCCCACAGTGCCTTCCTGTCTACCCTATCATAAGCCTTTTCCAGATCCATAAAAGCCCCAAAAAACATCCTTCCCCTTTCCTATAGCTTTCTCACACATCTGTCTTACCACAAAGATCTGATCTACACAACCTCTACCTGTCCTAAATCCACACTGTTCCTCACCAATTACTCCTTCTGTTCCTCTCCTAATTCTCTCAACCAAGATCCTCCCATAAGCCTTCCCAACTACACTCAACAAGCTAATCCCTCTGAAACTACTACATTCACACTTGTCCCCTTTTCCCTAGTAAAGAGGAACTATACAGGCACTCCTCCAGTCCTCCGGCACTCTACCCTCTCTCCAACAAACATATACCAAGGCTTTTTCCCCCTTACAAGGGAGGTAGCCAAAAAGGGAAAGGCATAAAATCATTTCCACTCATTCCATCCCTGAATACACTCCACACCCCTCCACCCTCCCTCTTATCTGAGCAAGGGTGGAAGGGTGGAGGGGTGTGAAGATGAAAGGTGGGGGGAGAAATAAGAAAAGATGAGGTGCATGTGGCTCTGTAAATGATAAGAACAGGTAAGGTTCCTGGGTTGGATGGGTGTCATGCGAAGTGTGTGAGGAAGAGGGGTACAGTAATAATGGACTTGCTGTTGAGGTTGCTTAATGTGTGTCTAAAAGAGGGTAGAATGCCTAAGGACTGGAGGACTGCCTGTATAGATCCGCTTCACAAGGAAAAAGGGGGTAAATGTGAGTGTGGTATTTTCAGAGGGATCAGTTTGTTAAGTGTGGTTGGAAAGGCTTATGGAAGGGTTTTGATTAAGAGGATTAGGAGAGGAACAGAGGGAGTATTTAGTGAGGAACAGTGTGGGTTAAGGATAGGTAGGGGTTGTGTGGATCAGATTTTTGTGGTAAAGACAGATATGTGAGAAAGCTTTTGGAAAAGGTAAAGATGTTTTTGAGCCTATATGGATTTAGAAAAGGCTTATGGCAGTGTAGACAGGAAGGAACTGTGGGAGATATTACAGATATATGGGATTGGGGGAAAGCTGTTAAGAGCAGTCAAGAGTTTTTACGAGAGTAGTAGAGCCTGTGTTAGAATGGAAATGGAGAGAGCGAATGGTAAAGGTGGAACTGTGTTAGGGATGTGTCATGTCGGGTGGTAGGGAGATATGGCGAGGGTACAAAGGGAGCTCCAAAAAAGATGTAACTAGTTTGATTGGTCTTTATTCAGAGACTGAATAACAAGCTTAATACGCGAGATACATAAAGTCAATAAGGTTGGATTATGTCTGAAAGTCAAACAAACTTTTGGTAGTCCACATGCTCGATATGAGCCCCATTTCTGTTGAAACATGCTTTCACGCGGACGCAGAAATTCTGGCCAACTCTTTTCCATGTTTCAGCGGAAACTTCAGCTACATAAGCTGCCACATTCTGCTTTAGATCAGCCTGTGTTTGAGATCTGTTGGCATAGACCTTCCCCTTTGTTGCTCCCCAGAACCAGAAATTAAGTGGATTTAAGTCAGGGCTGTGGGGGGCCCACTCATGATCTGTGTTGAGGCTGATGAGACGATTCCGGAAGAGTCCCCTGAGATGATCCAATGATGCGTGGGCTGTATGAGGTCTTGCACCATTCTGCATGAACCAAGCAAGCCTTAACTGTCCTTGGGTTAGCTTCTGAGTCAGGTCACCGTGAAACTGATCAAGAATGGCGATATAACGTTCACTGTTGATGGTAACGGTGCGCCCATTTTCCTCGAACCAGTAAGGTCACAGCATACCGTGCTTTGCATTGAACGCCACAAATGCAGTGACCTTCGGACCTTTGAGGCGCTTCTCACTGATTTCTTCTGGCTTCTCTTCTCCCCAAAACACATTGTTGTGGTTATTAACAGCCCCATTAAGATGAAAGTGTGCTTCATCACTAAATCAAATGTGATTGAGCCAGTTGGGAGTTTGCTCGAGCTTTTCATTCAGCCAGTCGAACATCTCGATTCTCTTCTCTTTGTCCTGTTGCTGCAGCACATGGTGACTTGAAATTCTAAATGGGAACAGCTTCAGGTCCTTCCTCATAACTCTCAAAAGTGTAGTTGGAGAGAGAGCCAGCTCTTGAGCGCGGATTCGGTAAGATTTCTTCGGACTGCTAACCATCGACTCACGGACTTGCTCCCTCTTCTCAGGAGTGATGATCGGTCGCCGGCCACTTCTTCCCTTGTGGACGTGATCCAGGGTTTTCTCCTTTTCAAAATGCTGCACAATCCTCTGTATTTTCAAATTTGTAAGTGCTGCACACTCATACTTAGATTTGTGACCCTGGTGTGTGTTGAACCGACGGCGGACTTCTGCGGGTGACTTGGTTTCATACCAGAGTTGGACGATTTTCAACTTCTGCTAGCGTGTACATTTTGCATACAATCTAGAAAACAAGAAAAACAAAGACATGTTAACAAATCCAACCTAGTTGACTATGTAACCTGAAAAGGAAAAGTCCGTGCGCGCCCCAACAGATTTATTATAGCCGATCAAAGTAGTTACATCTTTTTTGGAGCTCCCTGTAATTGGCAGGGGATAGGAGATTGTTAATGGAAATTGAGAAAAGTGGAAGGGAAGCTGGGAGGGGAGCCAGTTGTTGTTTGTTGACGACACTGCAGTTATGGCAGGGTCAGAGGAGGGATTAAGTAAGTTAATGCCGAGCTATTATGCCCGTATCTGATCGAACATTTGTGTTCATTCAACCTTGTCCTCAAATATCCCCCTGTCAGGCCAATGTAAGCTAGATTATAATGTTTACATGGGACCGAATAAAGTCCTAGATTGTGTTCTTTCAGCCTTTGGTGAACGTTAACTACTTTTTTATTGATGGTATTCGGGTAACTGTAAACTAATTTATTTATTTATTTATTTATTTATTTATTTATTTACTTTTCTTTTGGGGGGGGGGAAGGAACTTGGCCAAGTCGTTAAATGATTCAGAAAGGGGAACAACAAGGGAACTTTCTTGGATGAAATATTTGATAGCATTGGACGGGGTGTTGAAAAAATAAATAGTTCTGGTTTGGCTGAGGGATTCATCCAGGAACTAAGGCATGGAGCCTAAAAAAGAAAATAGTAAGTGACTGATCATACATAACAAAGGAAGTGGTGAAAGGAAAGTGTAAAGTAAAAGAAAATACCAACATCAAAGATAATTGTAAACTGACTTTAACAAAAGGAAGGGCTTCTGTAGGACCTCTCATTGCTGGTAGAGAGTTCAGTAAACCTATTCAAATACTTATTGTTACAGTATCTGTAGTTAATTTTATAACTAGCAATTGAAACCAGGAGTGAAAATCTTGGAGCTAATCCATTACTCATTGCAAGGAGTAACTGGAGGTCAGTTAAAAACATTATGTACGGTTGAATTAAAGGTCATCTTATATAAAAATGAGTATTTGCACATTCTAATGATAGTTGTAGAAGAATTTGTTTTCCCATGAGATTTATTGATAGGATTTGCAACTATGAGAAAAGAGGGCATGGTCATATGTCCTGCTGAGTTAGGGATTTTATTGAAATCCCATTTAATTCCATTTCAGATCAATCAGACTTAGAAGCAGTATCAGTAATAAGAGAATATCTTGAGATAGAGATGATAACAATGATAGGTTGGATAGCGGGGCAGAGCAGTCCAGACCAACAGAAAATGAAGTCTCATATAGTTAACCCAATTTAGATGTTCAAGAAATCCCAGAAACTACTAATTCATCAACTTCAAACGTAGCTTTGCTAATTGTGGAAGGTGACGTTATAAAGTCGACGTTACCACACTCCAGAGCAATTAACAGGGTAGTAGTATAGTTGAAAGGAGTCTTTGTAGACTCTGAAAATTTAACCATCCCAGAATCAGTTAGGATAAAAGGTTTGAAATTAGACTCAGGGATTTATAAGACAAACAGGAACATGGTAGAAATATCAGTGATTAGAGATCTGAATAAAGAGATAGTCTTAAAAAAAAGGCACAAAAAATAGGATGTATTAAAAATTGTACAAAACCCATTAATTAAGCCCATTAATATTTTTTTATGAGAGTATTGAGGAGGTGGAATCACCAATTTCATCATTCTGTACAATTCAGGAAAAAACATATTTGGGAGAGAAATACAAGAATCAACTAGAACCTATTAGTTGTCCCGAATTGGATGAAAATTTAATTGCTTTGCTTTTGAAGCACAATAAACCAATTGCTTTGCCGGGGGGGACTCCTCGGGCAAAACAACCGTTTTAAAGCATCAGATCAAATTAAAACCAGGGACTCAATATATCTATATACCTGCCTACAGATCACCACATTCCAAACTAGCCATTGTAGATGAAATGATCACTGAAATTTTATCGCAGGGTATTATTGAACATAGTAAAAGTGAATGATCCTGGTGCCAAAAATCATATGATACCATGCGTCAAGTTGTTGATTGTAGGGAAAGTAATAAACAGCTGTACCCGACAGATTACCGTTACCGGTAGTTGTAGCCTGTAACTGGTTCTGTGGCGGAGTACGGCGCTTCTAATCAGGGCGTGGGTGCACCGTGGCCGCCAGTTATGTAGCCTTTGTTTTGGGTAGCTACATAAGAGAGACTTAATACGGGCGAGATAAACTCTAAGCAGGAGTTTCTTCTACTTATTAAAAATAATCTGGGTAATTAACAACAGGCTATAATTGGGCCCTTTAGACAAAATACAGTGAGTACCGGGCCTTAACCTTGGGCGCACCTGCGTCTGGCAGGCTCTTGACCTGACCAGGTCTGGTGTCTGTCAGGCTCTTGACCTGACCAGCTCTGGCGTCTGGCAGGCTCTTGACCTGACCAGCTCTCTCGGTCGTGGCGGCATAGCCTTCCGATAATAAAGGGGGTTAGTGGGTTGTCGTATGTGACACGTGTTAGTTCACAATTCTAGGCATTGGTGTTAGTCTTATATATGGGGGTTGGTTAGTCGTATGGTTGGTGGGTGTGGTTAGACATGGTATATGTATATTAGCTTATAGGTAATATAATAGGGGCAGGTATAATAAATGGGGTTTAATGGGTTTCTCTGGTGACATTAGGCATCTTCGTGTAGCGATACCCTGTTGTCTGAGTTAGTGCTGGGTTAGGCGCCGAGGTGAGCAAAGTCAGCAAGAGGGGAGTTGCTCAATACGAGTGTCATGTCGCATGTCTGTGGATCACGTGCGTGGTTGGTGTGGCTAGACAAGGTTACATTGCCTCCCCCGACCTTTGAGGTAAGTCCGCGTACCTTGGGTTAAGGTCGTGACAGTGGGGCTTTGGCATACATGACTGCAAAAGAAATATTAAGATATGACCATTTATTAAGATGCTAGTGGGAGACATTGACTTGTAAAATTGATTTGAATGAGTAAAAGGGAGGTTACGTATATTATGATATCTTAAATGTGTTCAATAAAACTATGTAAACATATTTACACTTGTTCGTATATTCTCTTTCCAATGAGAATGAATTTGCACTTTTTCTTATGTTCTTTCTCTGTTTAATGGGAGTTCTGTCATTCATTTGGTGATCTCTTTTCTATGAGATATATCAAGTTTGTATACACTTTCACTAGAGGCATAGCTTTACTGATGACATGACATCCTAAATGGTTATTTTTTTTAATAATGTGTTATTTTGTGTAGAGCTAAATATTCATATATATATATATATATATATATATATATATATATATATATATATACACATTTACACTGAATGGTTCCCAGCGATCAATTAATATATTTTTTCAACCACATAATAATTCGGACTGTCGTCCCCGGATTCGAACCAAGGCTCGCATGATTACGATACCGACACTCTACAACTAGACTATCGGTTGTCTTAAATTCTTCAACCTGGGAATGAATCTACTCCCGAGGAATTAAGTCGACTGCATACTGCCGTCCGTACTCATTTTTACGAAGAACTAACAACTCACGTAGCTTCGTGGTCAAGCTGGTACGTTTCCTTTGTGGACTTATCGCCGTTATCATACCTGAATAGAATCACCAGTGACGGTGTAGTCAATCAAATAATTCCGATTTTTGTCCCCGGATTCGAACCAAGGTTCGCGTGATTACGATGCCGACACTCTACCACTAAGCTATCGGTTGCCTAAAATTCTTCAACCTGGGAATCAATCTACTCCCGAGAAATTAAGTCGACTGCAAACTGTCGTCCGTACTCATTTTTACGAAGAAATAACAACTCATTATAAGTCCACAGAGGAAACGTACCAGCTTAACCATTAAACTACGTGAGTTGTTAGTTCTTCTAACAACTCATGATAAGTCCACAAAGGAAACGTACCAACTTAACCACGAACCTACGTGAGTTGTTAGTTCTTCGTAAAAATTAGTACGGACGGCAGTTTGCAGTCGACTTAATTCCTTGGGAGTAGATTCATTCCCAGGTTGAAGAATTTTAGACAACCGATAGCCTAGTGGTAGAGTGTCAGCATCATAATCATGCGAGCCTTGGTTCGAATCCGGGGACGACAGTCGGAATTATCTTATTGACTACACCGTCACTGGTGATTCTATTCAGACACACACACACACACACACACACACACACACACACACACACACACACACACACACACACACACACACACACACACACACACACACACACACACACACACACACACACACACACACACACACACACACACACACACACACATGTTATGCATGAACGGCCGAGTATTGGCATGCATAAAGTACCCAGAGTGCTAGGGTATAAAAATATATACGTAGGTTTCTATATCTAATAAGTACTTCTGTATACATAGGCTTGGATACATAAAGGGAGCCCTATCAATATAAAACAGTGAATAGCGTTCAGCACATGTTAAATAGTTCACGTCCACTGGTCCTACAGGATCCAATCACCATAGTGTCTCTGGTCCAACTGCGTTGGCGGGAACTATGCCGTGACGTCATGGCGTCACCGTGACAAATGTAATAGATATATACAACAGCATCCTAGACTAAATTGTCCTAGCTAGGTCATCTATTATACATAGTTCCTATGCTCCGTTACACATGGGAAAAGTGTCTCCTATCCTGACATGTGTTTATAAATGTATGTGTGTCGTATGCCTATGGGTGTCTATCATGATCACGCCATGCGCGCGGGAATATCAAATACCCAGACATAGACACATGTGCCACAACACACACACACACACACACACACACACACACACACACACACACACACACACACACACACACACACACACACACACACACACACACACACACACACACACACACACACACATATATACATATATATATATTTATATATATATGTATATACCTATATATGTATATATATACATGTACGTATATATGTACATGTATATATACATATATATATAAACATACATATATTTACATATATGCATATATGTATATATATGTATTGATATATTGCATAGAGTTATATACAAAAGTTGATTATTCATTTTGTTCCATTTTATTACGAGTTAAATGATACTAATATTTATGCTGTCGAGAAATGTGAATGGTTATTGGCTACAATTTTCATGGGAAATTGTGATTTCTATAACCGATGCTGCTGTTCTTATTATCGCGTTTGTACATATTATTGTATGTTCAAGGCAGTTAACTTTTGAACTTTTTCTAAATATCTAAGTTTGAGATGGGTGTATATATTACATTATGCTATGGAATGCTTATTGGTCGTCTTTGAGTGGGAAGTTTTGATATAATTATTCCGGGGCTTCACGGTCGAAAGGAAGTGAAGAAGTACTTTTACAAATAGTGGGAAAAGAGTTTGATAAGTAAATGATCGTGAGGACCTATCCTATCGAATCGCATGACGTCCTGCGTCCGAAGGAGGAATGATTCATGTAATGGCAGAATTTTTATGTGTTTGTTTTGTTCATCATGGTATTTATCGTTGTGCTTTGGTCTCTCCTACTCTACTCGGTTTCGGGTGATTCCCTGGGAGATTTCTTTGCGGTGGCATTTTGTTATATTGAGTTAGTCTACGTTGAAAAAATCTTGTAAATCTAATGTCAAAATTGCATTGGTCTATGTTTTCTTATTTTAATCATTAAATTCTGTCTATCGTGGTCTTTGCTATTCTCCAGTGTAACTGTAATTCGTAGTTATTTCTGATAGTCCTATGTGAAATATTATATATCTTAAGAATGTTAGTTTAGAGAATTTGAAATTATCACTTTATGTCTTTGATACGTGGGTTATTTGTATGCACCCATGGGTCCGTTTTCGACATACAAAAAATGGAAAATTTTGGGTACTTATGGTAGGCCTGCGCTGAAGTCTGGGTATCACTGGTTGGCACCGTAAGTAGTTGAGACTGGCGTAAGCTGAAGGTGTTGATTTTTAGCTGGTGTTGAATATTGCCTGGGTAAGCAAATTTCGGTGGGTACTCGAGCCAAGGGTAGCGGTGGGTGGAGGGTGTGGTTGGTTGGGTGAGATGGCTATAGTTGAGTCAACAGGGGGGGGGTCAGCGAGGACGCTTACCTGATATTAGGCGGGTCCGGGCCTAACTGCTGCGAAGCTTCTGATCTGGGTGGAAAGGGGTGGAAGTCTGGTGGAAGGCAGGTTAGGTGGGTTCGGGCCTAACTGCTGTGAGGTTCCTGGGTTGGGTGGAAGGGGAAGGAGGTGGGTTAGGCGGGTCGGGGCCTAACCGATGCGAAGCTCCTGGTCTGGGTGGTCATGAAACGGGGTGGAGGTGGGTTAGGCGGGTCGGGGCCTAACCGCTGCAAATTCCCTGGTCTGGCTGGTCATGAAGGGGGGTGGAGGTGGGTTAGGCGGGTCGGGGTCTAACCGCTGCGAATTCCCTGGACTGGCTGGTCATGAAGGGGGGTGGAGGTGGGTTAGGTGGGTCAGGGCCTAAGTGCTGCGAATTCCCTGGTCTGGCTGGTCATGAAGAGGGATGGAGGCTCCTGAATTATAAAAAGGGGGGAATTAGTAGGAGTTTATTATATATACTCACGGTGATAGACGGGTTTCGTTGGCCTGGGTCCAATGCGTCCTGACTGAAGTCGTGATACCGGGTCGGTTTTCAAGTCGGTGTGCTGGATCTCTACAGCTGATTAGAGTTGTCTGGTCTCTGGAAAAATAGAAAGGTAAGATGTATTGCTTACCGAGGGAGTCGCTGAGTGTGCAGATTTGCGTTTGCGAGTCAGGTGTCTCATGGGAGGACGGTAGGAGCGAGGTGGAGTATGCTCTCTCGCTCAGAGATGAGTCTTGTGGTGGCTGAATGGAGTCTTGTGGTTCGATCTCTTTGGAGGTGCGCTAAGCTGATTAGAGCCTTGTGGTTCGATCTCTTGGGAGGTGCACGTAGCTGATTAAACTCTTGTGGTTCGATTTATTGGGATGTGCGTGTAGTTGATTGGAGTCTTGCGGTTTGATCTCTTCGGGAGGTGCGTGTAGCTGATTGGACTCTTGTGGTTTGAGTGAATTTCAATCACCTGGGTGGGAGTTTTGTGGTAGCTGAATGGAATCTAGTGGTTCGATCTCTTGGGAGGTGCGCGTAGATTATTCAAGATTCATAAAGTAAACATACTAATGAATCATGCTCAGAGCAATGGAGTTCTAGAGAGATTAAATAAGAAATTTATTACATGTCTTAGAGGTTTCATAAGCCCACATAGTATAACTTGGGATAGTTGGATTCCTTGTGTTAAATGTACTCTAAACAACCAAATACAACTACAGGAGAAACACCCCCATTTTATTATTTTTGGGAATACAAAATTATCCCATACGAAATCTTGATTACAGAGCAAAAACCTGTGTATAATATAGATGATTACATCTCAAATAGGATACATACATTTCAAGCTATACATCAAAGAGTTAGGGAACACATGAGAGAGTATACACAGGAAATGAAAAAGTAACAACACAAAATAGCACATAAAATAGAATTACAAAAAGGAGATTTGGTCATGGTCAAATTACATAGAACCCATAATAAACTTTCACCAAAGTACTCAGGTCGATATAGGATAAATGATTTTGCAGGTGGAAATAAATACAGGATCTTACAATCAGAGACTAGACATGTAGATGATATAAAAATAACTAGGATAGAATTGGATAACGATGAGGAAGAAAAAACGCAATAAATTAGTTTTAAAGAAACCCTAAATCCAGAGGAGTATCAGAAATATGTTTATAGCATGATTTGTGAACTATGTATTAATCCAACTAATTTTTACGGATAAGCCTGGATTTATAATAATTGTTGATATTTATTATGCATTCCTGAGATGGGAGACCTGAACCACTGGGACCTTTTGTGTATCGGACAGATGTGTTACCTGGAGCCTTGGTCAGTCATGAAGACTTGGAGCTTTGTCAATATATAAGAACAATACCAATAAGTATAGAACAATATTTTATTTTGTGAAGCATTGAAAAGTCTTATGTTGCTTCATTAGTATGTGTCCTAGACAAAAAGAGAAATAAGTGTGTGTGAAACAGATATAAAATTATGCAGAGACTGATACACATCTTACCATCTTTGAAAATGTGAAAAATCCTCCATTGAGATCTAACACAAACAACTATTCTAATAATGTCTTATTTTGATTGTTGTTGTTCTTAATCAAATTTCACAAATTTTACAAAAAAAAATTCTGAAATTTTTCTTGGTAAATTATGACATTTTAAGACCTAGTTAGAAGTGAGTTTTCCAAATCAATTGATTACATTCAATTTATATCTGTTTTGTTTTTTATCTTAAGTCAGTATATATTTTGACTGTAGCTTGGTTTCCAAGAAGGACAAAAGGTCAACAACACAAACGCTCGTAAAAAACGATATTGTATCGAGGGAAGAGGTTCCTGGAAAAGTGCCTGTAAGGTCCTGGTGTACGTTGGTGTGGTAGGCGCAAGGACTATACTCTGTTTATCTATGCCAGGATTAGATTAGCAAGCTCAAGTTTTGGAAAATTACCCAAACGCGTCTTCCTAAACCGTAATCTAACTGTGCAGACCGAATCTCTCATGTAACTAACTTACAAAATGCTTCAACTATCAGTATTGAATCAATGATAGTACGTCGCCAGCTCCGGTGGATTGGTCATGTGATCAGAATGCCTGAATGTCGCCTATCACGTCAAATACTATACGGCGAGCTGAGGGATGGAAACTGCTTTCTGAGAGGACCAAAAAAAGTGGTTTAAAGACCAAATAAAGGCCACCCTCAAACAATGCAACATATCTGTTCACCAACTTGAAACTCTGGCCACTGACCGAGAAAGCTGGAAATTAACAGTCCATCAGGCTGTCGACATATTTGAAGCTGCTCGCACGAATATCAGGATCGAGCGACAAAACCGCAGACATGAACGCATGGCACGAGGTCCTGTTAACCCGGTACAAGGAATTCCCTGTCCCACTTGCGGTAGGATCTATGCGTTCGAGTTTGGCCTAAGAAGTCACCAAAGAATTCAACTTCAAAGAAACTAGATCCTAAAACTGATATAAAAACTATTATACCAAAGATGTAATAAGCGTTAAACCATAATTAATGCTGATACTGCTTTTACTACTGCCATTGTTTTTATTGTTACTACAAATCTAATTCTTTTTCTAATCATCATGCAGGGGATAAGTACGTCATCTTCGTTACCGAAGGACTACCACAAGCATGCCATGACAATTTTTTCACTGTTATCCTAAT
>NC_134803.1:21687053-21689553 GCF_046742065.1 Oratosquilla oratoria | reverse complement strand
TAAAAACAAATACATAACTTACAACGTTTCCCCTAATCTTTAGGCATCTTCTGGTAATTTCTTTTCAGAATTTACAATCTGTGATTATATATGACACTAAATGAAATGGGAGAGGTGCTCTTAGTTTCTCCTTGGCGCGCCGTGGGCTGCCCCATATAGCTCCAAGGTTCCACACATAATTTTTTGTATATTTATTTCTGGCTGAATATGTCTTATCAATACTTTTTCCATACATTTTAGTTTTCTTTTATTATTGTCTTTTGCCAGTATTACTGCGTTTTCTTTCAGGTCCTCCCGCGAAATGCTAATTTTATGTATTTTTATGGTGTGGGATTTTATTGCCTCGTTTTGCCTATGGTATATAAATCTCTGTGATAAAATTTGGGTTCTGTGGCCAATATACTCTTCATTACAAAGTGCACCCTCGTTGTTAAGTTTACATGAGTATTTGTACACTACATTACTATATTTTAATTTTTCCTTGAGTTTTTTCCCTGAGTTGTTTTTCATGATTAGATGAAGTCCTGGGGTTACAATAATAGATAATTAATTTCAAGGTGTCCTCTTTTTTCTTCGGTTTATAATTCTTATGTATAATTTATTTCCGTATTTTCTCATATTTTTTGTAAGTGGAAGACATTGTATTTTGATAGAAATGTTAATGTGATTTTTGGAAGCTTCTCTATTACCCTGACCAGTGTGGAATTTCTCCATTTTATCTTTAATTTCTCTATCAATTTCTCTCGTCGGAAAACTGTTATTTGTTAAAATTTGTCTTATTCTATTCAACTCTTGATGGAGAAGTTGCCAATTTGAACATATTTTGAAAGCTCTTAAAATTTACACGCGTACCACACTAGATTTATATTTTGAAGGACATTCACTTAACCCATTTATATATCTTCCCGAGTTACTAGGTTTTCTGTACACGCTTGTAGTGAATATTCCATCTGAAGCATCTATCAATACATCTAAAAAGGGGATTTTGTTACTTATACTTTCTTCTACTGTTGTTCTTCTTCTAATGTTGTTGTTCTTCAACGTCTACGAAAATGTCATCTACGTATCTAAAATACACGCTAGGCCTCGGATCTACGGCATCAAGGACGGAATTCTCAATGTGGCACGTATATGCCTGGGCAAATAAAACACCTAGGGGGCTGCCTATAGCTATACCATCTATTTGAAAAACATCCTGCCTGAGAGGCATCTGAAAGGTACTTCTTTTGTGCAAACTCTTAGCATTTTTTCAAGGGTGGGACGTGATATTCTTGGTGGAGGCAAGCTGTCATTGTTGAGAATAGTCTGAATATTTCCTTCCACAGGAAGATTTGAGAAAAGACTTTGTGCATCAAGAGAAGCTAAAAGCCCTTGAGGAGATGTATTCCTGAGTATATCTACAAATTTATCTGTAGATCTGAGAGCATGGTAAGTTGGAGTGTACGGAGCAATAAGATCGTTGAGTTGCTTTGCCAGTTGGTAAGTGTGAGTAGATATCTGTGTAATATATATATATATATATATATATATATATATATACATACATATATATATACATATATACATACATATATATATATATATATGTGTATATATATACATATATATATATATATATATATGATTCAAACTTACATTCCTTTTAAGGACAGACGTCCCCCAAATCAGGCTCGCCCAAAGTGGCTCGACAAAGAAACTGAAAAAGTATTGCTAAAAAGAGACAGGCTTATAAGAAATATAAGTGCTCGGGTGCATCTAATGACTATGAAAGTTATGTATCAATACAGAGAGATTTAAAAAAGACAATAAGAAAACGAAAACGACAATACGAAATGAACATCGCTGATAAATCCAAAGAGAATCCCAAAGAATTCTATAGTTACATTAGAGATAAAAAGGTTGTTAGGAATCACATTGGTCCACTATTATCTGCTGACGGTCAACTTGAATATTCAAATGAAGGAATGTGTAATATCTTAAACAATTATTTTAGCTCGGTATTCGTAAACGAAACACCTCAAGGTGAATTCCAAACTGAAACCTGTGAAAAGTCTAGGGTAAACTTACTCACTACGGTAAATATAACAAAAGAAAAAATTAAAAGGTGTATAGACAAACTCAAAGTTAATAAAACATCAGGGCCTGACGGTTGGCATCCAAGAATCTTAAAGGAAATGAAAAATGAGATTGTTGTTCCATTAGAAATTATTTTCAAGAAATCCATCATATCCGGAGATGTCCCAAGAGAATGGAAGCTAGCTAACGTTACTCCCATATTCAAAAAAGGTGACAAAAAGAAACCAAATAACTATAGGCCTTTTAGTTTGACTTCAATCGTAGGAAAAATAATGGAAACTATCATCAGAGATGCTATCGAACATCATTTAGAAAGTAACCGTTTGATAAATGATAGCCAGCATGGTTTCAGACGGAAACGTTCTTGCGTCACTAACTTACTCGAATTCTACAACACAGTTATCTCGAATTATGACAAAAGAAA
>NC_134803.1:21674553-21682053 GCF_046742065.1 Oratosquilla oratoria | reverse complement strand
GACATATGTTACACTACAACAAATGTTCCTTTTATGTACACAACACTATTCGTGGAGTACATGTGTGGATATTTATTCTTGAAATAAGGACGAATTCAATATGTACGACAATGAGGCGGTTTTCATGAATATTGGAAGTAGGTGAATTAATTCGCCCGAGATCTGGCCAAAATCGTCCTATAGCCGGAGAGTTTGACTTGAGCCACGAAGACATTGTCGTCCTCTCAGGTCTTGAAGGAGGGAAAAGGTTTAACAAGAAAAAAAAAAATCTCTTTTTTTTCTGTGAAACGCACAGTTAAGAAAATCTTTTGAAACCAAAAAGAATAGTTACCTTTCAGATTTACTTACCAACCCAAAACTGGTCAAAGGAACAGATCTACAAAAAGAAATAAGAAATAACGATCATACCACTTAAATTGTGTCCAGTGACGTGAAACCAAGAGTAAAACGAGATGAATAACCTGGAGAAATTGGTGCGAAAAAGATTTTTTTAGTAGGTGATCCCAGGCTCTGGCAGGGTAAGTAAGAGACTCAAAAGGATTCAGCTTAATGGAAAGCTATTCGAGGGGGAAGGGATATATGGGACCCCACAAGTTTGTGGCGCAAATTTAGGGCTAGTCAAGCTAGAGGGAGAGACAGATAGACATGTACACACACAGACACACAGAAAGAAAGAAAAAAAGAAAAAGCACATGTGTGGTGGGGGTTGTGTTCGTGTGTGTTTGTGAAAGAAAATTTATAACGTACGTGGGAAAGAAAGAAGAAGATTTCACATTTGTTTTGATTTAAGCAGTTCCCGAGAGAGAGAGAGAGAGAGAGAGAGAGAGAGAGAGAGAGAGAGAGAGAGAGAGAGAGAGAGAGAGAGAGAGAGAGAGAGAGAGAGAGAGAGAGAGAGAGAAAGAGAGAGAGAGAGAGAGAGAGAGAGAGAGAGAGAGAGAGAGAGAGAGAGAGAGAGAGGGAGAGAGAGAGAGAGAGAGAGAGAGAGAGAGAGAGAGAGAGAGAGAGAGAGAGAGAGAGAGAGAGAGAGAGAGAGAGAGAGAGAGAGAGAGAGAGAGAGAGAGAGAGAGAGAGAGAGAGAGAGGCACACACAGAGGAGGTAGTGGAGAAGAAAAGGGGAATTTGTATTTTCTTGCCAATAATCGGCGCTTCTATCCTTAGAAAAAATATCCCAGCGAGGAGGAGGCATCTGTTGGAAATTGAAACGTGGACGAGCCGAGGATTTGAACCCAGCTAACCCGTAACAAAGTTTTGATTTCCAACGGATGCCCCCATCGAGCGATTCTTCAGTCTCGACTGCGATGTCATGGAATTAAAAGTGATTTGTGGTTGAAAAAAGATATTAATTGATCACTGGGAACCATTCAGTGTATATGTATAAAAATTTCGCACGTGCACATACTAGCTAAATGCACTATCATAGCGGAGGTGGGTTGAACGCGATATTTCGTGTAGGTGTATGTAATTCGAGCATTCAAATATAAGAAAGTCGTACTAAACTTATATCTCTTTTGATAGCGTATTGGTTTAAGTCATTGTAACTTTGTTACGGGTTAGCTGGGTTCGAATCCACGGCTCGTCCAAGTTTTAATTTCCAACGGATGCCTCCATCGAGCGATTCTTCAGTCTCGACTGCGATGGCATGGAATTAAAAGTTATTTGTGGTTGAAAAAATATATTAATTGATCACTTATTGAACGTCCCTCGTACATACATACATACATACATACATACATACATACATACATACATACATACATACATACATACATACATACATACATACATACATACATACTGTATATACATACATACATACATTCCTACATTCATATTACATACATATATATACACATACATACATACATACATACATACATACATACATACATACATACATACATACATACATACATACATACATACATACATACATACATACATACATACATACATACATACATACATACATACACCCATACATACATACATACATACATACATACATACATACATACATACATACATACATACATACATACATACATATATACATACATATATACATACATACATACATATATACATACATACATATATACATACATACATACATACATACATACATACATACATACATACATACATACATACATACATACATACATACATTGTTGCTCCGTCGTTCCCTTCTCTGGTCCCCTTTCACCATTCTGTGTTGTCTCTATGTGTCGTATTTCTTTCGTGCAATTACTTCCTTATAGAACGTCCTTCACTTTCTTTGTTACGTGTGATTAGTCACTCTTTATTTTAATTTGTAGATTGTTTCAGTTATTATTACTCTCTCTAAGATAGGGGAATTAAACAGAGCTTAATTTTCTTTCTTTTCTTCCCGGATAAATACCCTTGGTTCTCTGAGTTACACCTAGGGACTCCAGTTTGGAATCCTCAATTTGTTTAGTAGATCAGTTCTGCAATGACGTCATGATATCTTTAGTCCAATGATATTTAATTTTTTATATAAGATCCATCCCTAAGGGAGTGAATTTTCTCCTCTTCCACTATTTTCCAATCAGAAAGTCTGTTACAAACCCCGTAAGCAATACTGCTTACTCAAGCAATCACGAAACCAATGCACCCCTGACTTAGTTTACATATTGTTATATCAGCAATATATATATATATATATATATATACATATACATATATATATATATATATATATACATATACATATACATATACATATATATATATATATATACAGCAATAAAATCAGGTCTACGGTGGCTGTTTGTAAACATTTAGGTGGGAGTGAGATTGTGCAATTCCTTCGCCCACGAACTATTCTTTATAAAACACCCAACTCTAAGATATAAAATTCTCGCCACCTACCCCTCTGTCTACCTCCCTTGTCTACCTCTAACTACAAGCCTCATCTACGAGCCTCCTACAGGGTTCGACAGCTACTACTTGGTCGTCCCGACCAACCATTTTCTATTATCCTATTACAGGGCTCGCTTGAAATACACACTTAAAAATACCCTTTACAAGGAGCTAACCATTAAAACTGTTTCTGCATAAATTAGTTAAACAAGGTTAAAAGTATTATCCCTCAATACATGTTGTCATCAAAACACATGCCACAGATAACAAAAAAATAAGTAACCCCTCCAAAGTGCACAAATGTCAGTAACATAAAAAAGACACAACACAAAATAATTATAATACAGATAAGAATTTGACGTAATAAATTTATTTGCAAGATTCATTACTACTATGGTCTTTAGATGTCATAATTTACCAATAACAAAATCATGAAAAGTGTTAAATATCTAATGTCTTCCTTCTTCTGATTGTGAAATTTGATTAAGAGCAGCAACAATTAAAATAAGACATTATTAGAATAACTGTTTGTGTTAGATCTCAATGGAAGATGTATTCACATTTTCAAAAATAGTGAGTTGTGCATCAGTTAGGTATGTAACAACAGCTATATACATGGAATCAAAGATTGCTAGTAATAGTGGAGTGTCTCCATGCACAATTTCACATTTGTTTCACACACACTTATTTCACTTTTTGTCTAGGACATATACTAGCAAAGCTTCACAAAAACTTTCAATGGTTCACAAAAGAAAATATCGTTCAATACTTATTGTCACTATCCTTATATATTGGCAAGGTTTCAAGTCTGCATGACTGACAAAGGCTGCAGGTAGCACATCTGTTCGATACACAAAAGGTCCCAGTAGTTCTGGTCCCCCATATCAGGCATACACCATACATATAAAATTAATGTTGTCTTCATCTGTAAAAAATATTTGGATTAATACTCAACTCATACATTATACTATAAACATGCTCCCTTTACTCCTCTGGACTCAATGTTTCTTTAAAACTAATACATATACGTTGTGTATCTTTTCCCTCAGTGTCACATTTATCATCATCATCAAATTCTATCCTAGTCTTCTTTATCTCATCAGCATGTCTAATTGACACTTCCCTAGTTTCTAAGTGTAAGATATTGTGTTTATTTCCACCTGCAAATTCATTTATTCAATATCGACCTGGATACCTTGGTGAAACTTTGTTATAGATTGTATGTAATTTGACTATGACCAAATCTCCTATTTGTAGTTCTATTTCAAATGTTATTTTGTGTTGTTGCTTTTTCATCTCTTGTGTATGCTCTTTCATGTGTTCCCTAACTCATTGATTTATAGCTTGAAATGTATGTATCCTATTTGAGATGTAATCATCTATATTATACACAGATTTTTGCTCTGCAATCAAGATTTCATATGGGATAATTTTGTCTTCCCCAAAGATAATAAAATGTGGTGTTTCTCTCGTAGCTGTATTTGGTTGTTTAGGGTACATTTAACACAAGAAATCCAACTATCCCAAGTTATTCTATGTGGGCTTATGAAACCTCTAAGATACGTAATAAAAAAAATATTTAACCTTTCTACATCATTACTCTGAACATGATTAACTAATATGAATTTTATGAATTTCAAATAACCTACATAATTCTTCTAAGGCTTTGTTATTAAATTCAGTTCCATTATCTGAAACTAAGATCATAGGAGTAGTGAAATTACAGATTATCTGATCATAGATTACTGAAGCAATTGTTTCAGCTTTCTTATTTGGAATGGGTTGTAAAATACAAATGTTATTTTGTGTTGTTGCTTTTTCATCTCTTGTGTATGCTCTTTCATGTGTTCCCTAACTCTTTGATTTATAGCTTGAAATGTATGTATCCTATGTGAGATGTAATCACCTATATCATACACAGGTTTTTCCTCTGCAATCAAGATTTTATATGGGATTATTTTGTCTTCCCCAAAGATAATAAAATGTGGTGTTTCTCTCGTAGCTGTATTTGGTTGTTTAGGGTACATTTAACATAAGAAATCCAACTATCCCAAGTTATACTATGTGGGCTTATGAAACCTCTAAGATATGTAATAAAAAAATTATTTAACCTCTCTACAACATCATTACTCTAAACATGATTCACTAATATGAATTTTATGAATTTTAGATAACCTACATAATTCTTCTAAGGCTTTGTTATTAGATTCAGTTCCATGATCTGAAACTAAGATATTAGGAGTAGTGAAATTACAGATTATCTGATCATAGATTACTGAAGCAATTGTTTCATCTTTCTTATTTGGAATGGGTTGTAAAATACAAAATCTTTAAAGATAATCAATAGCAATATATACATATCTTTATCCTTTTTCAGACATAGGTAACTAGGTTTCTACGGGATGGGATATAATAACATGGGAGTAGGTTTAGGTGTATTTCCTTTCATCTTAGCACATTTAGAAAAATTATATAAATATATATCTTTCTTCATACCTGGCCAAAAGTATTTAAGTTATGCTTGTCTATAAGTTTTATCCTTTCCTAGATGTGAACTACAGTCACGATCATGAAGTAACTTTAATGCCTCTTGAACAAGAGTTTGTGGAATTACCAGTTGATTCACTGGGGTCCTATAATATCCTTCCCACTTACAATTGTTTTTCTATACAAAAGTTAATTAATCAAATGAAATTCCTCTATCTTATACCCTCTTGGTAATTTTGGAGGATTACCTCTTAGGTTCATCAAATACTGGGTTACTTTTTCCAAAATCTTATCTTTTCTTTGTTCCCTTATCATTTCTCCATCTAATGTTACTAGCTTA
Source organism: Oratosquilla oratoria (assembly GCF_046742065.1). Lineage (NCBI taxonomy): Eukaryota > Metazoa > Arthropoda > Malacostraca > Stomatopoda > Squillidae > Oratosquilla > Oratosquilla oratoria. The sequence continues at coordinate 21,676,343 of NC_134803.1, read as the reverse complement.
TCTATACTATAGATGTAATTTATCAACCATGTCGTTGGTTAACTAATATTTCTAGATAGTCCATCTGCTGCAACATTCTTTCTATCCGGAATATATTCAAACCTAACCTCATGATACTGAAGTGTAGCAAACCACCTGGCTAGTCTACCCCTAAGGTTCTTATGCTTAAATAAGTTCTGAATAGCTGTATGATCAGTCTACACTCTGATTGGATATCCCTGTATCATATCTCTAAAACTTTCTAATGAATACATCACTGCTAAGGTTTCTCTTTCTGTTATGGAGTAGTTTCTCTCTGTACTATTACAAAGTGTAGATGTATAAGCTATCGGTTTCAACGTTCCATTTCTCTCTTGCATCAGTATACCTCCTAACCCTATGTCAGACGCATCAGTATAAAGAATGAACTTATCATAATCAGGAAACATGAGAACTGGAGAACTAGTAAGTTTATCTTTCAACTTGTCAAAAGCTTGCTGTTGTGCAGGCCTCCACGTAAAATTTGAATCTTTCCTTAACAAAGAACTTTATGGATTAGGTATGTCTCCATATCCTTGGATAGATTTCCTATAATATTCTGTCATTCCTAAGAAACTACTAACTTTTCTATTTTCCTTTTTTCATCTGTTATGCTTTTAGTGACAATTAAAATGTCAATCAGACTGAGAAACCTATTAACTCCCACTGTGTTTTCTTCACCTAAAAATTTAGGAATATATATATTCGAGGTATGAACCTCGTGACGCAAAATTCACCTTCAGTGTTTTTAAAGTCGATTTGAATCAACTGCTTCCTTTGTAGTCGTCCTCACACGTCTTTCTAGTAGTTCCCTCTTTTACTAGCTTGTTGTCGTTGTAGTCCCCTCGTTCACTAACTCATTGTCCCTCGCTCCCTGTTGTTTGTAGTCGTCCCCTCGTAGTCTGCATGCAATACGTGGTTGCGGTTGCGTGCACGGCGTGATCCTATAGTTCGATGCAACAGTCTCGTAACTGTATATTGCACTAAATCACTAAATGTAGATACACTGTTTTGCGCTAATTTCAATCACCAATCTCTTCGATAGTAGCGCTACGTTTCATCCGTTTCGTCTCTAGCTGCCGCCACTGTTTGCTCCGTTTCCACTACTTCCTTCTTTGGTCCCCTTTCACCACTCTGTGTTGTCTTCTCTATGTGTCGTCTTTCTTTCGTGTATTTTCTTCCTTATAGAACGTCCTTCACTTTCTTTGTTACGTATGATTACCCACTCTCTATTTTCATTTGTAGATTTTTTCACTTATCATTATTAAGAGAGTGAATTAAACGGAGCTTAATTTTCATTCTTTTCTTTCCGAATAAATACCCCTGGTTCTCTGAGTTACACCTAGAGACTTCTGTTAGGAATCCTCAATTTGTTTACTAGGTCAGTTCTGCAATGGCGTCATGATTACTTTAGTCCAATGATTTTTACTTTTATATTTAAGATCCTCCCCTAAGGGTGTGATTTTACTCTCGTAAACCAATTGAATTTTCTTCTCTTCCACAATTTTCCAATCAGAAAAGCTGTTACAAAACCCCGTAAGCAATACTACTTAAGCAATCTCGAAATCAGTGTACCCTTGACTTAGTTTGCATATTATTACATTATATATATATATATATATATATATATATATATATATGTGTGTGTATATACATATATATGTATATATATATATAAGTATATATGTATATATATAAGTATATATGTATATATATATATATAAGTATATATGTATATATACATATATATAAGTATACATATACATATATAT
>NC_134803.1:21634553-21654553 GCF_046742065.1 Oratosquilla oratoria | reverse complement strand
GGCGGGGAGCGAGCTTGTACAACTCCTTTGCCTACGAACTGTTGTTTATCAAACACCCAACTCATAAAAATTAAATTCTCGCCACCTACCCCTCTATCTACCTCACTCGTCTACCTTTATCTACGAGCCTCACCTATGAACCTCTTACAATGTATGTGTGTGTGTGTGTGTGTGTGTGTGTGTGTGTGTGTGTGTGTGTGTGTGTGTGTGTGTGTGTGTGTGTGTGTGTGTGTGTGTGTGTGTGTGTGTGTGTGTGTTGTGTGTGTGTTGTGTGTGTGTGTGTGTGTGTGTGTGTGTGTGTGTGTGTGTGTGTGTGTGTGTGTGTGTGTGTGTGTGTGTGTGTGTGTGTGTGTGTGTGTGTGTGTGTGTGTGTGTGTGTGTGTGTGTGTGTGTGTGTGTCTGTGTGTGTGTGTCTGTGTGTATGTAAGTGTGATGGCGTATTCCTCTGTTTGTGCGTGTGTGTGTTTGAATGCTTAGTAATTTTAACAGAATAACACAACTTATACATATTATTCTGGTTGGCGACAGACTATCTTATGTAATTGGAAAGGGGGATAGGGGCTTGGTCACGTTCAGGTCTTAATCTCTTGAACAACTCTTCCCATCCTTTTTTTTTTTTTTTTTTTTTTTTTTTTTTCGTCTGAATAAATTTGGGTGTGTGTCACCGTATCGAAGCTGTCGATGTGGGTCGTTACCGAGTCCTAATTCATGACAGAGGACCCTGTTTGCCCACTGTAAATGACTATTACTCCTCATAATGATCCTGCAATTAAGTTGCTGTCGTAATGGTGGCTAATGTTTGCTTGATAAACATTTTGTCGGGGTAACTTTTCTGTTATGGTACTTTTTGAATCTCTCTATATTGAAAGCTCTTTCGCTCTGCTAATGTTAAAAACTGTGTTGACTTTTTTTTTTTTGGGAGGGGGGGGAAGGAGTGGAGGAGCTTTTACATTTCTTTAACCAAACTTAATTTTTTATCAATTTTGCTCTGAGTGAATGATTGCAGATTTGTTTATATCAAATAGAGATTTCTTGTTTATAGTCACCATCAGTGCGGTGAATGGTGGTTAATGGATGCCATGGATGTGACTAGAGAAGTTTAGAAGTACCCATATCAATTATATATATATATATATATATATATATATATATATACATATATATATATGTATATACATATATATATATATGTATATATATGTATATACATAAATAATATATATATATATGTATATATATATAATACATAAATATATATATATATATATGAGAGAGAATGTGGGTGGGGAAGGGCAAACGAAGATGTGTTAGGAATAGAGTTTATTGCCCTAACGTTGCGACCAACTTGGTCTTCTTCAGAGGACTACAGCATTACAAACGGATCACAATTCTTATAGTCGTAGTGAGAGGGAACCCGCCAAGGTATGAGCGTCATGTTTTCCCTTTGGCTAACGATTTAATTATTAGGACACTTGCTGCTTTCGAGAGGCATTTAAATCCGTCTCTGTCGTTGTTGTTCTTGTTGGCGGCGATATGTGCAGCTTCCACAGTTTTTCTCATTTTCTTCTCAAATCCCTCGTGTAGAATTTCTGCGTTGTTCCAATCAGGTAGATGTCCACATTTGTCCAGGTGACGAACCAGGGAGTTAGATGTTCTATGAGCCCTGAGATCGTTTTTGTGCTCATTCAAGCGTTTATTGAACCCTCGACCTGACTCACCGAAATAAGATGATGGACAACCGTTGCATGGAATACGGTAAATGACACTGAGATTATTACGCATATTATTATGTTTCTTAAATATTTTTCCTATTTTATTGGAAGATATTTTTGCTATATTTATTCCACCTTTTAACAAATAATCATCAATAGCTATGGTGTTTATAGAATTAGGGACAGAAATAAAATGAGACTTATCCTTTCCCGGGGTTCGGACGTTTGAGCCATCGTAGATCTTCTTGGCTTTCCTCGTTGTCCTGGTGATCAAACCTCCGGGGTATTTCAGCTTCCTAAAGGTATTCTTGATGTAAGTAAGTTCATCCTCTAGGAATTCTTCACTGCAGATACGAAAAGCTCTGAGAAAGAAACCTATTAGAACACCCGTTTTAACAAGGTCTGCTGTGTGCTGAAAAATAATGGACAAAGTCGTCCCTATTGGTGGGTTTCCTGTACACCGAGAAACTTACCTGTTGAGAACCTCTGTGTATTAACGTGTCTAAAAATGGTAAATTACACTCTTTTTCTAGCTCAACTGTGAATTGAATGTCTTTATTCACAGCGTTGAGTCTTCTCAACTTATTTTCTATATTAGTTCTTTTTGGCATCACCACGATTATGTCATCCACGTACCTTAACCAAGTGGTACCTCTTCCCATGATGTTGATGTATTTGTCCATTTCTAATACTTCCATGAATAAACATGCCATGACAGCAGATAATGGACTCCCCATTGCGAGACCTCTAATCTGTTTAAATTCAATGTTGTTAAACATAAAATAACCAAATTTGACACACATGGAAATAAGTTTTATATAATCAGATCTTGGGACTGGAAGGATATCATCATCGATATCTGTTGTTACTTTCTTCACTGCTTCTAGGGCATCAAAAATAGAAACATTTGTGAATAACGCTGTTATATCGAAGCTTGCCAACTTTTTATCACTTACATTCAGATCCTTAAGTCTCTGGATCAGGTCGGAAGAATTTCTTAAATGGGCCCCGCTGATTGGTAGCGCTCCGCACAGACTAGCGAAATGTCTGGCAAAACCCCTTTCCAACGTCATCGGTTCCATCAGCGGGGCCCATTTAAGAAATTCTTCCGACCTGATCCAGAGACTTAAGGATCTGAATGTAAGTGATAAAAAGTTGGCAAGCTTCGATATAACAGCGTTATTCACAAATGTTTCTATTTTTGATGCCCTAGAAGCAGTGAAGAAAGTAACAACAGATATCGATGATGATATCCTTCCAGTCCCAAGATCTGATTATATAAAACTTATTTCCATGTGTGTCAAATTTGGTTATTTTATGTTTAACAACATTGAATTTAAACAGATTAGAGGTCTCGCAATGGGGAGTCCATTATCTGCTGTCATGGCATGTTTATTCATGGAAGTATTAGAAATGGACAAATACATCAACATCATGGGAAGAGGTACCACTTGGTTAAGGTACGTGGATGACATAATCGTGGTGATGCCAAAAAGAACTAATATAGAAAATAAGTTGAGAAGACTCAACGCTGTGAATAAAGACATTCAATTCACAGTTGAGCTAGAAAAAGAGTGTAATTTACCATTTTTAGACACGTTAATACACAGAGGTTCTCAACAGGTAAGTTTCTCGGTGTACAGGAAACCCACCAATAGGGACGACTTTGTCCATTATTTTTCAGCACACAGCAGACGTGTTAAAACGGGTGTTCTAATAGGTTTCTTTCTCAGAGCTTTTCGTATCTGCAGTGAAGAATTCCTAGAGGATGAACTTACTTACATCAAGAATACCTTTAGGAAGCTGAAATACCCCGGAGGTTTGATCACCAGGACAACGAGGAAAGCCAAGAAGATCTACGATGGCTCAAACGTCCGAACCCCGGGAAAGGATAAGTCTCATTTTATTTCTGTCCCTAATTCTATAAACACCATAGCTATTGATGATTATTTGTTAAAAGGTGGAATAAATATAGCAAAAATATCTTCCAATAAAATAGGAAAAATATTTAAGAAACATAATAATATGCGTAATAATCTCAGTGTCATTTACCGTATTCCATGCAACGGTTGTCCATCATCTTATTTCGGTGAGTCAGGTCGAGGGTTCAATAAACGCTTGAATGAGCACAAAAACGATCTCAGGGCTCATAGAACATCTAACTCCCTGGTTCGTCACCTGGACAAATGTGGACATCTACCTGATTGGAACAACGCAGAAATTCTACACGAGGGATTTGAGAAGAAAATGAGAAAAACTGTGGAAGCTGCACATATCGCCGCCAACAAGAACAACAACGACAGAGACGGATTTAAATGCCTCTCGAAAGCAGCAAGTGTCCTAATAATTAAATCGTTAGCCAAAGGGAAAACATGACGCTCATACCTTGGCGGGTTCCCTCTCACTACGACTATAAGAATTGTGATCCGTTTGTAATGCTGTAGTCCTCTGAAGAAGACCAAGTTGGTCGCAACGTTAGGGCAATAAACTCTATTCCTAACACATCTTCGTTTGCCCTTCCCCACCCACATTCTCTCTCATTTGTCTGAAATAATCTTATATATATATATATATATTATTTTTCTATGAGATATAAAGAAAAAAGTATTTTGATGTACCCTTGATATTGCAAAATAGAAGTGAAGCTGAGAGACATGATGAGCCTTTTCTCCTTTTTCTTTCCTTTTTTTTAATGCAGAAATGGAATATTCATGGACGACAGCTAGAATATATATATATATATATATATATATATATATACATATATACATATATATACATATATATATATATACATATATATATATATTATATATACATATATGTATATACATATATATATATACATATATATATGCATATTTATATATATATACACATATATATATAAACATATTTGTATATATATATACATATATATATACATATATATATATATATACATATATATATAGATAGATATAGATATATATATATACATATATATATATATATAAACATATTTGTATATATATATACATATGTATAGATAGATATATATATACATATATAGATAGATAGATATAGATATGTATATATATATATATATAGACAGATATATATCGATCTATATATATTTATATATATATATAGCTATATATATATATATATATATATATATATATATATACATGACTGAAGGTGGAGGAAACAGACCAAGAGTAATGGGAGAATTTTGATGCTTTAACGTTTCGACCCAGAGGGTCTTGATCAAAAAGCTTTGTGATCAAGACCCTGCGGGTCGAACCGTTAAAGCATTAAAATTCTCCCATTACTCCTCTCCTGCTTCCTCCACATTCTGTCTTATTTGTCATAATATAGTCTGTGTGTGTGTGTGTGTGTGTGTGTGTGTGTGTGTGTGTGTGTGTGTGTGTGTGTGTGTGTGTGTGTGTGTGTGTGTGTGTGTGTGTGTGTGTGTGTGTGTGTGTGTGTGTGTGTGTGTGTGTGTGTGCGTGCGGGTGTGTGTGTGTGTGTGTGTGTGTGTGTGTGTGTGTGTGTGTGTGTGTGTGTGTGTGTGTGTGTGTGTGTGTGTGTGTGTGTGTGTGTGTGTGTGTGTGTGTGTGTGTGCGTGTGTGTGTGTGTGTGTGCGTGTGTGTGTGTGTACGGGCGTGTATGTGTGTGTGTCTAGGAGTAAGTCGAGTTCCAGTTGGGAAGCAAGCCCACAACAATAATGTGGAACGTATAGATAATTTAGGTAGATAAACGTACGTTCCGAGAAAAAGTTCTATTTGAAACTAAATGTAAGGGTGGAGGTAAGATAGAAGTCTCCACGAAACTTAAATAACTATATTTATAAATAAAGAAAAATAAAGCTTTACTGTTTAACTTTTACGATCATACATTCAAAGTACACTGGAACATTTAACATAAATACATACAAGAGAAATAACAAAAAAGTTCAATACATAGAAAAAGAACATACAAAAGTAATGATATATCAGTCCAAGATTGATTAATACTATACTTGCGAACAGAACAGCAAGGCACCAATATACAGCGAGAAGTACGTGAGGCCTGGGGTTGTGTGTGAGTTGGAGTCCGTGTCCGGGGCCAATAGTTTCATGGCAAGGTTCGAACTTGAACGTTGGGTATACGTATGATGACTACGAGTCCTGTTCGAAGCCGTGAGTAGTAGGCGGGCGATTTGAAAGTGGTTTGATTCACGGTTGGCTAGAACACCCCCTGCCGGAAGTCCAGCGTAACGGGGAGCAGCTGGACTAGAGAGTCCATAGCCACAGTAAATCGTCTAGGAGGCTGGTCGCTCCCCTAGACAGGGCGTCAGCAATTAGGTGGTCTTCTCTTCTGATGTGGACCATGAGGAATCTGAAGGCTTGGAGGACAAGGGCCCATCGAAGGACTCGTTGATTGAAGATACGGGCCCTCTCGACGAAGGTAAGAGGGTTGTGGTCGGCTTCCTGCAGCGAGACCCCTCCTATCCCTTCTGCCGATGCGTCTACGTGGAGGACGAAGGGGTGGGAGTAGTCGGGGGTCTTCAACACCGGCTCGCCACTCGGGAACTGCCGAAGGGTCTCTAAGGATCATTGGCAGACTGGAGACCAGACCAATTTCTCCGTGGGACTGGAGAGGGAGGTGAGAGGAGCCGTGATGAAGGAGGAGTTATGGTGGAGACGGTGGCAGCATCCTCTCTGCCTTATGAGGGTAGAGGCTATAAGGGGTCTGGCGAATAGGAAGAGCATTAGTTTGCAATTTTTTGTCATGAGAGTCTGCAAGGAGGGCAAAGTTGGACTTGAGAGTCGTCGTAACGACTTCTCGTATGTTAGACTCATTTGTAAGGGGGGATTTTACAAGGCATGATATTGGTCTCTTTAGCGCACCAGTAGGCCTTTTACGGACGTATTCTTTCATTACATGGGTATCTGGTTTCCGAGGACCGTAAAATTTGGGTCCAGTACTCAGGGTAGGTGCTTTCGATCCACTCGGCCATTTTGACACTCTGCAACCTGGCTCTGGGCATTGAGTGATGTGATGGCCAGGTTTCTTACAGTAACTACAGGAAGAGTAGAGGGTAGTAGAGATAGAGGTCTTTCCTGCCTGCTTATTATCAGGAGTGGCACGGGAACCTAATGATGGCTTTACAACATTATTTCCCCGCTGTACGTTCAACCTATTAAGTACTGCGTATTAATCGGCAAGTAATGCTGCTTTAGTTTTAATCGAGTACATCTTTCCCATTTATGAAATTCATATTTAAATGAAGCATGATGTGGAATGGAATTTTGCGATTATATTCCTCGGAAGAAAGTCAAGCATAAGTACACATAGCAGAGGGTGGTGGAGGGAAGGGTGGTAGATAGAGCGCTAATGGATTATGTAGTGGTAAATAGGATTATGATAGGAAGAGTTAAGGATGTACATGTGCTAAGGGGAGAGGGTGGGGGAATATCAGATCATTTTTTGGTGGAAGGTAAGCTGAGAGTGGAGGATAGATGGAGAAGGAGGAAAGGGACGAAAGGTAGGGAGGTTCTTAGAGTGAACTCCTTGAATGAAAAGGAAAAGGAGAAGGAGTACGAAAAGAAGCTGAAGGAGGAGTGGGAGGGAGTAAAGGATAGAGCAGAGATGGGTGTGGAGGATTAATGGGGATGGTTCAAGGAGGGAGTCTTAAAGTGTGCAAGGATGGTGTGTGGAACAAGAAGGACAGGGGGAAATAGAAGAAAGGGTAGTGAATGGTGGGATGAGGAAACAAAGAAGGTTGTAGAAGAGAAGAAGCGAGCATTCACAGATTGGTTACAAAAGAGGACAGGGGAGTCATATGAGACGTACAAAGAAAAGAAAAGAGAAGTAAAGCAAAAGGTAAAGGAGGCAAAGAGGAGAGCAGATGTGAAATGGGGTAGGAGTATGACAGAAAATTTTGAAAGTAATAAAAAGATGTTTTGGAAAGAAATTAAGAGAGGAAGAGGAGGCGAATCAAGTAGGGAAGAAAAGGTAAAAGGTACAGATGGAGAGTTGATAATGGAAGAGATGGCAGTGAGGGGAAGATGGGCAGAATATTTTAGGGAGTTGCTGAATGTGAAGGAAGATAGGGAAGGAAAGATAGCTGCAGTGGGAAATACGAAGAAAATGAGAGTGATGAGTGAGGAGAATGGAGGAGAAATAAGGAAGGATGAGGTGAAGGCAGTTGTAAAGATGATGAAAGCAGGTAAGGCACCTGGTCTGGATGGATGTCATGCAGAATGTCTGAAAAAGGGAGGTTCAGTGATGGTGGACTGGTTGGCGAGATTATTTAATGTTTGCTGGAGAGAGGGTAGAGTACCGGAGGACTGGAGTAGTGCCTGTATAGTTCCTCTTTACAAGGGAAAAGGGGAACAAGTGTGAATGTAGTAATTTCAGAGGGATTAGCTTGTTGAGTGTAGTAGGGAAGGCTTATGGGAGAATCTTAATTGAGAGGATTAGGAGAGGAACAGAAGGAGTAATTGGTGAGGAACAGTGTGGTTTTAGGACGGGTAGAGGTTGTGTAGATCAGATCTTTGTGGTAAGACAGATATGTGAGAAAGCTATAGGAAAGGGGAAGGATGTTTTTTGGGCTTTTATGGATCTGGAAAAGGCTTATGATAGGGTAGACAGAAAGGCACTGTGGGAGGTTATGCAGATTTATGGGATAGGAGGAAAGCTTTTGGGAGCTGTCAAGAGTTTTTATGTGAGTAGTAGAGCATGTGTTAGGATTAGAAATGGAGAGAGTGAGTGGTTTGAAGTAAAGGTGGGACTTCGTCAAGGATGCGTTATGTCGCCCTGGCTGTTCAACTTATACATGGATGGGGTGGTGCGAGAGGTGAATGCTAGGGTAGTGAGTCAGGGATTGGAGATGGTTAAAGAAAATGGAGAAAAGTGGGAGGTGAGCCAGCTGTTGTTTGCGGACGACACTGCGCTTGTGGCAAGGTCAGAGGAGGGATTGAGGAAGCTGGTGGCAGAGTTTGGGAGAGTATGTGATAGAAGAAAGCTAAAGATAAATGTGGGTAAAAGTAAGGTGATGAGATGTACAAGGGGTGAAAGTGGCAGTAGACTGGAAGTGAACATTAAGGGAGAGCGACTGGAGGAAGTGGATAGTTTTAGATACTTGGGTGCAAGTGTAGCAGGAAAAGGTGGAGTGAAGGTGGAGGTAGAATGTAGATTGAGAGAAGCGAGTAAATGCCTTGGTGGTTTAAAGAGTGTAATGAGAAATAGGAATCTGGGAATGGATGCGAAGAGGAGACTATGAAGGAGTGATTGTGCCAACAGCACTGTATGGGGCAGAAACGTGGAACATAAGAGAAGAAGAGAGAAGGAGTTTGAATGTGTTTGAGATGAGGTGTCTGAGAAGTATGGCGGGGGTTACTAGGCTAGATAGAGTGAGAAATGAGGAGGTGAGGAGGAGAACAGGGGTGAAAAAGGATTTGGGAGAGAGGGTTGATGAAAGAATATTAGGATGGTTTGGACACATGGAAAGAATGAGTGAAGAAAGACTAGTAAAAGAGGTATGGAAGGCAGATGTGAGGGGAGTGAACATGAGGGGACGTCCTAGGATGAGGTGGATGGATGGGGTGAAGGGGGCCTTGGGGAAGAGGGGAATGTCTGTTGAGGAAGGAAGGGAGAGGACGGAAGACAGAGGTGAGTGGAGAATGGTTGTATATGGATGATGTTGTGACTGCATGAGGAGGAATGGGCGGGGGGTTGGTGGGGTAGTATGTGTGAGCAAATTTTGACGCAGCCCGAAGGGATTTCTCCCCGTCCTCTCCTTATATGCAAAGGGGGACGGAGAGGGGGGGTCGCCGATTAAATGAAGCGGCCTTGCTGTGGATGTACTGTGTCTTGCGACACTGCTTCTGACCCAGGGCGGTGGGCGGGGTGCAGGGATGACCCGTCATCCGGGGAGGTGCCTCAGATGAGAGGAAGGGTGGGAGGGGTGTGGAGTGTATTTGGGGATGAAATGGGTGGGAGTGTTTTTATGCCTTCCCCTTTTTGGCTACCTCCCTTGGAAGGGGGAAAAAGCCTTGGTATATGTATGTATGTATTCCTCGAAGACCATCAAGTTAACGAGTTGATCGTAAGTCTTTACATTGGTGGCAGAGAAGCCATTGGTTAAAGATTCTGAGTTTTTCAGAGGCAAATTCGACAAATGTCGAGTTAGTAGATTTGGTCAAATTTCTGAATTTTTGACGGTAAGACTCAGGAGTAACTTGATAGGCATTGAGGATACTAGATTAGATTATTTCATAGGATGAGTATTCCTCAAGACTGTTGAAGACTTTGGCGGCTGTTCCTACCAATTTGCTTTGTATGATTCACACCCATTCTTCTACGGGCCTTTTTAAGTGCTCATGTAGACGTTCAAATTGCCTAAAAAAGTATTCTGGGTCTGACTCATTGAAATTAGGGATAGAGGCAACTTGGTTATTTAATAGGTGGGCAGATTTATTTTTCCTGTCTATGTCAGCCAAAATTGGCTTACGTTGGTACTCGACTTCGAGCTCTCTCTCACGCTCACACTGTCTTTCTCTGTCACGTTCCTCCTTTCTCAGCTCAAATTCACATTCTCTCTTTCTTCTCGTTCTTTCTTACGATCCTCTCTTTCTCACGATCCTCTCTTTCTTTCTCACGCTCTTTTATTCTCAGTAATTCAAGCTTCCGATCTTTCTCTCTTCTCGTTCTTTTTTTTTCGTTTTTGCCTCATTCTATCTCTCTCTAGTTTAATTTTCTCTAATTCTAAAGGTACTACTGATTTATTGAAGGGAGATTGGGGGGAGCGCGTCCTTCAGGCTGCAAGGGGTGATCACTATCACTTACAGGGTCTCCTTCAGTTACATCACGAGCACTCTCCTGGTGTAATAGTTGGAATGGATCTGCATCCAGTACCAGCGAATCTATGAGGGATTCGATGACCACTCGTTTGAGTTCATGTTTACGTAATCTAGCAGGAGCATTAATTTGGTAGGTTTGAGCCAACAGTCTCCAATCATCCTTTTTGAGATTATAGTCTAACTGATCCACTGAGGGATTTTTGACAAAAGTTTCTATATTGAAAGGCATTGTGAGTATATATACACGAGAATTCCATTCCAGGAAAATTAGTATAAGCCAATTCTTGGACTTCACACACGGAAAATTGACTAACTCCCTGTTCGGGTGGAGTGAAATATATGATGGGTCTCTGCAAGAACCCGGTCTATGAACATTTATTCTATAGACGGTGTGTATATTAAGGTTCAGCGCTCAGACTATACGCCCGTAACTTACGGTTAGTCTGCTACAAGGATTCCCGATAGGAAAGAGGATAGCTCACACATAGACTGTCGCTGAATCAGAATATGGCTAACTAATGGTCTGAATCTTAGAATACACGGCTTACTGTGCAGGTATAGTTAACTTTCGAATCTGTGGGGGGATAGTATAAATCTCCAAGGCACAGTTACTGAGGAAAGGTCACTATAACGGGGTCGTAACTATTGTTCGACGTTAGGCTACAGCAAATGGGTGGTTTAGGAAGATCGGTAGTTAACTCGGGAGGGAGGTGGTAGTTGAATACCGGTAAATTACTTGGGTGAGTTACTGCGAACTTATTGAATAGAGGTTCTCCTTTGGAACCGATTGAATACGTCGGACATATGAATGTCGGGGTCTCACACACTGCGAATAATTGACACCTTAAAGTTTTGTATCCTATCATCTAACCTAACGTAATATTGATAATTAAACACAAATCGAACACCTATAAATTTACATCCTATCATCTAACCTAACGCAATATTGAAAATATAAATACAGCATAAATAATTCAGTGACAGTGAGTGTATGGTAATGAACAAAGTGAAAATCGCACATATTACTGATAACTGACGTTAAGTGTTTAGCAGACTTCGATATTACCTACGGGTCACTAATCTATTTCACGTAAATATAGAATAACATCCCTTGGCAGGCCCCCAGTTGTCATGAGTTGCTTGCTTGGTTTGGCCTGAGTTAATGTAAAGAGTGGAACTTAAGTCGAGTCTAGGAGTAATTCGAGTTCCAGTTGGGAAGCAAGCCCACAACAATATTGTGGAACGTATAGATAATTTAGGTAGATAAAGGTACGTTCCGAGGAAAAGCTCTATTTGAAACTGAATGTAAGTAAGGATGGAGGTAAGATAGAAGTCTGCACGAAACTTAAATAACTATATTTACAAATAAAGAAAAATAAAGCTTTACTGTTTAACATTTACGATCATGCACTCAAAGTACACTGGAACATTTAACATAAATAAATACATACAAGAGAAATAACAAAAGTTCAATGCATAGAAAAAACATACAAAAGTAATGATGCATCAGTCCAAGATTGATTAATACTATACTTGCGAACAGAACAGCAAGGCACCAATATACAGCGAGAAGTACGTGAGGCCTGGGGTTGTGTGTGAGTGGGAGTCCGTGTGCGGGGGGTGGGGGGTTGGGTGGCCAGTTTCACTTTATATACCCGAGGAAGGCGGGGCCAATAGTTTCATGGCAAGGTTCGAACTTGAACGTTGGGAATACGCATGATGGCTACGAGTCTTGTTCGAAGCCGTGAGTAGTAGGCGGGCGATTTGAAAATGGTTTGATTCACGGTTGGCTATAACAATATATAACGATATATATATATATATATATATATATATATATATATATATATAACTACAAAGTAATGTCGTAACACATTAGTAAATTTCAACAAAAACCCACTGTGTTGGATAAGAAGAAATGAAATAAATAGATTCCATATATTTCGATCACGGACTGTGATCCTCTTCAGTGGATCCTCTCCACTGAAGAGGATCACAGTCCGTGATCGAAATATATGGAATCTATTTATTTCATTTCTTCTTATCCAACACAGTGGGTTTTTGTTGAAATATATATATATATATATATATATATGTGTGTGTGTGTGTGTGTGTGTGTGTGTGTGTGTGTGTGTGTGTGTGTGTGTGTGTGTGTGTGTGTGTGTGTGTGTGTGTGTGTGTGTGTGTGTGTGTGTGTGTGTGTGTGTGTGTGTATTCACTTGGTCTTTGTATTCACTTGGTCTTTGGATCACGTGTTGGACTCGTGATCGACAGTTATTTCCCTCCTGGAAGAGAGCTCAGAGCTCGTAGGTCCGATCTACGGGTAATGCTATGACCTTGCACACACACACACCCCCAACTCCCCGCCCACGAGAGTCAGAGTAACGACCCGAGGCACAGCGATATCGAAATAATTTCGGCCCTGGGCAGGATTCGAACTGGGTGCCGGGAGCACTTCTGCTTCCCAGTTCAGCGCTTTACCAACTATGCCACCGAGTCGTGTGTGTGTGTGTGTGTGTGTGTGTGTGTGTGTGTGTGTGTGTGTGTGTGTGTGTGTGTGTGTAGGAACATACACACACGAGCAAACAAACAAACATCCACTCAAATCACTTAATACCACCTTCCAACTCTACAGGTAATCCTACTTAACTACATAAATACATCTCTCTCTCCTTCCCTTCCGGCAATCCTACTTAACTACATATATCCTTACCTCCTTACCTCCCTCCCTCCATCCTTCCCTTCTTCCTCGTTTCTTCCTCCCTTTCTCTCGCCCTCCCTCACTCATTCCGTTCCTCACCCTCCCATCCCTCCTTCTTCCTTACCTCTTCTTTTTTTCTTCTCTCATTCTGTCATACATCCCTCGTTCTTCTTTCCTTCCATTTATATTTTTTCTCTCTCTCCCCTTCTTCTCCTACCTCTTCTTCACTCCTTCCTTACTTTTCTCTTTCCCTCGTTCTCTCCGTCCTCCCCTCGTACCTCCGTCCTATTTCAGCTTCCTACCTACCTACCTATCTCCCGACCTAGCTACCTTTCTACATACCTACCTACGTGCATTTTTTTAAATCACAACTGATTAGCTGTTCCACATTTCCCTCATCTCGCCTTCCCCTCCCACTCTCTCCCTCTTTCTTTTCCTACCTTCATCACACACTCCATCACCCCCTTTCTATCCCCTTTGCTTACTTCCCTTCCTCCTTTCGCCAACCCTCCCTCATTCTCTCCCTGCCTCCCTCTCTCTTGACATCTCCCTCCCTCCTCTTACCACCTACGAAATTACAGGGCTACCAATGATGACCATCCCCTCAGCTTATTCTGCATTGCACCATTTCCCTTCTCTCCCTCCATAGGGCTAACTACCTGTTTGGACTGTCGTTTCTCCCTTCCTCCCTCCCTCCCTCCCTCCCCCGCTTCCTCCCCCGCCCCCTAAGTGGACAACACCTTAAACTTCCGTTGGAATTTCTTCTTTTGCTGAGGGGAAACTGGAGCGCAGGGGAGATGAAAGAGGGAGAGTGTAAAAGAACCGGAGGTAGGAAAGCGGCAGGGAGGTGAGGGCAGAGGAAACGAAGGGAAGAGAGGGGAAAAGTGGAAAGAAGGAAAAAAATATACACGGACACGAAAGTAGAAATGCAAAGTAGAAAGAAGAAAACAGCAGAGTGAGCTTACAGAAATAAATGAAAGGTTATACCTATTTATACATATATGTATATATATATATATATATATGTGTGTGTGTGTATATATATATATACATATACATATATATATGTATATATATACACATATATATATGTATATATATATATATATATATATACATATATATATATAAAATCAAGTAACGTAGGTGTCGTAACACGAATAAAATAAAACTTAAACCCACTCTCGAAGAAAGATAAGCTGAGATACAGAGTACACCGTATATTTCGACCACTAACTGTGGTCGAAATATACGGTTTACTCTGTATCTCAGCTTATCTTTCTCCGAGAGTGGGTTTAAGTTTTATTAACATATATATATATATTTCTGGGGCACAGGTTTTCTCTAAGACAATTCTGGTTGAAATCAACTGCACTAGTTGCTTTAACAATCTTCAAGACTGTATTCTTTAATCTGGAGAATACTTTCCTATTAGCAACTGAGAGGGACTGGAAGTAGTCATTCATGACTCTCAAAAGAATATACACAGTGTATGCCAACTGATATATTTTTGCATAGTAATAGTATTGAACAACTATTGACTCCACCGAAACTATAGTTTTTCGCCTCGTCGTGAGGCGTCTTCAGGGTGAGGACTGCTTTGTAGGATGCTCTGCTATATTGAAGGTCTTCCAACGAATAATGACCGCTGGTTGGATGGGCGGGCTTATAAGGCTCAGCCTGCCTAGCTCAGACGGAATACTGGCCTCTCATTGGCTGAGAGGTGCAGTATGGGATTTTGTCCGGGAGCCAAGGGAGTGGGATTTTGTCTGGGAGCCAAGGGGGTGGGATTTTGTCTGGAAGCCAAGGGGGTGGGATTTTGTCTGGAAGCCAAGGGGGTGGGATTTTGTCTAGGAGCCAAGAGGGTGGGATTTTGTCTGGGGTTCATGTGGGTGGGATTTTGTCTGGGAGTCAAGAGGGTGGGATTTTGTCTGGGAGCCAAGAGGGTGGGATTTTGTCCGGGAGCCAAGGGGGTGGTATTTTGTCTAGAAGCTTTGGCCTGATTTGCTGCTGCTCTGGTTACTGGTCCTAGGCGCTGATTAACTAGCTGGACATGTTTCATTTGTTCGCGGGGCTGCTGCTGTCTAAGGGCTTGTTGTTCCTGGAGGGGGTTATTCTTTACAGGGCGCGCGGAAGGGAGAATAAAATCGGCAGCTTGCTGTATGTTGATGGTAGGGCGCTGGCAAGTAATGGATACTGCTTCTGCAATCTGCAGCTTCCTGAAGGCAGACTCCTTGTGAAGAATGTCCGTTTGGTCTAGCAGCTTCTGTAGAGGAGGCTTCATGTTGTGTGTTTCAGTGAAATGCTGGAAAATTGATCCCTGGTTTCTATGGGATTGTAGGCGACGCCGCAGTGTAGAGGAAGTCCTGCCAATGTATGTGCTGGAGCCGTCGCAGCGGCCCTCCTGACATGAAAATTTGTATACAACATTGGTGGTAGCCTCACTCGGGGCCCTGGGCGCCGTGCTATTCCTCATAATCAGGGAACTAATGAGGTTAGGTTTGCAGAGTATTCTCAAGTCTATGATGGCATTTCTGTTGGTTGGGGTGACTCCTCTCTTGATGATATTTCTAAGGGCATCACACTCCTCGCGGTACCGATCATGAAAAGAATTATGGTGGTAAACGGTGATTTTCTCCTTGGGAGGGGTGGGCAACTGGGTCGAGTCTGCAAACTGGTCCAGTTTTTTCCGTATGACTTTCTCGATGAGATGGTCTGCATAGCCGTTGTTGGTGAGGAGCTGGCGGATACGGTCGAGTTCTCTGTGGATCTCAGTCCAGCTACTACAGTGGGTAAGGGCCCTCTTCACATAGGAAGATATCACGGATATCTTGTATGAAACAGGGCATTCTCCCTTGGCATTGAGGCAGCGGCCCACGTTGGTGGCTTTAGTGTAAACCTTAGTCTTGAAGCCCTGTTCTTGTTTAGAGATGTTCACATCTAGGAAGGGGAGGCACCCCTCTACACTGCGTTCACAGGTGAAGGTCAGGCTGGAATTACCTTCAAGAGCAGTAATCATGAGAGGAACCTCTTCGTCGGTAGTAGTGGTGATAAAGATGTCATCGATGTATCTCGCGTATATTCCTGGAGGGGGGTTATTGTTGAAAGTTCTTTCTTCCACCTGGGCCATATACATATTAGCAAAAAGTACCCCAAGTGGGGATCCCATCGCCACTCCATCAACTTGTCTGAATAATTCCCCTTTATGGGAGAGGAAAGGGGCCTCCTTGGTACACATCACTAGCATGTCTCGCAGGACGTCTTCTGAGATGTCAAATACGGGTAGGTCACTTCTATAGACGCGGTCCATGATGATATCGATAGTCTCATTTACAGGAACATTCTCTAAAGAGTGATTCTACGTCTAAGGAAGCGATGTCGTAGCACGGTGGAGCTGTGCGAAGCAGGTCTATGAATTCAGAAGCTGAAGAAACTGAACGTCCCATGGGGACGTATGGAGCGAGGAGAGAGTTTAGCTTCTTGGCAACTTGGTAGGTGGGAGTGGTGATTTGTGAAATAATAGGTCTCAGGGGGTTACCTGGTTTGTGGGTTTTTACAGTGCCATAACTATAACCGGGACCATAGTCGCCTATCACTGGATTAAAATACTTCGTCGAAGAGTTAGCTCTCTGGATGAGATGATTAATCCTCTTCTTCGCATTCTCAGTAGGATCCTTCTGGAGTCGCTGGAATTTTGCAGGATTATGAAGGATGGAGTCCATCTTGTTATTATAGTCAGCTTTATCCATGATGACGTAGACTGCTGACTTATCTCCTTTGCGGATAATGATGTCATCTCTCTGGCGTAACTCCTTGGCGGCTTCTTTTAAATCTCTAGTGAGGATCTGGCTTCTGTAATTTCCTCTGTCGCGTCCAGATTCTCCAATAAGGTCCTCTCTGATGGTAGGAGAAAGGGTTACCTTTCTCTCATTCTGCAGGGTGAGGAGCCGATCTATCAGGCACTCAATTTCGATTCTCTTACTTTCAGGATGAGGCCGGCGAATGAAATGGCAGTTAAGCCCTAAGTTTAGGAGTGTCTCTTGCTGACTGGATAGGGTGGTGGTAGAGAGGTTGATGAAACCTTGAGCAGGCCTCTCGTTTCTTACAGGTCCTCGGTGTAGTGTGGTGAGCTTCTTCTGGGTTCTGGTGTTAGCAATCCATTGTTGGTGATGTTCGTATTCAACAAGGTGCCCAGTGGCTGCTTGTCTTATATGCTCTTGGTCTGTGGCAAAAGTGGCCCACAAGGCGGCTTTTTCTTCATTGGCTTTTTGGAGGCGGTCTTGGGCATCTTGCAGTCTCTTCTTAAGGGTAATGGTGGTACTATTGCGGTTACCTGTGTGTCGGCTATCAATACTTCTGGGGCACAGGTTTTCTCTAAGACAATTCTGGTTGAAATCAACTGCACTAGTTGCTTTAACAATCTTCAAGACTGTATTCTTTAATCTGGAGAATACTTTCCTATTAGCAACTGAGAGGGACTGGAAGTAGTCATTCATGACTCTCAAAAGAATATACACAGTGTATGCCAACTGATATATTTTTGCATAGTAATAGTATTGAACAACTATTGACTCCACCGAAACTATAGTTTTTCGCCTCGTCGTGAGGCGTCTTCAGGGTGAGGACTGCTTTGTAGGATGCTCTGCTATATTGAAGGTCTTCCAACGAATAATGACCGCTGGTTGGATGGGCGGGCTTATAAGGCTCAGCCTGCCTAGCTCAGACGGAATACTGGCCTCTCATTGGCTGAGAGGTGCAGTATGGGATTTTGTCCGGGAGCCAAGGGAGTGGGATTTTGTCTGGGAGCCAAGGGGGTGGGATTTTGTCTGGAAGCCAAGGGGGTGGGATTTTGTCTGGAAGCCATGTATATATGTATGTATATATATATATATATATATATATATATATATATATATATATATATATATATATATATATTTTTTTTTTTTTTTTTAGTAGTAGGCCTCCGTCAGTCGATATCGACTATGGATATTGCGCCGGAGAAAGTCATGATTTTGCTAGCGACAGTGACGGCTGTGGCTGGTGAGTCCGATGCGGGAGTGGCAGTCTCGGCCGCATTTGCTGCATGTGTGGCTTGTTGGAGTGGCTGCTGGGGTGTGTGCCTTCCGCTTGGCTCTCTTTTCACTGGCTGTGGTCAGAATTTTTTCCTCTCCAGACTTCAGCTGCTTGTGAAGAACACTGCGCCATTTGCTGCGGTCGGCTGCTACCTCTTCCCAGTTCTCAGTGTTGATGTCCAGGGCTTTCATTTCACGCTTGCAGACATCTTTGTAGCGCACTTGGGGTCGACCAACGTTTCTCTTGCCGGAGACAAGTTCACCGTAAAGGATGTCTTTGGGGATGCGTCCATCTTCCATCCTTCGCACATGGCCGAGCCATCGAAGTCTGCGCTGCCTTAGCAATGTGAATATGGTAGGAAGACCTGCTCGCTCGAGCACCTGGGCATTGGTAATCTTGTCAACCCAGCGGATGCCAAGGATGCGGCGAAGGCAGCACAGATGGAAGTTACTCAGTTTGCGCTCCTGCTTCGAGTAGGTCGTCCATGTTTCGCTGCCGTAGAGGAGAGTGCTGACAATACACGCGTTGAACACTGCCATCTTAGTTGACGTTGTCAGCTTCTGGTTCTCCCAGACGCGGGTGGTGAGGCGTCCTAGGGTCGTAGCAGCCTTGCCGATGCGCTTGTTGATCTCGGCGTCAAGGGACAGGTTGTCGCTGATGGTGGATCCCAGGTATGTGAACTGGTGTACGACTTCGAGTTGGTAGTCCTCGACATAGATAGCTGGTGGAGTGTCCACATCGTGACTCAGCACATTGGTCTTTTTTAGACTGATGGTCAGTCCGAAGTCTTTGCTGGCCTGGGAAAACCTGTCCATGAGGCGCTGGAGTTCTTGCTCATTGTGCGAGGTGACAGCGGCATCATCAGCAAAAAGCATGTCCCTGATGGTTATCTCAGTCACTTTGCTTTTTGCTTTCAGTCGAGCCAGGTTGAAAAGTCGACCGTCAGATCTTGTGCGAAGGTACACTCCTTCTGTTGATGTTCCAAAAGCATGCTTTAAGAGCATAACAAAGAAGATGCCGAAGAGGGTTGGAGCCAGTACACATCCTTGCTTGACTCCACTCTTGATGTCAAAGGGGTTGGACATGTTGCCTTCATACTGGATCGTTGCCTTCATGTCATCGTGAAAGGATCTAATGAGACTGTGGAGTTTTTGAGGGCAACCGATCTTTGGAAGGATGTCGAACAGCCCTTCCCTGCTGACCAGGTCAAAGGCCTTAGTCAGATCTATAAAGGCTATGTAGAGGGGCTTGCGTTGTTTCCTGCATTTCTCCTGGAGTTGACGAAGGGAGAATATCATGTCCACTGTGGACCGTTCTGCTCGGAAGCCACACTGAGACTCAGGGTAGACGCGCCCAGCGAGTTTCTGGAGACGCACAAGCACGACGCGGGCGTAGAGTTTCCCAACAATACTCAAGAGCGAGATGCCTCTGTAGTTGTTACAATCACTCCTTTCACCCTTATTCTTGTAGAGAGTGGCAATCTTGGCATCTTTCATGTCTTGCGGCACGGCTCCCTCTTTCCAACACTGGCATAGGACGTCATGGAGGGGCTGCAGTAGATTGTTTTTACAGCACTTGATGAGATCAGGGGGAATACCATCATTGCCAGGTGCTTTGCCGCTTGCTAGGCTGTCGATTGCTTTGCAGAGTTCGGCAATGGTTGGTTCAGGATCTAGTTCT
>NC_134803.1:21599553-21609553 GCF_046742065.1 Oratosquilla oratoria | reverse complement strand
TAATTCAAAAGAAATAATTATGTTGGGAGGAAATGACAGTGAAGAGTGGAGAAGAACTCTGGGGCAACGTCCTGCTCGACATGACCATTGAATACACAATGACTCAGTGGATTAGGGAAAATACCAGATACAGAGGTAGTGAAGAACTATCAAGGCTGGACTTAATACTTACGACAGAGCCTGAAATTGTCGATAAAATTCATTACAAAACTCCGATAGGAAAGAGTGACCATGTACTAATAGAATTTGAGTTGAAAGAGCAAACGGATCAAAGCAGAAATGATAAACATAGAATAGGAAGATTAATGTACGACAAAACTAATTTTGAGAAACTAAAAAAAAAAAATCTTTCGCTACGTGAACTGGGTAAAATTCCTAAATGAAGAAACAGGAATGGAAGAGAAATTGAATATTCTAAAGGAAATTTACAATGAGGGATTAATAAATACGTACCACAAAAAAAAATGGAAAGAACATACATAAAAAGCTGGTACAATAAAAGGTGTAGTGAGGCTAAGGATAAAAGAGACAAAGCTTGGAAGAAATGGAAAAGAGACAAGAAAACAAGCAAATGGCAAATGTACATCAAACTAAGAAATGAGTATGTAAAAATACGCAGAGATGAAAAGAGAAACTATGAAAAAAATAATAGAAAAATGCAAGGGAGAACCCAAACTATCTTACAGGTATGTAAATGGTAAACTGAAGAACAAACAAGAAAAAGAAAAGCTGCGCCAAGGTAAACATGAATTATGAACAACCATTTCAAATCAGTTTTCACAATAGAAAACTCACCTAGCTGTGAGGAAATAGAGAGAGAGAGATCCCCCTCAATGAAAGAAATAGCTGTAACACAACAGGAAATCAGCGACCAAATCAAAACACTTGACGTCAGAAAATAACATGGTCCAGACGAAATTGCAAACTGGATACTGAAAGAATGCATGAAAGAATTAACAGACAAAATATACAATATAATTAAATTCTCACTAAGAAGGAAAAGTGCCACAGGACTGGAAGAAGTGCAAACATTGTACCATTTTATAAGGGAGGAAACAAGGAAAACCCATCAAATTACAGACCGGTCTCCTTGACAAGCACAGTAGCAAAAATTTGCGAAAAGATCGTCAAAAATAGATGGGTTAAACATTTGGAAGAAAAACACTATACTGAATCCAAATCAATTTGGATTCAGACAAGGAAGATCATGTGCAGCAAACTTGATCTGTTTCTACTCAAGATTATTAAGCATAATACAAGAACAAATATGGGCAGATTGTGCCTTTCTGGACCTACAAAAGGCATTTGATAAGGTAACACACAATAAACTAATAAGAAAGATAGAATCAATAGGTGGCATCAGAGGAAAATTATTGGAATGGATGAAAGACTTCCTGACTGGGAGAAAAATGAGAGAAGTAATTAGAGACAAATTCTCAAATTGGAAATAAATGATAAGTGGTGTCCCGCAGGGATGAGTACTGGCCCCGATCATGTTTGTTATATACATAAATGACATGGACAAAGGAGTAGAGTGTTGTATAAATTTCTTTGCAGATGACGCAAAAATACTAAAGAAAGTAAAAACGGAGGAGGATTGCAACTCATTACAGCAATACTTGGACAAGATCTGGAAATGGACTCAAAAGTGGGAAGTGAAATATAATATAAAGAAATGTATTATAATGGAATTTGGAAAGAGTAAACACAGAATATCGAGAGATTATAACATTGGTGAAGAAGAGGTAAAAAAATTAAACTCGGAAAAAGACCTTGGAGTGATGATCAGCAAAGACATGACACCGGATAAGCATTTTAATGAAATAGTCGGAGTAACCTATAATTTATTTAGGTCAATAAAAGTGGCATTTGCCTATTTGGACGACGAAATGATAAAAAAAAATAACTACACTAATAAGACAAAAACTCGAGTACGCAGCGACACTATGGAAACCCAGTACCAAAAAGAATATAAAGAAGTTAGAAAGAATACAAAGAGCAACAACAAAACTGGCACCAACTCTTTCCAAAATGACATATGAACAAAGACTGTCCAAATTAGTATTACCAACTCTGGAACAAAGAAGGGAAAGAGGAAACTTACCAACTATCTATAGAATTATGAAGGGAATGGAAATATTAGATAAGAATGACTTATTGAAATGGGACAATGGAGAAACAAGAGGACACAAAAAAAAAATCATTACAGAAAAAATCTTAAAAAAGATTCCAACACAGAGTGATAGATACTTGGAACAAATTGGACAAAGAAACAGTGTGTGCAAACACTGTTCAAGATTTTAAGAAAAAACTTGATGCTGAGAGATACAAAGACGGGTCACCATGAGCATAGCTCCCTTTCCGTATAGTACAACTAGGTAAACACACACACACACACACACACACACACACACACACACACACACACACAAACACACACACACACACACACACGCACACATACACACACACACACGCGAGCACACACGCACACACACACACAAACACACACACACACACACACACACACACACACACACACACACACACACACACACACACACGCACACACACACACACACACACACACACGCACACACATACACACACGCACGACTCGGTGGCGCGGCTGGTAGTCCTCGACTGTCCCTACGGCGGTCCGGGTTCGAATCCTGCCCAGGGCTGAAATAATTTCAGTATCGCTGCGCTTCGAATCGTTACTCCAACTCTTGTGGGCGGGGAGTTGGGTGTGTGTGTACGTGTAAGGTCACAGTATTACCCATAGATCGGTCATACGAGCTCTGAGCTCTCTTCCAGGAGGGAAACAGCTGTCGATCACGAGTCCAACACGTGATCCAAAGACCAACGTGAATCACACACACACACACACACACACACACACACACACACACACACACACACACACACACACACACACACACACACACACACACACACACACAAACATATCCTCATTGCCAAAGAACACCAAACTTTTTGCTAAACGTAGACTTTTGCAATACTGAGTGCCCAAAGCCGGTAGAGTTGTAGTTCGCTATCTATATGATGTAACCATTAAAACCCTTCAGTGGGTACAAATATTTTATTGTGAATTTTAACTTACAACTATATTTGGATGAAGAGCACCTCCCGTTGATAAAGTTCAAAATAACCTCGATTACTGCTCCGCCGTCCTAGGAAATGGAGCTTAAATTACACTACAGAGTTGATCGACCAATTTTATAATTAATTTTCATCAATCGGAAACCCAAGTCCTCATAACAGTCAACAACGGTTCTCACTGCCCCTCCATATCTCACACTTTTCCCGTAAATTTGTTTGATGCGTAAGTTGTGTGTTGCTTCTTTGTCTTCAGCTAATAGTACGAGAAGGAGGAGTTACATAGAGTTACATGGACAAACAGACCTATTGGTCCTTACAAGGCTGTTCTGGTACCTATTATTAATATTTTTTTTTAACCTATCTTGAAGTAAACAATTCCTATCGGGGATATGTAGCTAAGCAAATGTTGAGACGTTTTCTGAATACCTCTACTGTGGAACAACCAATGACGTTGAATGGTAGACCCTTCCATATAATAACGACGTGATTGAAGAAAGAGTATTTTGCCACGTCTGTTTGAAATTGTTATCCTACAATCTTGCATCCATTATTCCTAGTTGCGTTGGAGGTGTCAATTTTGAAATATTTTTCCACATCCATGTTTTCAATTCCTTTGACAATTTTGAAGACTTCAATTAGATCATCCCTCATTCTCCGTTTCGAGAGACTAAACAAATTTAGTTCTCTTAAGCGCTCTTCATACGGCTTGTTCCGCAACCTAGGGATGAGCTTTGTTACTCTACGCTGCACTCTTTCTAACTTCTGTATATCCTTCTTGTAATATGGAGACCAGCACTGTACACAGTAATCTAGGTCAGTTCTGACTAGGGCATTGTAAAGATTAAGAATAATTCTTCAGTTCTAAATTCAAAAACTTTACCTATAAATTCATCTAATCTATATGCAGTTTTAATTACCTTCGAGCACTGTTTGCTTGGTTTGAGATTATTTGAAATCACAACACCAAGGCTATTCTCTTATTCTACAGTCCATAGTTGTACACCATTCATCGTGTAGTTTGCCTGGACATTAATATTACCAATATGAAGTACTTTACATTTATCTATATTGAAGAACATCTGGGAATTTACCACCTCCCACCCCATTCATCCGCGAATTTTGATAATTTACACTTTATATGTTCATCCAGGTCATTAATGTTTATCGGAAAGAATACAGGAACTAGCACTGAGACCTGAGGCACTCCACTTGATACACTATGCCAGCCTGAGCATTTTCCATTCAGAACAACACGTTGCTTACGACTTGATAGCCATTCAGAAAACCAATGGTGAATATGTTCTAGGTTAATTAGTAACCTCCTCTGGGGCACTTCATCGAAAGCGTTTTGGAAGTCGAGATATATAACGTCAACTGTTCTCCCTTCTTCGTACATCCCATAAATATCAGGTAAGAATTCGAGAAGGTTTGTCAGACATGAGCGATTGTTACGAAACCATCTTGTGAATCTTTAATAATATTGTTCTTCTCCAAGAATTTCACAATTTTTTCTCTCAGGATAGACTCCATTAGTTTACAAACAAATGATGTAAGGCTAATAGGCCGATGATTACCAGAACTAGATTTGTCACCCTTTTTGAACAAGGGCACAACATTTGCTAGCTTCCATTCTTGCACAGCTCTTCCAGATTGTAAAGATAAGTTAAAAATCGCACTGAGGGGTTTGCAGATTGCTTCTTTAACTTCCTTAAGTATTCTTGAGTAAATTTTGTCTGGTCCAGGCGATTTACATTATTTTAGTTTATCTATAATGCGCATGAGGGAACGGAGAAGGGGTTTGCCAATTAAATGAAGCGGCCTTGCTATGGATGTGCTGTGTCTTGCTACATTGCTTCTGGCCCAGGGTAGTGGGCGAGATGCAGGGATGACCCGTCATCCAGAGGGAGCCCTCCCCCCCCCCAAAAAAGGGGAGGGGTAGTGAATGGGAGTGGAGTATGTGGGGATGAAATGGATGGGAGTAGATTTATGCCTTTGACTTTGGCTACCTCCCTTGTAAGTGGGGAAAAACCGTTGGTATATGTATGTATGTATGTATGTATGTACGTATGTATGTGTAACATCACATCATGCTCTGCAATATCTATGCCAAGTAGGCGTGTGGATACTGACTGTCCTTGTGGTAATGGCTGATCGCTTCCGCTGTTCTCAACAGTAAATACAGACACAAAATAATAATTTACGATGTCTGGCATTGCACTCTCGTCTGTTATAATCCCCCCTCCCCTTGCTGATTGAAGTGGACCAATGGTGCTTTTAAATACTTTTTTTCCCTTGATATATCTAAAAAATTCTTTAGGGTTTTCTTTACACCAAGAGGCAATTCTCGTGAGTTCCTACTGATTTTGGTGAACCTTTTGATTTCTCGACATCTTGCGCACTGTAATATATGTGCTTGGCTATGTGTTGATTTATATTTCCTATACCCATGTTTCTTGGCTAGCAAAACATTTTTTATATCAACATTCCACCATTTAGGTTTGACATTGTTTGATGGACGCCTGTCGTGCATTGTAACCTATTCATCAACTGTTTTCTTGAGTATATTAGAGAAAAAAAAAATTGTTCAACATTCTTGATTTTGTAAATTTCTGACCGGCCGTTGTTTCCAAGTATCTTTTCTGAAAGTTTGGTACCTTTTCGAAGTTTTTGTTTTGCAGTTCGATATTACAATCGATGTGGAATATGAGGACACTGTAGTCACTGGTGCTGAATTTCGGTCCAACATTTACATCCGTTACTTGGTTATCGTTGATGAAGAAAAGGAGGGAGAAAAGGAGAAGGAAGAGGAGGAGGAGGGAAAGAAGGAGGAAGACGAGAAGAAAGTAAGAGGTGGGTACTGCCTGGTGATCATCCCTATTTATTTAAAAAGCTGGTAGAAGTTTCATGGTATTTGATCAAGAAAGAACTTGGTCCCCGGTCCGGAAAGCAGGCACCGGCCTATCGGGGTTACACCTCCGGGTAAAATGAGAGAGTGGTGAGTGGTTGTGCAGATGGGTGACTTAAAAATGAGCCAATCCGACATCTCTTCAGCTGGTACAAGTAACATTCACTGATTTCTTTGATAAACCGGAAGATATATGAGACATCTTTGCCTTCAGATGAAGAGGACAAATTTCCAAAATTGGACTATTTGCTTTCCAATAGTTCAACTTTTGAAAAAACAAGAACAGAAATTCGTTTCACATCCATGAAGGAAAAGGAAGACACGTTTCTGATCATAGCTGATTTTTTGTTGGATACGAGAAATTTTTTAATTGTTATACTTTTCTTTTATTCCTCAGCGGCTTCTCAGCAAAGGCCTCCATAGTGTTTGATTGGCAAGGTAGTTTTCCAGGCTTTGGATGCTTAAGATCAAAGAAGTTGGTTGGTTCTTAATTGGAAGCATTTGCCGAAAAAAATCGGCGCAGATTTTGCTCAAAGGGAAGGAGGAGAGGGACAAGGGGAACGAGATATTCAATATCGTTGTCATTTATTATTATCATTTATATTCATATGTTTTTTACTTGTTTGTTTGTTTGTTTGTTTACTTACTTTCTTATTTATTTGATTGTTCTTTTTACATATCTATTCATTTGTTCATTAATTTATTTATATATTCATTTATCAAGTTATTTTACCTACTTATTCATTTACTTATTCATTCATTTATCTATTTATTCATTTATTTATGTATTTTATTCATTGTTTATCTATTTATTTATTTGCTTCTTTCTTGTCTATCAAGCTATCTTTATTTGTCATAATTCTATCATTACTATTTTCTTCCTTTTATCCCTGCACATACACACACATTTAATTCTGTTCGATAATCTAAAAATTCCGAATTAATATGGGAAAGTGAGAGTGGAAAGGAGCCAGGGAAAGAGAGGAGCAGAGGAAAAAAGGACATCGCTTGGACATTTTGCTTATTGTCCCATATCTGCTCTCTCTCTCTCCCTACCCCCCCCTCTCTCTCTCTCTCTCTCTCTCTCTCTCTCTCTCTCTCTCTCTCTCTCTCTCTCTCTCTCTCTCTCTCTCTCTCTCTCTCTCTCTCTCTCTCTCTCTCTCTCTCCCTCTCTCTCTCTCTCTCTCTCTCTCTCTCTCTCTCTCTCTCTCTCTCTCTCTCTCTCTCTCTCTCTCTCTCTCTCTCTCTCTCTCTCTCTCTCTCTCTCTCTCTCTCTCTCTCTCTCTCTCTCTCTCTCTCTCTCTCTCTCTCTCTCTCTCTCTCTCTTTTTTTTCCGGATTTCTATAACAGACCTGGGCTCTACTCCTACAAATGGTCCCCACAGTGTACATAAAACACACCGCGGTTTTCTCATGGGAACATATATCCATTGCTCACTACTGAATATTATTGGATTCCACGTGAAAATTAATGAATAAATATCTAGACGAATAGATAAGAAATAAATAGATAAATAAATAGACCGATAAAAGGCAAACAAGTATTCAAAAGGATAAATAAATAGTTGAAAAAAGTGTCAAATGTAACACACTATAACACTCTGCCTTCCACCTGTATAATCCTGTCTTCGACAGTCTGATAGACAAAACAGTAGAAACCAATAAAGGTAGTATAGACATACCCTAAAGGAAAATATATTGGACACGGTCTTGGGAAAATAACAAATAATAAGTGAGCACTAATACTCACGAAAAGAAAAGATATAAAGAAATTCAAAACAAAATACAAACGATTAACATGGTATGGAAGTATGTACGTGCGGATCATTTTTTTCTTTTTTTATGAATGGCAACAAACGTCGAAAAAAGTAATCGACAACAATCATAGAATGACAACAATCATCGAAAAGATAATACAATATACAAAAGGTGATTTGGTTGGTTGCCGATATTAGAGATTTTTTTAGAATCTACGAACAAATAAGAGGAAAAAGAAAAAAATGAATAAAACTGCTGCTAGGTAAGAGAAAGAGAATAGATGCACATACGAAGATTCGAAGATCAGAAAGCCAAAGAATATAAAGTAATGAAGAAAGGCGACAGCTAAGAAAGATGGAGATGTTAAGGGGTAACTATTCGTATGCCCTAAAGATATTTTTCGGCAAATGAGAAAAAAATAAAAATAAACAGATGTGCTGGTAATGAAATAAGAAGGGGAGGGAGGAGGTGGAGTAGGCAAAGGGAGGGGCTAATTGAATGAAACTCAATACAGGAAAGGGAGGAAAGAGAATATGGAAGAGCAGAAACGCCCGCGCCGGGTGGGGGTGGGGTGGGGGGGAGATAATGAATGATGATGATGAAAACAGGCGGTGTGGAAGGAGGGGAATGAAATAAAGAAATGAAAATAATAAAGAATTAATATTTACTCTACAAATAAAGTAGTTGTTACAGAGATATGTACGTAATTATCTATATATCAAAATACCATAAACTGAAAGGTATACAAAAATACACTGCAACTACTAAGAGCAATGGAAAGCTCAGCTCTTCCAGTAACGAAGGGCTACCACCTTAGATGAATAGAATAGCTTAGCGTCAGCCAGAGTACAGGGGAAAATGCCAACCACCAAGGAAGCGGTTAATCGAGATGAAATCCAGGAAGTAGAATGAAATAGTCTGCGTGCATGAACGTATCACGAATGCAGGTATCTATACATCCACGTACAGTACACGTGTATGTATATATTTGTGTGCGTGCTTGTGTGCATGTGTGTGTGTGTGTGTGTGTGTGTGTGTGTGTGTGTGTGTGTGTGTGTGTGTGTGTGTGTGTGTGTGTGTGTGTGTGTGTGTGTGTGTGTGTGTGTGTGTGTGTGTGTGTGTGTGTGTGTGTGTGTGTGTGTGTGTGTGTGTGTGTGTGTGTGTGTGTGTGTGTGTGTGTCCACGTGCGTGTATCTGTAGGTCTGTGTCTATGTCTGTGTTTGTGTCTGTGTCTGTATGTGAGCTGGAGCATGCGTGCATATACATAAGTACAAATACATGTGCGTGTCTACCCTAGTTGGGGTGCCCCAAACTCCACATCCCCTTGCTCACATAAAATCTGGAAAACTTATTTGAAAGCCAATCGACCCCCTTCTAATCCTATTTAGCCCAACAGCACTTCATAAGGACTAAGACTTTCTCCATCTTTCCAGATCCTTTCTATACGACACGATTCATCAGAGCCCAGATTTCCAGTTGGGGACTTAATACCTATACAAGTCTTTATACTCGGAACGGCCCTATCCGTGGCAATCAACCTCTATTGGTGCATTAATCCCTATTGTTCAAGATACAATTAACTCCGCCAGAGGGCTATTGGTCGACGGGGGTCCAATTTGCTGCGGTCATGTCAATCGAGGGAGTTGTTTGCCTCAGAAGATGAAGAGGAGAGAAGGAAATGCAGATAGAAGGAGTGGGAGGGAAACAGCTCAATGTATGTAAGATAAGAAAACAGAGAATAACATGGAGGTTTTTTGAAAGAGGAGTCCCAGTGAAGGAGAGAGAAAGGAAGAAGATAAAAGAAAACAAATACATGAAGAAAATAAAAGCTAAGAGGAGATACATAATAGAGGTGAGAAACAAATGAAAGGGAGGTGATGTAGAATAATTGAACACTTCGTGGACTCTTAAATCCTTTGCTGGACAGACAGAGACCTTGCTCTTATACAAAGCAAAATAATCATGAAGAAAGAAAGAACATGAAGGGAAGGAAGAAAACGTCACAAATTCGTAGACCTGAGATCATGAAGTGGTAAAAGAACGAGAATGAAGTCAAAAGCCAGAAAGAAAACGTCCAAGTAATGAGACTAGAGTGGAAAAAAACGGAGACAATAAATAAAGAATATGAAAAACTAAATCAAGATGATGGAAAAATAAGAACGAAAGAACACAAGTGGCCTGAACAAAAAAAAAATATAGGAAAGGGGAAATAATG
>NC_134803.1:21589553-21594553 GCF_046742065.1 Oratosquilla oratoria | reverse complement strand
CCCTGCTTTGTTTCTCTATTTCTGAACCAACAATATATAATCCTTGGCATATACTATTTGGTGGTAATGGTCCTTTCAACTTTGTCTCCACAATCCTCATCATATCTGTTTGTTCGTCTTCCAGATAGTCATTCAACTCTTCTATTCCTGATATCAATCCGTCTATGTTGGTATATGTTATCTTTATTTTTTTTCTTCCTTTCTTCTTGCTCCTGCAGTTCCTTTTTCCTTATGTACCATTTCCTCAGTCTCAAGTCCATCACTCTTCAAAAAAAAATCCTTCCTTTCGTTTTCTGATCTTTTCGCGTTCTTTTGCTTAGTTTTCTCTTTAAGTGTTTTTTCTGTTTCTATTTCCTCATCACTCAGTTCCTTATTTTATTCATACTTTTTGTAGTTTTTACATGTTGCTAGTTTTCCTACGTTTGTTAACATTTCTTATGCTATCCTCTACGAATTAAGTTATACTTTGAGAAGTGTATTCTTCTCTTCAGAATATTTTCCCATTCTATAGATTTCTTCTATTGCCTTTTCAAGTCCTTGTGGCTCCTCCTGTATTTATTTTACTTTTTTTGTTACTACATTCTTCTCCTCTTTTTCCCTTTGGAACCTTATTAGTCCATGCCTCTCTTGGATACCATAGATTACAATACTTTTTTTATTTTATTTATTTATTTATTTTTTTTTTTCTATTGTGTCTCTCACCTAATCTCTTTTTTCCTTTATTACTTCTATCACCGTGTCCTTTGTACTTTCGTTCATTTGTTCTTTGACTATTTCTTTAAATAGTATTTTTTGGTTTTCTGTGTCTTCATTCATTAAGATTTTTTATTTTCCATTGTGTATGACTTTTTTATATTCTCACCAACTTCGCCTGCCTCTATTGATATTTTTTCGTAAACTTCCCTCAACAAAGTTTCATTTATATTTGTGTCTTCACTTTTCATCTTTTCATTATCATTTTTTTTCTTTAGCCAGTTCCTTTTTTATTTCTTCCATTTACCTAATTAATAGTGCATTTTCTTTCTTCAATTCACTCACTTCTTTGTATAATTGGTTATGTTCCCTTTTCCATTCAACAAAATCACTTTTCATTTCAAATATTTCTTGGTTTATTAGTATGCTTTTGAGGTCGATGCCTCTTTCTGTGTGTGCGTGCGTGCGTGCGTGCGTGTGTGTGTGTGTGTGTGTGTGTGTGTGTGTGTGTGTGTGTGTGTGTGTGTGTGTGTGTGTGTGTGTGTGTGTGTGTGTGTGTGTGTGTGTGTGTGTGTGTGTGTGTGTGTCTGTGTGTATTTACCTAATTGTATCTTACAGGAAGGGGAGCTATGCTCGTGGTGTCCCGTCTTTGTATCTTACAGTGTCTAGTTCGCTCTTAAATTCGTGTATAGTTTTGCACACATTATTGTTTTATCCAGTTTGTTGCAGATATCCACCAGATATCTCTTCTATAACTATTCTTTTTTAGTTTCTTTTCATGTCCCCTTGTATTTCTCTTATCCCAACTTAGTAAGTCCTCTCTATCAAGGACTCCCGTGCCTTCCATGATTCTGTAAATGGTCAGCAGGTCGCCTCTTTCTCTTCTTTGTTCCAAGATCGGTAATTTTAATTTAGCCAGTCTCTCCTCATATGACGGGTTTGAAAGTATTGGGGCCATTTCCGTGACTGCTGTCTGGATTCGTTCAATTTTCTTTATATTCTTCTTGGTACTGGGTGACCATACTGTCGCAGCATACTCTAATCTAGGTCTTATTAGTGACTCTGGTATTTTTTTAACCATTTGTTTGTCTAAATAGATAAAATCCACCTTTATTGATCTTAGCAAGCTGTAAGATTCTCCGACAATTTTGTTTATCTGATTATCAGGGGACATATCATTTGAGATAATTATTCCCAGGTCTTTTTCAGATCCCACTTTCTTTACTTCCTTTGTTCCAGTTTTATATTGTCCTGATTTTTTCTAACTTTTTCCGATCTCCATTATACTATATTTATTAATATTGAAGTCTACTTCCCACTTTTGGCTCCATTTCCAAACCTTATTTAGGTCTCTGTAGTGATTCACAATCCGTTTTAGTATTCACTTTCCTCGGCAATTTAGTAGAATCTGCAAAGAAGCTAATATAACAATCCGCATCTTTATCTATGTAATTTGCATAAATAGCTAAAATTATTAGAGCCAATATCGGTCCCTGTGGAACGCCACTAATCACCTCCTCCTAACCTGAATTCTTTTCTCTGAACACTATTCTCATTTTTCTGCCATGCAAGAAATCCTCCACCAGTTTATTAATTTACCTTGTATCCCTCATATGCTTTCCATTTTTTATATAATTTTTTGTGTGGTACTTTGTCGGCTTTGGGGAAGAGGGGAATGTCTGTTGAGGAGGGACGGGAGAGGGCAGAAGACAGGGGTGAATCGAGAACGGTTGTATATAGATGATGTTGTGATGCATGAGGTGGAATGGGCGGGGGGATGGGGGGTGAGGTAGTATGTGTGAGCAAAATTTGACGCAGCCCGAAGGGATTTCTCCCCGTTATCTCCTTATATGCATGGGGGGACGGAGAGGGGGGGTCGCCGATTTAATGAAGCGGCCTTGCTGTGGATGTGCTGTGCCTTGCGACACTGCTTCTGACCCAGGGCAGTGGACAAGGTGCAGGGATGACCCGTCATCCAGGAGGTGCTAAGATAAGAGGGAGGGTGGAGGGGTGTGGAATGTATTCAGGGATGGAATGTGTGGGAATGATTTTATGCCTTTTCCTTTTTGGCTACCTCCCTTGTAAGGGGGAAAAAGCCTTGGTACACACACACACACACACACACACACACACACACACACACACACACACACACACACACACACACACACACATATATATATATATGCACATATATATATATATATATGTATATACAGTATATATATATATATTAATATATACATATTAATATATATATATGTATATATATATATATATATATATATATATATATATAAAACACAAGAAACCCACAATAGGAGAAAATAAACTTCTGAATGAAAGAAGATTCTATATTTCGGCTACCACCTTTAGCCCTCTTCATGAAGATACTTTCCTGAAGAGGGCTACAGTTGGTATTCGAAATATAGAATTTTCTTTCATTCGAAGTTTATTTTCTCCGACTGTGGGTTTATTGTGTGTTATTTACAAATGTGCTACTGCATATATATATATATATATATATATATATATATACATATATATGTATATATATATATATATATATACATGCATACATATATACATACATACATACATACATACATAATACACGTATGCATGCATACATACATACATACATACATACATACATACATACATACGTACATACATACATACATGCATACATACATACATACATACATACATACATACATACATACATACATACATACATACATACATACATACATACATACATACATACATACATACATACATACATACTTACATAATATATACATATATCTATCTATATAACCAAGAGCTTTTCCTCCTTATAAGGAAGGTAGCCAAATCAAAGGCACGTACTTACTCCTACCTATTCCACTCCCACCCACCACCCTTTCCTCCCTCTCATCTTAACTCCTCGTGGATGACAGGTCTTTCCTGTATCCCACCCACTGAGCCATAAGCAATGTAGCAAGACACAGTACATCCACAGCAAGGCGACTTCACTTAATCGGTAACACCACTCTCCGTCCCCTCACGCAAAAAAAAAAAAGAAAAAAAAAATAGTAACATCTATATACAATCACTCTCCATTAACCCCTATATCCTGCCTTACTTGCTCAACAGACATTGCCCTCTTGGTCAACGCCCCCTTCACCCCATCCATCCATTTCATCATCGGTCGTCCCACCAAAACCGCTCCCTCTTCCGTCCACACCTTTTTTACTAATCTTTCTCCACTCATTCTTTCCATGTGTCAAAACCATCCCAATACATCAGCCCAACAGCCATCAGCCATCATCAGTCATCATCCCATCAGATCTTTCATCTCCTTTTCCACATCCGCTCTCTTCCTCATCTTCTCGTTTCTCACTCTATCCAGCCTTATATCCCCTACCATACTTCTCAGACATTTCATCTCAAACACATTCAAACTTTTCCTCTCTGCCTCTCATACATTACACGTCTCTACCCCAAACAAAGTCGTTGGCACAATCACTCTTTCAAACAATCTCCTCTTTGCACCCTTTTCCAAATGCTTATTTCTCATGACACTTTTTAATCCCCAAAAGCATATATTTGCTTCTCTCAATCCTTGGTTTTACTTTACCTCAATTCCTTTCTTTCCTGCTACATGCGACCCCAAACTCCTTCACTAACTTCCTTAATCCCCCCTTTGACCCTGTCATAAGCGCAGCGTCGTCAACAAACAACAACTGGACCACCTTCCACTTCTCTCTATTTTTTAACCATCTCCAGTCCTCTACCCATTACCCTCGCCTTTACCTCCTTCACCACCCCATCCATGTACACATTGAACAACCACGGCCACATGACACATCCTTGAAGCAGCCCCACCTTTACCTCAAACCACTCGATCTCTTCATATCCAGTTCTAACACAGTCTCTACTACTCTCGTAAAAACTCTTTACTGTCCTTAAAAGTTTTCCCCTAATTCCATATATCTGCAGTATCTCCCACAGTGTCTCCTGTCCACCCTATCATAAGCCTTTTCCAAACCCATAAAAGCCCCCACCCAAAAAAAAAAAAAAAAAAACATTCTTACTTTTCCCTAAAGCTTTCTCACATATCTACCTTACCACAAAAATCTGATCCACATAACACCTACCTTTCCTAAACCTACGCGGTTCCTCACCAACAACTCCCTCTGATCCTCTCCTAATCCTTTCAGTTAAAACCCTCCCATTAGTCTTTCCATCTACACTCAACAAACTGATCCCTCTGAAACTACTACACCCATATTTGTCCCATTTCTCCTTGTTAAGCGGAT
>NC_134803.1:21564553-21577053 GCF_046742065.1 Oratosquilla oratoria | reverse complement strand
GTACCGTGAAAATATATGGTACCACTGTCATTACTTTTTTATCACCCCTCGTACCTTCTCTAGCCACTTCTTTATCTAGGGTGGGAAGATTCGATCTTAAGTAGGGCTGCTCTCTTGTACGGGTGGCTGCCGAAACGTGCTGTGCGCCGCCCCAATCCGTCCCAAAGCGAAGTGACCTTCCCTTCCATACTGCCTGTTCGTAACCATAAGCTTCAAGTAATCAGCGTTCCCTGACCCCGTCATCACGACCCCTCGTCACAAGATGATAAATAAAGTTGAAAGGGAGTCGTAGGGTTTGCAAAGGAGAATTTAAAGAAAAAAAAACAGGGGGATAGTATGAATTGAAAGAGAACAGTCATACTATTGGTGAATGGGTCTCTTCTTATGATTGACATCCTTGACGGGATTCAAAGCCAGTGACACCATTGGGTGGTGGTGAGTCAACAGTATCTCTTTCTCCGGGGATGTGGGGGGTGGAGGGGTTATGAGGAAGAGAGATAGTGTAATGGAAAAATATTGTCTGGTTATGATGAATCCAACTTCAACCCGTTTGATGGAGATTGATGGCCCCACGCTCAGGGATCAACTCTCAGGAAATACGATGTGACTTTGCGAACTCCAGGCGGGAGGGCAATAGAAGAGGAGCAGGAAGAAGAAGAGTTGAGGGAGGAAGAGTATATGGAGAGGGAGGAAAGAGAAATGATGGAAGATGAGATGGAGTAAAAATAAGAGATGGTAGAGAAGGAAGGGTAATGAACAGAGAGGAAAATTAAAGAAGAGGAGATAAAACGGAGAATTAGGATAAAATGGAGAAAGTGAAGGAGGAGGAG
Organism: Oratosquilla oratoria; assembly: GCF_046742065.1. Taxonomy (NCBI): domain Eukaryota; kingdom Metazoa; phylum Arthropoda; class Malacostraca; order Stomatopoda; family Squillidae; genus Oratosquilla; species Oratosquilla oratoria. Next base: position 21,576,223 of record NC_134803.1, on the reverse strand, counting down.
GTTATGGCACAATAGTAGAAGAATAAACAGGAGACGGATAAAAAAAGAGCAAGGATAAATAAAAAAGAAAATAGAAGAGAAGGAAGAAAAGAAAAGGAAGAAAAGGAAGAGAGATAAGGGATAAGAAAAACAAAAGAAGCGAAAGGAGATGAAGAAAGAATGAATTGGAGAGGATATAATGATGAACGAATAAACAAAGAATAAAATTAAACAGAAGGAGAGAGGGAAGAAGATGGAGAAGGAGGAGGAGGAATAAGTAAAAGAGTAAAATAGAATAGAAGGAAATGAACGTAGATATGGGGAAGGATAATTAAAGGAGAAGAAAATAAATGAAGAGGTGCTGATGAAGGAAAAGGAAGAAAAATTAAAGAGGGTAAATTGAAGGAAGGGGAGGAGTTGAATGTGAAGAAATAGAATGCAGAGGCACGACGAAGAAATAGTATTGATCATGGAAGATGAGTGCGGACTTCACTGGCCCCGTGGGTATCTGTAGAAAGGGGTGGAATTGGCTCAAAGCATATACACAATTGATTTAAAAAAAATCTGTTTTCATTGAGGTAAATCTCAGCAACAAGGAGATGGAAGCTCTCCTTGAGATCGTAAGACGGCTGTGATTGGGTGTCAGCCATGAATAAAGAACAAATGAAAACTATTCTGGATAACTGAGATCGACTTATTCCTTTCCTACAAGGATTAGCTCACCAACTAAATAAAATTCTTTATCTTTATTTAGAACAAAATTTGTAAAGAATGTCGACATAACTAAGAACACGAAATATAATTTTTTAACCTCATCTCTTTGAATTAAAGATTGATTTTTCGATGTAACATAATGAAGAGAATAGAGCCTACAGATGATCAAGGGTGATTTAAATCTATGAACAATATAACTAACTGGTATACACACATTCAGAATTTTTCAAAATGAAACACACACACACACACACACACACACACACACACACACACACACACACACACACATACAAACACACACAGACACACACAGACACACACACGCGCGCGCGCGCGCGCATACACACGCTTATGGATGCCATTTGGAGTGAAGATGGGAGGTACATTGATGGTGGACTGACTGGTGAGGTTGTTTAATGTGCGTCTAAGGAAGAGTAGAGTGTCGGAGGACTGGAGGAGCGTCTATATAGTTCCGCTTTACAAGAAAAAGGGGACAATTGTGAGTGCAGTAGTTTCAGAGGAATTAGTTTGTTGAGTTTAGTTGGGAAGGCTTATGAGAGAGTTTTGATTGAGAGGATTAGGAGAGGAACAGAGGAGTAACTGTTGAGGAACAGAGTGGTTTTAGGAAAGATATGGGCTGCATGGATAAAAATTTTGTGGTAAGGCAGATATATGAGAAAGCTTTAGAAAAAGCTAAGGATGTTTTTAGGCCTTTATGGATTTGTAAAAGGCTTATGACAGAGTAGACAGGAAGGCACTATGGGAGGTTTGCAGATGTATGAAAATGAGAGAAAGCTATTTAGGGCACTCTAGTCTTTTTACTAGATTAGTAGAGTCTATGTTAGAACTGGAAATGAAGAGAACGAGTTGTTTGAGGTAAAGATAGGACTGTGTAAGGGATGTCATGCTGCCGTCGCTGTTCAATGTGTACATGGATGGATGGTGTGGGAGGTAAAGGCAAGAGTAATGGGCAGGTGACTGGGGATGGTTTAGAAAATGAAGAAAAGTAGGTGGTGTGCCAGTTTTTGTTTGCTGACAACACTGCACTTGTGGCAGAGTCAGAGGTGGGATTCAGAGAACTAGTGGTGTTTGGGAAAGTATGCGATAGGAGAAAGTTGAATGTAAATGTAGGTAAAAGTAAGGTGATGAGATGTACAAGGATAGAGGATGGCAGTGAGTTGGAAGTAAGTTTAAAAGGGGAGAGGCTAGAGGAACTGGATAGCTTTAGGTATTTAGGATCACATGAGGCAGAAAAGAGAGTGGAGGTAGAGGTAAACTGTAGATTGAGAGAAGCCAATAAATTTCTTGGGGAATTAAGAAGTGTAATGAGAAATAGGCATGTGGGAATAGATGTAAAGAGGAGATTGTATAAAGGGATGATTGTGCTGACGGCTTTGTACGGGGCAGAGACATGGAATTTAAGAGACGCAGAGATGAAAAATTTAAATGTGTTTGAGTTTAAATGTCTGAGAAGTATGGTAAGGGTTACTAGGTTGAATAGAGTGAGAAACGAGGAGGTGAGGAATAGAGCAGGAATGGAAAAAAGGTGCCACATAGGGATGATGGAAGAGTATTAGGATGTGTTGCACACATAGAAAGAATGAGTGATGAAAGATTAGTAAAAGAAATGGGGAAGGGATAGGTAGTGGGAGTAAATTTAAGGGGACGACCGAGGATGAGATAGATGGATGGGATGAAAGGGGCGTTGAGCAAGGGGGGAATGTCTGGTGATCAAGGATGAGAGAAAACAGGAGATAGGTATGGGTGGAGAGTGACTCTGTATAGATGATACTGTTATGCAAGGAAGGGAGGGGCGGAGGATGCTGGGGGTAGGGGTGCTTATGTGTGAATGATATTTTGACACGCCCCAAAGGAATTTCTCCCTATCTTCTCTTTTTCTGCAAGAGGGAACGGACAGGTGGTGTCCCCGATTAAGTGAAACGGCCGTACTGTGGATGTACTGTGCATTGATACATTGCTACTGACCCAGGATAGTGGATTGGGTATAGAGATGACCCATTATCCATAAGAAGCTAATATAAGAGGGAGGAAAGGGTGGTGGGGGGAAAACGTCTTGGTATATAGATATGTATATACATGTATATATATATATATATATATATATATATATATATATATATACATACATATATATATATATATACACTCATATATACATATATCTACTATAATGAAGTAGTAGCCTCTGTCTGTCTGTCTGTCTGATTGTTTATTTTTTTGTTTGTTTGTACACGAACTCCTCCTAGGGTTTTGAAGATAAACCCGCATAACAATATATGTTCTGACACCCTATCACTCCAGGTACTTGGATAACTATATTTCATTTAAAAATATATATATTTTGGTTAAGGTTATGGGTTAAAGTTAGGTGGTTTATGGTGATGAAACACGCCACCACTGAAGTCACCCCTTAAGTCGCGTATTATTTTTGTAATATAAGAATTAATATGATTAAACAAACCATTGTATGTGTTCATGAATATTGTTTATATTTGTGAAATTAATGTTGCCACAAACCATGATAGCTTTTCTAACAAAAAACCATGCAAATGTAAAATGATTGTAGAATTTTACCAAATGTTGAAATATTGGTTATTTTCATTTACTTTTAGTGTGGGCGAAAATTGATTATTCACAACCTCCTCCTAGATTTTTGCAAATAAATCCCTATAACCATATATATTCTGAAGATAAATGTACGGGATGCATTTCTTCACCTTTTAGCTGTAGACATTTATTGTCAATCCACACATACACAAACACACACACACACACACACACACACACACACACACACACACTCACACATGCACGCAAAAGAATATGTACATGATATTTGTGTTTGTGTATGCATGTAGGTTCAAACTAGGATTTCCCAACCTTCGGGTAGGGAGCGCATACCTGGGAGGGGGAGTGTTTAAAGCTATATTTCATTAAAAAATATTTTGGTTAGGGTTAAGGGCTAAAGTTAGGTGGGATATGGTTAGCTTAGGGATTATTCATGAAATCGCAGCAACGCGGGGGTATATATATATATATATATATATATATATATATATATACATATGTGTATATATATATACATATATATATATATATATATATATATATATATATATATATATACATATGTGTATATATATATACATATATATATATATATATATGAAAGCGAGAAATTGCTAGTAACAGCGACATCAATCCGATAATTTTTATGACAGTCGCATGCAGGATTCGAACCCACTGCTATCGGCCACCTTCACAGAGCCTTAGCCCACTACACCAACAGATACTTTAAAGTCTTGAAACCTGGAATCGTACTGATTTCCGAGGATAGGAAAGATCAACAATCTGCGACCCTAACTCCTGTTTTACACAAGGCCCAAGTGCACCAGTTGGCAAGGGGTAAGGATCGGAATAAATCCCTTTCACGCTTTTCACCATTGTAACTATGAAATTGGGGTCGGAGATTGTTGATCTTTCCTATCCTCGGGAATCAGTTCGATTCCAGGTTTCAAGACTTTAAAGTATCTGTTGGTGTAGTGGGCTAAGGCTCTGTGAAGGTGATCTTACGGGTGACCGATAGCAGTGGGTTCGAATCCCGTATGCGACTGTCATAAAAATTATCGGATTGATGTCGCTGTTACTAGCAAATTTCTCTCATAGTTACAATGGTGAAAAGCGTGAAAAGGATTTATTCCGATCCTTACCCCTTGCCAACTGATGCACTTGGGCCTTGTGTAAAATAGGAATTGGGGTCGCAGATTGGTGATCTTTCCTATCCTCGGGAATCAATTTGATTCCAGGTTTCAAGGCTTGTAAGTGTCTGTTGGTGTAGTGGGCTAAGGCTCTGTGAAGGTGATCTTACGGGTGACCGATAGCAGTGGGTTCAAATCCTGCATGCTATCAAGCCTAGTTGGTAAGTCACTACCGCACTTGTCATGAGGATGCTGAGGTTTGAGTCCTTGACAGTACCACATTTCAATTTCTGCATGTCGGCCTCGATGGCTTAGAATTAAAGTGCTTTGTGGTTGTTAATATATATTTATATATATATATATATATATATATATATATATATATATATATATATATATATATATATATATATATATATATATTAGTATACTTAGGACGCAGGTTTTCACTGATACACACTTTTTTAAATACAACCGCATTTTCACAATTATTAATTTGCTTTCTAATGTTCTTAATTTATCTAATAATGGGTCTCGTTTCCGGAGGATGGGCAAATACAAGCCCTCCATAGTTTTTAATTTTAACTGACGTTTCGACTACATGGAGTCATCTTCAGAATGTTATAAATAATTCTATCACAGTTTACACAGTTACATATCAAACAATGGCAGAAAAGTACAGAGAACTTGTGATTATATACTGGCTAATGAGTTAGTAATGAACTAGTTCTTTTTTTGGGGTAGGAACTCAAAGGGAAGGGGAAATAGAGTGTATTGGGAAAAACAGAGTAGGGTATAGTAATAATGTAGAGCAATATGTCAATGTAGGACAAAGTATTATTTTAGGACATAATGTCTGTAGAGGACGTAATATTACACTAGGATGTATTGTCAAAGAACAAAATATCACTATGGGATATATTAATCGTGGAGGACAAAATATCACGATGGGATATAATGATAGGAAAGGAAAAAATTTCACGATCGTATACAATGATAGTAGAGGACAAAATATCATGGTAGGATATAATGTCAGTGGAGGAGAGAATATCATTTTAGGAAGGGATGCCGGACAGAATGTCAGCGAATGACGGGTGGCCGGTGTGGAACGCGATGACTTAGTGGGACAAAGTGTACACAAGAGATCAAATAACCGAGAGGGATCAGGTGTCCGTGATGGGGCAAATGTCCATGAAGCATTGAATGTCAGTGAAGTACCAAATGTCATTATAGAACAATGTGTCAATAAAGAACAAAATTATAATGGAAGGCATCATGTTGAAGTACAAAACGTGCCAAAAAGAAATAATCACGAGTTTCTTAATACCACGTACTTTAATGCTTGTAGTATTATGAATAAATTTAAAGAAATACAGTCATATGTCAAAAGTGAAAATCTCAATATGATAGGAATAACCGAGACATGGTTAAATGGTAACGAGTTTGAAGCTGAATTTAATATTGCGGGATTTAAACACTTTCATCAGGATAGAAACCACAAGAAAGGTGGGGGTGTTCTGTTATACGAAGCAATGTTCATGCCTGTGTTCTAGAAAAAATAAAACAGGAGGCATATGATAGTTTGTGGATAGAACTAACCCAAACAAATGGACAAAAAATTAATGTAGGTGTAATATATAGGTCAAAAACTTTATCATAAGCAGACGACAAACTATTGTTTCAGGAACTGTCTAGTTTCTGCAAACGAGACTTACTGATAATGGGTGATTTCAATTTTACTGACATTGATTGGATGACCCTTGAACATGGCCATATAGGTAGTCGTTGATAGATTTTCTCGGTGATAATTACTTAGTTCAGCACGTAAATAAGCCCAGAAGACACGGAAACTTACTCGATCTATTGATCACTAGCCGTGAAAGCATACTAGCCGATGTGGAAGTTGATGAAACTATTGCAAATAGTGACCACAAGTTAGTTAGATTCAAACTGCTAAAAAAATTTAGAATAGATACATGTGCATCTAAAATACCCAATTTTAGTAAAGCTCAGTTCATAGGACTACGTCAGGAGCTTCAGCTTACAGACTGGGAGGCAATTTTAAGCGAAAGACCTGTAGATCAGATGTGGTAAATATTTCAAAGTACGCTTACTGAGATGTTTCATACTTGCATCCCGTTTAAGCATGATAGCAGATGTGGAGGTTGGTGAATCTATTGCAAATATTGACCACAACTTAGATTCAAACTAATAAAAAAAATTAGAATAGATACATGTGTATCTAAAATACCCGATTTTAGTAAAACTCAGTTCATAGGACTACGCCAGGAGCTTCAGCTTACAGATTGGGAGGCAATTTTAAACGAAAAACCTGTAGATCAGATGTGGAAAATATTTCAAAATACGCTTACTAAGATGATTCATACTTACATCCCGTTTAAGCACAGACGTCCCCCAGATCAGGCTCGCCCAAAATGACTCGACAAAGAAACTTAAACATTATTGCTAAAAAGAGACTGGCTTATAAGAAATATAAGTGCTCGGGTTCACCTAACGACTATCAAAGTTATGTATTAACGCAGAGAGATTTAAAAAAGACAATAAAAAAAAAAGAAACGACAATACAAAATGAATATTGCTGATAAATCCAAAGAGAATACCAAAGAATTCTACAGTTACATTAGAGTTAAAAAGGTTATTAGGAATCACATTGGTGCACTATTATCTGCTGACGGTCAACTTGAGTATTCAAAAGAAGGAATGTGTAATATTTTAAACAACTATTTTAGCTCAGTATTCGTAAACGAAACACCTCAAAGTGAACTCCAAACTGAAATCTGTGAAAAATCTAGGGTACTAAGATAAATATAAGAAAAGAAATAATTAAAAGATGTATAGAGAAACTCAAAGTTAATAAAACACCAGGGCCTGACGGTTGGCATCCAAGAATCTTAAAGGAAATGAAAAATGAGATTATTGTTCTATTAGAAATTGTTTTAAAAAATTCCATCATATCCGGCGATGTCCCTAGAGAATGGAAGCTAGCCAACATCATTCCCATATTCAAAAAAGGTGACAAAAAGAAATCAAATAACTACAGTCATATAAGTTTGACTTCAATCGTAGGAAAAATGATGGAAACTATCATCAGAGATGCTATCGAACATCATTTAGAAAGTAAATGTTTAATAAATGATAGCTAGCATGGATTCAGACGGAAACGTTCTTGCGACTCTAATTTACTTGAATTCTACAACACAGTCATTTCGAGTTATGACAAAAGAAACAATATAGATTTAATATATGTAGACTTTGCAAAAGCTTTTGATACCGTCCCCCACGAAAGACTACTTCACACGGAATAAGTGGCATCCTATTAAGTTGGACTAGAAATTGGTTGGATGATCGAAAACAGAGAGTTGCTTTAAATGGCAAAACTTCTAGATGGAAAAATGTTACACGTGGAGTTCCTCAGGGTTCCGTTCTTAGGCCACTTCTATTCATAGTATGTATTAATGATATAGACCAAATTTGCCGATGATACAAAATTATGCGGGATGGCAAATGATCACTTAAACCAATTAGATATTCAAGAAGATTTAGATAAAGTACAGCAATGGTCTGAAAAGTGGCTAACGAAATTTAACACAAGTAAATGCAAGGTTACGCACAAAGGTAAAAATAACAGTAAGTACGATCACAAGTTATTTGGAAATTCGTTAACAAAAGTGGATAGTGAAAAAGATCTCGGCGTAATTATCAGTAACGATCTCAAATCATCTAAGCAGTGTATTTCAACCTCTGAGAAAGTAAATAAGATTCTAGGACTGATTGCGCGATTATTTTTACTTCAAAAGCTCATCTCTCATTAACATTTTCGCCTTTTTAAATTGTTAGTTCGTCCACATTTGGAATATACTGTTTCTGTATGGTCACCGAATCTCATTAAAGACATTGACAAATTGGAAAAAGTACAACGGCGAGCCACAAAACTGGTTCCAAATATCAAAAATAAATCATACAAAAATCGACTAAAACATATGAATCTGTTTTCCCTAAAAAAGCGTAGACTCAGAGGTAACTTGATACAGGTATTTCAGATTCTAAAGGGGATTGACATCAAAAGTGACAAAATTCTTACACTGAATGAGAATCTGATAAGAAATAATGGTCTCAAACTGTCAGGAAATATATATAATTTGGAAGAGGGTAGAAACAACTTCGCCAACCGTGTAGTTAATGAATGGAATAAACGTCCTGCAGATAAACATTTAAGCAAGATGCTGTAATGACTGTCACTTATTTTATATTATTTGATTATTTGCTTGTTATTATTTGTCTGTTTATTTATTATTTACTTGATTTTCATTTATCACTATTATTTATTTGTCAGTTTATTATCATTTACTATTTACCTGTTTGCTTATCATTGAACTATACCTATGTATTATTTATTTTATTTATTATTATTTATGTTATCATAATTTTTATCTTATTTTGTCTATTTTTCTTATAATTTATATATATATATACATTTTTTTCGCATCCGATCTAGTTATGGACCGGAATTGGATGAAAACCCAATGGTGAACAAAGTCCTCCTCCTGACACTTCTGCTAACAATAAACTTTATTTCTTAAGTTAAAGAGTAGCATAATCAAGATTATGAAAAGCAATATCGCAGTCGATTTCAACCAGAATTCAGACACACACACACACACACACACACACACACACACACACACACACACACACACACACACACACACACACACACACACACACACACACACACACACACATACGCACACGCACACGCACGCACGCACAAACACACACACACACACACACACACACACACACACACACACACACACACACACACACACACACACACACACACACACACACACACACACACACACACACATATATATATATATATATATATATATATATATATATATATACATACATACATACATATACCAAGGCTTTTCCCCCTTACAAGGAGGTAGCCAAAAAGGAAAAGGCATACAACCATTCCCACACATTCCATCCCTGAAAACACTCCACACCCCTCCACCTTCCCTCTTATCTTAGCACCTCCTGGATGACGGGTCATCCCTGCACCTTGTCCACTGCCCTGGGTCAGAAGCAGTGTCGCAAGACACAGCACATCCACAGCAAGGCCGCTTCATTAAATCCGCGACCCTCCCCTCTCCGTCCCCCCATGCATAAAAGGAGAAGACGGGGAGAAATCCTTTCGGGCTGCGTCAAATTTTGCTCACACATACTACCTCACCCCCCCACTCCCCACCCCCCGCCCATTCCACCTCATGCATCACAACATCATCCATATACAACCATTCTCCATTCACCCCTGTCTTCTGTCCTCTCCCGCCCTTCCTCAACAGACATTCCCCTCTTCCCCAAAGCCCCCTTCACCCCATCCATCCACCTCATCCTAGGACGTCCCCTCATGTTCACTCCCTCCACATCTGCCTTCCATACCTCCTTTATTCTTTCTTCACTCATTCTTTCCATGTGTCCAAACCATCCTAATACTCTTTCATCAACCCTATCTCCCAACTCCCTTTCCACCCCCGTTCTTCTCCTCACCTCCTCATTTCTCACTCTATCTAGCCTAGTAACCCCCATCATACTTCTCAGACACCTCATCTCAAACACATTCAAACTCCTTCTCTCTTCCTCTCTTATATTCCATGTTTCTGCCCCATACAGTGCTGTTGGCACAATCACTCCTTCATACAGTCTCCTCTTAGCATCCATTCCCAAATGTCTGTTCCTCATTACACTCTTTAATCCACCAAGGCATTTATTCGCTTCTCTCAATCTACATTCTACCTCCACCTTCACTCCACCTTTTCCTGCCACATTTGCACCCAAGTATCTAAAACTATCCACTTCCTCCAGTCGCTCTCCCTTAATGCTCACTTCCAGTCTACTGCCACTTTCACCCCTTGTACATCTCATCACCTTACTTTTACCCACATTTATCTTTAGTTTTCTTCTATCACATACTCTCCCAAACTCTGTCACCAACTTCCTCAATCCCTCCTCCGATCCTGCCACAAGCGCAGTGTCGTCCGCAAACAACAGCTGGCTCACCTCCCACTTTTCTCCATTTTCTTTAACCATTTCCAATCCCTGACCCACTACCATTGCATTTACCTCTCGCACTACCCCATCCATGTATAAGTTGAACAGCCAGGGCGACATAACGCATCCCTGACGAAGTCCCACCTTTACCTCGAACCACTCACTCTCTCCATTTATAATCCTGACACAAGCTCTACTACTCTCATAAAAACTCTTGACAGCTCCTAGAAGCTTTCCTCCTATCCCATATATCTGCATAACCTCCCACAGTGACTTTCTGTCTACCCTGTCGTAAGCCTTTTCCAGATCCATAAAAGCCCAAAAAACATCCTTCCCCTTTCCTATAGCTTTCTCACATATTTGTCTTACCACAAAGATCTGATCTACACAACCTCTACCCGTCCTAAATCCACACTGTTCCTCACCAATTACTCCCTCTGTTCCTCTCCTAATCCTCTCAATCAAGATCCTCCCATAAGCCTTCCCAACTACACTTAACAAGCTAACCCCTCTGAAACTACTACATTCATACTTTTCCCCTTTTCCCTTGTAAAGTGGAACTATACAGGCACTCCTCCAGTCCTCCGGCACTCTACCCTCTCTCCAGCAAACATTAAATAACCTCACCAGCCAGTCCACCATCGCTGTACCTCCTTTATTTAGACATTCCGCATGGCATCCATCCAGACCAGGTGCCTTACCTGCTTTCATCATCTTAACAACTGCCTTCACTTCATCCTTCCTTATTTCTCCTCCATTTTCCTCACTCATCACTCTCATTTTCTTAGCATTTCCCACTGCAACTATCTTTCCCTCCCTATCTTCTTTCACATTTAGCAACTCCCTAAAATATTCTGCCCATCTTCCCCTTGCTGCCTTCTCTTCCATTATTATCTCTCCATCTGCACCTTTTACCTTTTCTTCTCTACTTGATTCGCCTCCTCTTCCTCTCTTAATTTCTTTCCAAAACATCTTTTTATTACTTTCAAAAATTTCTGTCATACTCTTACCCCACTTCACATCTGCTCTCCTCTTTGCCTCCTTTACCTTTTGTTTTACTTCTCTTTTCCTTTCTTTGTACCTCTCATATGACTCCCTCGTCCTATTTTGTAACCAATCTGTGAAAGCTCGCTTCTTTTCTTCTACAACCTTCTTCGTTTCCTCATCCCAC
>NC_134803.1:21559553-21562053 GCF_046742065.1 Oratosquilla oratoria | reverse complement strand
AGGCTGGTCGCTCCCCTAGATAGGGTGTCAGCAATTAGGCTGTCTTCTCCTCTGAGGTGGACCATGAGGAAATTGAAGACTTGGAGGACAAGGGCCCATCGGAGGACTTGTTGCTTGAAGATACGGGCCCTCTCGATGAAGGTAAGAGGGTTGTGGTTGGCTTCCTGCAGCGAAACCCCTCTTATCCCTTCTCCCGATGCGTCTACGTGGAGGTCGAAGGGTTGGGGGTAGTCGGGGGTCTTGAACACCGGTTCGCTGCTCGGGAACTACCGAAGGGTCTCAAAGGAGCGTTGGCAGACTGGAGACCAGACCAATTTCTCCGTGGGACTAGAGAGGGAGGTGAGAGGAGCCGTGATGGAGGAGGAGTTGTGGCGGAGACGGCGGCAGCATCCTCTCTGCCTTATGGGGGTAGAGACGATAAGGGGTCTGGTGAATAGGAAGAGCATTAGTTTGCAATTCTTTGTCATGAGAGTCTGCAAGGAGGGCAGAGTTGGACTTGAGAGTCGTCGTAACGATTTGTCGTGTGTTAGGTTCATCGGTAAGGGGGGATTTTACAATTCATGATATAGGTCTCTCTAGCGCATCAGTAGGCTTTCTATGGACATACTCTTTTATGAGATTAACGTGAACGAGTCTAGAGTCTTTACGACGGTCAGGAGTGAGGACTACGTAATTTTGCTTATCCAGCCGATGAGAAACTACATAAGGGCCCTGGAATTTGAGAGAAAGAGGGGTCCCTGGGACTGGTAAGAGAAGGAGTACCTCATCACCTGGATTGAAGTTTTTAACTTTGTCAAAATGAGCCGTTATTTTTTGTTGAGAGGGCCTTTTCTCAGTAGTGAAAATTTTACCATGGGACTTAAAATCTTTAAAAGCATCTTCGCAGGGGGAAAAGTTACCTCTTCCAACATGGGTCACAGGCTTACGAGGACCGTAAGATTTTGGTCCAGTACTCAGGGTAGGTGCTTTCGATCCATTCGGGCACTTTGACACTCTGCAACCTGGCTTTGGGCGTTGAGTGATGTGATGGTCAGGTTTCTTACAGTAACTACAGGAAGAGTAGAGGGGGGTAGGGGTAGAGGTCTTTCCTGCCTGCTTCTCATCGGGACTGGCAAGGGAACCTACTGATGGCTTTACAAAATTACTTTCCCGCTGTACGTTTAACCTATCAAGTACTGCGTATTCATCGGCAAGTAATGCTACTTCAATGAAATAAAATACATTTTTTCCATTTAAATGAAGCATGATTTGGAATGAAATTCTGCGCTTAAATTCCTTGAAGACCATCAAGTTAACGAGTTGATTGTAAGTCTTTACTTTGGTGGCAGAGAGCCATTGCTTAAAGATTCTGAGTTTTTCAGAGGCAAATTCGACAAATGTCGAGCTAGCAGATTTTGTCAAATTTCTGATTTTTTTTTTTACGGTAAGATTCAGGGGTAACTTGATAGGCGTTGAGGATACTAGATTTGACTATTTCATAGGATGAGTATTCCTCAAGACTGTTGAAGACTTTGGCGGCTGTTCCTACCAATTTGCTTTGTATGATTCACACCCATTCTTCTACGGGCCAGTTTACGTGCTCAGCTAGACGTTCAAATTGCCTAAAAAAAGTATTCTGGGTCTGACTCATTGAAATTAGGTATAGAGGCAACTTGGTTATTTAATAGGTGGGCAGATTTATTTTTCCTGTCTGTGTCAGCCAAATTTAACTTACGTTGGTACTCGACTTCGAGTTCCTTTTCTCTGTTCTCACGTTCTCTCTCTTTTTCTTCTCCTTCTCTCTCACGTTCTCTTTCTTTTTCTTCTCGTTCTCTCTCACGTTCTCTTTCACGTTCACACTGTCTTTCTCTGTCAAGTTCCTCTTTTCTCAGCTCAAGCTCACGGTCTTTCTCTCGTTCTTTTAATTTTAGTAATTCAAGCTCCCGATCTTTCTCCCTTTATTCTCGTTCTTTCTCTTTTTCTTTTAATCTCATTAATTCAAGCTCCCGATCTTTCTCTCTTTCTTTTTGTTCTTTCTTCATTCTATCTCTCTCTAGCTTAATTTTCTCTAATTCTAAAGATACTACTGATTTATTGAAGGAAGACTGGGGGAGGGGGGCGTGCTTCAGGCTGCAAGGGGGAATCACTATCACTTACAGGGTCTCCTTCAGTTACATCACGAGCACTCTCTTGGTGCAGTAGTTCGAATGCGTCTGCATCTAGTACCAGCGAATCTACGAGGGATTCGATGACCACTCGTTTTAGTTCATGTTTACGTAATCTAGCAGGAGCACTAATTTGGTAGGTTTGATCCAACAGTCTCCAATCATCCTTTTTGAGATTATAATCTAACTGATCCACTGAGGAATTTTTGACAAAAGTTTCTATATTGAAAGGCATAGCGAGTGTATATACACGAGAATTCCACTCCAGAAAATTAGTATAAGCCAATTCTTGGACTTCACACACGGAAAATTGACTAATTTCCTGTTCGAGTGGAGTGAAATCTATGATGGGTCTC
>NC_134803.1:21549553-21554553 GCF_046742065.1 Oratosquilla oratoria | reverse complement strand
GACACAGATAAAATACATTTGTGCCGTCAGAAAATAGACCCATCTGACATTTGCCGTTCAAAGGCAAGGATGAAAGACAGTTTAGTTGCATGTGGAATCACATATCAGGAATATAAACACCACCTTCTTAATGTCTTTCACAGCAAACAAGTAAACAACATCTCCTTCCTTCTCACCTTCCTCAATAACACTAGAGTCCAACCACATTCCGTTACGAACATTATGGATTTCGTAGCAAACGGAATTAAAGAAGTCAGAGAGGACCTAGAGAATAACTCTCCTTGGACCCACACTGACCAATTTGGTCAAAATGTAATGACCACAAAAAAACTTACTAACATTCTTTGAGATAGGTTTCTATCTCTCCCAACTCCCTCCAAAGTGTTCAAAGGAAGCCTTCAAAAGGGAACTAGACACTAGAAACCCTCTAGCTTATACCTATATCTTAGACATCATCAATGCTTGCAATGTATCTTTAGACACCCCCCACTATCTCCCCAGACTAAATAGCCTTCACTCACAGCAGCCCCCTCCCACCAATCAAGGACAACCTTCTAAGTGGTGCTCCTACCATTCATCACCCAGTCACAACACAAGAGACTGCATACAAAAACAACAAATACAAACACAGGCACCACGCCACCCTATCCCTTGCTCAGTTCATGGAACCATTTCCCACACCGATGCCCAGTGTCGAACACAGCAACAACAATACCCGCAGGTACAACACCACCCCATCCCTTGCTCAGTGCATGCTACTACCTCGCATACGAATGCTCAGTGTCAAGTTCAGAGTCAAAACAAACAAGTTCCACCCCCCTTTAAACCTCCACTCCTACCTACACCAACACATCCAAACAAATACTGCACCCTACACAAAACAACAACTCACTCCAACGAAGAGTGTTACCTACAGAAATCACAACCACAACCTCATCAGAGAACTAACCAACCATTCACCACCCCTCGACACACCCCTCGACAAACAGCTCCCTCCCACACAACACGCACAACCCAACACCGATTGGGGGAACGTGTACCAGCCTCACGCACCAAACCACCATAGGAATATCTCATACACAACACAACTACCTCACCCTAGAAGTGAGTTTAGATCAACTCACAGTTGACATGATGGTTGATACAGGAACAAACCTGAACATCATCCCAAGAGCTCTCTATGAAACATTAAATGACCCACCCCAAATTCAATTTTCCAATATGGAAGGACTCCTAATAGAAGGGAGCACCATTTCTCTACACGACACCATAGACTTAAACATAGAAGTCAATAACTATAAGGTAGGTTTCACACCTTTCCACATAGCTGACGAATGGAGTCTCGATCAACAAGGTATAATAGGATTAAAATCATTGAGGACATGGAAAACTATTATAGACCTAGACAAAAATAACATCAACTTCACAGATGTAAATGATGAGCCAACTGTCACTGAGACACCCGACTCAGACACACAACCTCTCTCATGTCTCCTTTCCTCAAATACTCCAATTCCAACTAACAACTATTCCTTCCGACCACCCCCTTATGTCACCTCAAAGGCATTGATGTCTAACACAGTCATCATACCCCCTAGACAATCAATAACAGTTCCACTATACATACCCTGAGCAATCGAACATCAGGACGTCATAATCGACTCAGACACGTCCAGGCTTAACAACATAGCCATTGAGTCATCCTGGGATACAATATCAGACAATAAACATACACTAGCTATGTTAACAAACATGTCAGACCAACACCGTAAAATCAGGAAGAATACAAACATTTGCGCAGTTCACCTCCATACTTCCCCTATCCAGGAACCACTGTCACAACACATCAACCAAGTGAGACCAACACAACCCCTCCCCCCTATCCACCCAGACCAAATCACGACATCAGCTACCGGAGAAACCCATAGTGAACTGTTAACCCTCCTACAAAGGAATAGATCAGCTATCGC
Source organism: Oratosquilla oratoria (assembly GCF_046742065.1). Classification (NCBI taxonomy): domain Eukaryota; kingdom Metazoa; phylum Arthropoda; class Malacostraca; order Stomatopoda; family Squillidae; genus Oratosquilla; species Oratosquilla oratoria. Next base: position 21,552,583 of record NC_134803.1, on the reverse strand, counting down.
CTTAGAAGGTGAACCACTAGGCAAATGTGATATTATCAAGCATCACATCCAAATCCCCCCTAACACCCCCCCTTCATACACCCCCGCTTACCGCATACCTCACAGTAGGAAATCCCAAGTCAATGACAGTGTCCAAGAGATGATACACCAAGGCGTCATTTCCCATTCAGACTCCCCATGGAACAGTCCCCTCTTCTTGGTCCCTAAGAAAGATGGAACCTTACGCCCTGTAGTGGACTTCCGAAAGATAAACCATTTAACTCAATCTGACCCACACCCCCTCCCCGCCATGCAAGATGTACTACAATGCATTGGCAACGGGAATACAGTTTTTTTCCACAATTGACCTTAAGTCAGCCTTCTGGCAGGTGGAATTAACAGATGAGTCGAAAGCCATAACAGCTTTCTCCACTGATAAAGGGCATTTCCATTTTCAACGGATGCCCTTTGGCTTAAAAAACGCCCCCTCAACCCAACAAAGGTTGATGACCCGGATTTTCAGTGACATGATAGGAGTCTCATTGTTCGTCTACTTAGACGACCTCATCATTTACAACCCCACACAAAGAGACCATCTTCACACACTAGAGATTGTCCTAAAACGACTCAAAAACACTGGATTAAAAGTCCAACTAGGAAAGTGTAAATTCCTACAGACGGAACTCACCTTCCTAGGACATAAGGTAGATGCCAGAGGTATCCATACCAACACAGACAAGATAGAAGCTATAAACAAATTCCCAACACCCAAAAACACAACTCAAACAAGAAGCTTCGTAGGTCTTGCATCATACTACAGACATTTTATCCGAAACTTTGCTGATATCGCTTCCCCTCTGACCAAATTCACAAGGAAAGGCGAGCCATTTCAATGGTCAGAAGCAGAACAGCAAAGTTTCGACACTCTCAAACACGCACTCACCACAGCCCCTGTACTAGTTTTCCCTGACATGAAGAAGGAATTCCTTCTTTACACAGACGCCTCCTCTGTAGGAATAGGCGCAGTCTTACAACAAAAGGACGACAATGGCAAAGAGCACCCCATAGCCTACGCAAGTAGAGTCCTTAACAAGGCTGAGAGTAATTACTCCACAACTCACAAAGAAGGGTTAGCTATCGTTTGGGCACTCAAACACTTTAAACATCTCATTCTAGGGTACAATATAAACATCTTTACAGACCACCAACCCCTAGTTTACCTTTTCAACACAAAAGACCTCCACGGGAGAATTGCTAGATGGAAAACCACCTTACTAGACTTTGATCCCAAGATAACATACTTAGCCGGGAAAGCTAATGTAGTGGCAGATTCCTTGAGCAGACAAAACCACATCAACCCTGTCACCCAAACCACATGCATACCTATGCAAGAACTTAGGGATGAAACAGACAGAGACCCAATATGGTCCCCAATAAAACAGCATCTCATTTCACAAACCCCCTTACACTCCCGACCACCTGTCCCTATTGAGGAACTCAATCTGGTCGACGGAGTCATAAGGAGAACCATTAACACAAGAGAGGTTACTGTTATCCCCAGAGCCCTTGTCCCCAAGGTCCTACACATATTGCACGACAGTGCAATGGGAGGCCACTCGGGCAGGGATAAGACACTAAACACGGCTAGGCACACATGCTACTGGCTTAACATGAAAAGAGATATAACCACACACATAGATTCTTGTGTAACTTGTAACCAATTCAGAGGCCCTGACCCGAAACAAATCCACATTAAAGACATCCCACTCCCTGCTGAGCCATGGGAAACACTTGGCATTGACCTACTGAAAATGCCAACGAGCCATCAAGGTTCCAACTATGTACTCACAGCAGTAGAATATTTCTCTAAATACACAATCTTAATACCACTCCAAGACAAAACAGCAGAGACTGTAGCCAAAGCCCTAGTTAACAATATCTTTTGTAGATACAACATACCACACACAATGTTATCTGACAATGGCTCAGAATTTAAAAACCAGGTGATGCGCGAAATAGCACACCTGTACAACATTGACCAAACATTTGCCCCTGCATACCACCCACAGGGAAATGGTCTGACTGAGCGAACAAATCGCAAGGTCCTAGAGATTCTCAGACCCTTGGTCAACGACCTCATGGACAGTTGGGAAGATTGGCTACCACAGGTACAAGCCAGTATCAATAGCACAGTCAATTCCGCAACAAAGATGTCCCCACATGAGATCATTTTCGGCCAACCAATGCGCCTACCCTACCAAATATTCAACCAACCACCCCCACCCTTATACAACCTAGACAACCTCGCACACTGCATCAAAAGAGGTATGCAAACCATTTACAAACAAGTTAGAGCAAACCTGAAAGAAGCCCAGGAGAAGACAAAGACAAAACAACACAAACGGTCAATTCCACTTGACATAGCACTTGGCGACTCAGTCATGGTAAAAGACTCAAGTAGGACAAACAAACTCAAACCCAAATTCCTAGGCCCCTTCACAGTCATAAGTTCACTCCCTAACAATGTTTTCCTACTAACAGATCCTTCCGATCACACCACCGTTACCATACATGGAGAGAAGTTGAGAAAGGTCAAACTGAACCTCGACCCAATCTCACCTCCCATCCACAACCCACCTACCACGGACACACACCAATCACCAAAACGCAAGTCTCATCCCATGACTCTGCGTCGACGCAACTAAACATGCACTCTAGCTCTCGCCCCTGAAGATGCAGGACGTCATGTATCTATCAGTGGAGGTTAAAATGGCCCATTTCCAATAAGAACTCCTTTCCGCATATCTATTGAAACTTCTCTACTTCCTTCCGACCAATATAACCTTAGCGAGAGTCAGATAAACATATCCTCATTCACTGAGACATAACCTTCATCCTCCAAAATGAAATACATCATTAATTACCCACCTTAAACATCGACTACTCTTGACATGGACTCACTTGACCTACACTACAGGTACTGCCATATACCTCCACAGCCCTTTCACTCTTAATCATTCTCTTTATACTGGTAATATTGACCAAATTCTG
>NC_134803.1:21534553-21544553 GCF_046742065.1 Oratosquilla oratoria | reverse complement strand
CCTCTCAAAGTTAGCACTTGGAAAAGCCTTTCACATCAGTGTCCAACACAAGAAGAACCTCAACAAAAAACTGACTAGATTGTGCAACAACAGTGTGTGGTCTAAGTTTTCTCTAACAGAAAATATTACTAATTTATCAAGTGTGACACTCACTAAAAACGAGCATGAGGTGTTAGGTCTTGGTGTTGGCTTCGCATTAAAACCTGATAACAACCATGTTCTTGATTACATAGTTGGTTTTGATAGATTTATTGCATCAAATGGTTATGATAAAGATTTGCATTGTCTTAAAGGTGTACTCTTGCAGGGAATAGCAGACTGTTTTAAACAAGATCGTGGTTTACCTAAACGACTTAAACAAGCAGTGGAGAGTTTAAGTAACTACAACAACATAATTATTTCTAGAGCAGATAAAGGGGGGAAATTAGTACTTCTTGATCAGTGTGATTATGAAGCCAATGCCCTTGATTTGTTAACAGATATGGATACTTATGTATTACTTAAAAAAAATCTCCTTAAGTCCACTGCAGCGGAATTTAACAAGCAAGCCCGCAAAATAATAGGAGACGACCTATTCAATAAGTTAAAAGCTATCAGCCCTCAGCTACCAAATTTCTATGGTCTCCCTAAGCTCCACAAAGAAGGCATTCCCCTTAGACCAATCATATCAAACAGGAATTCTTGCACAAATAAGACTTCCAAATGGCTCACGGGAATTCTTTCACCTTTCGTAGGAAGTTTCTCCAACTCCCACATTAAACATTCCGAGGACTTCATAAATAAAATTAAGAAACAAAAAATCCCAGAACACAGTAAATTGCTTAGCCTCGATATAGTTTCGCTATTCACAAACATAAATGTAGAAGATGTTCTCAGTTTTTTTGGAAACCAAGTTGCAACCGTCACAAGATAAACTTCCCCTTTCAGTTTCTAAATTGATTAGTTTAACACATCTTTGTATTATCGCCAATGTTTTCTCCTTCAAAAATTCTTTTTTCAGGCAAAGGTACGGTTGCAGCATGGAATACTTTGAGTGCGTATTTTTACCAAGTATCAAACCAGCCGACATGCTCTGGTTCAGATATGTCGATGATGTTTTCACTATCTGGGATAACAAATGGGGCTCTTTCAATGTTTTTCTTGATAGTCTCAACAATTTAACACATAACATTAAATTTAAAGTAGAATCGGAAATTGAAGGAAGAATACCTTTTCTTGATATGTTAGTGATCAGATGTCCAGATAATTTGTCTTTTACAGTATACAGGAAGCCTACTCATACGGGCAGTTATTTACATTTTTTTCAGTAATCATCCGGATAACATAAAATATAGTGTTCCTTTGGGCCTTTATTTGAGAGCTCTTCGGATTTGCAGCCCGGAATTTCTCAACTCAGAAATTGAATCAGTACGCACTCAATTATTAAAAATAGGCTACCCATACTGGTTTCTGACAAAAGCCCTCAGCAAAGCCAAAACCAGTTATTTTAGAACAATCAATTCCAACACAAAATTTGTCTGGGAAAAATAAAATATTAAACTCCCTTATAATGAATCCATGCATGCCGCATCTAAATTATTACCTAGGAACCAAATCAGGATCACTTTTAGTTACCCAAATAACATTTTTAAAAAAGTAGTAAATATCCATCACAGAACATCCAACAAGGACAAATCCGGAGTATATAAGATACCATGTCTCGATTGTGATAAAGTGTACTGGGGACAAACGGGACGTGATCTACCCACTAGGATCAAAGAACATAAAAATTCTTTAAAATACGGCCAAGAAAACTCAGCTGTATTCCTCCATTCTAGCCTTTTAGATCACAGAATAGATTTGAAGAATGCAGCTACAGTATACAATTCACATTGTAGTTCCAAAGAAAAAATTTTGAGTCCTCATTAATAAAAAAAGCTTCCAAATTATAATACTTCCAAAGGTCAATGGTCACTTGATTCCATAACTAGTATGGCAATTGACAAATTCATCTCCACAGGACGTAACGTCCGACCTCACTCAGGGCAAGTGACCTGAGGCTTACTGAGTTCCCCAATGTTACTTCCTCCTCTGTATATAACCCCTTGTTTATGTACCCTATAATTGTAACTGATAAAGAGGACCACAGTTAGTGGTCGAAATATATGGTTTACTCTGTATCTCAGCTTATCTTTCTCCGAGAGTGGGTTTAAGTTTTATATGTATATATATATATATATATATATACATATATATATATATACATACATATATATATATACATATATATATATATATATATACATACATATATATACATATATATATATATATATATATATATATATATATACAAGCCGCGGGCTTCGCCCTTCCCGGCGTCGCCGGTGGCTTGGCAGCGCAAACAGCGGCCTACGGCCGCAGCTTTCCGCGCTCTAATCCCTCGTTTTCCCCTTCGGTCTCGGCCTCGGGGCGGAACCCCAACACGGGATCCCCAGCACGAAGAAGAACGCAAAGAAGAACGCGAAGAAGAACGCGAAGAAGAAAGCGAGGAAGAACGCGAGGAAGAAGAACGCGAAGAAGAACGCGAAGAAGAGCGCGAAGAAGAACGCGAAGAAGAACGCGAGGAAGAAAAACGCGAGGAAGAAGAACGCGAAGAAGAACGCGAAGAAGAACAGGAAGTAGAATGCGAAGAAGAACGCGAAAAAGAACGCGAGGAAGAACGCGAGGAAGAAGAACGCGAGGAAAAAGAACGCGAAGAAGAACGCGAAGAAGAACGCGAAGAAGAAGAACGCGAAGAAGAACGCGAAGAAGAACGCGAAGAAGAACGCGAAGAAGAATGCGAAGAAGAATGCGAAGAAGAACGCGAAGAAGAACGCGAAGAAGAACGCGAAGAAGAACGCGAAGAAGAATGCGAAGAAGAAGAAGAAGAAGAAGAAGAAGAAGAAGAAGAAGAAGAAGAAGAAGAAGAAGAAGAAGAAGAAGAAGAAGAAGAAGAAGAAGAAGAAGAAGAAGAAGAAGAAGAAGAAGAAGAAGAAGAAGAAGAAGAAGAAGAAGAAGAATACCACCTGACCCCGACTTACCCAAGCGCTTTTTCAAGAATATTTTTAGGACAAAGTGTCACCGTAATACCACCTGTCCCCGACTTCCACAGCGTTTTTTAGAATTTTTTTATTTAGACTTATATATATATATATATATATATATATATATATGTGTGTGTGTGTGTGTGTGTGTGTGTGTGTGTGTGTGTGTGTGTGTGTGTGTGTGTGTGTGTGTGTGTGTGTGTGTGTGTGTGTGTGTGTGTGTGTGTGTGTGTGTGTGTGCGTGTGTGTGTGTGTGTGCGTGCGTGCGTGTGTGTGTGTGTGTGTTGTGTGTGTGTGTGTGTGTGTGTGTGTGTGTGTGTGTGTGTGTGTGTGTGTGTGTGTGTGTGTGTGTGTGTGTGTGTGTGTGTGTGTGTGTGTGTGTGTGTGTGTGTGTGTGTGTGTGTGTGTGTGTGTGTGTGTGTGTGTGTGTGTGTGTGTGTGTGTGTGTGTGTGCTAATTTCTTGCTAAATACGTTCATATTCTCAAGCCTTCGGATTAGGTCGGATGAATTTTCTAAGTGTGTCCCGCTAATGGAACCCATGGGACACACTTAAGAAACTCATCCGACCTAATCCGAAGGCTTGAGAATATCAACGTATTTAGCAAGAAATTAGCTTGTTTTGACGTAGCAACTTTATTTACGAACGTCTCTATTGATAATGCATTGGATGCACTAAAAAAGGTAACTGATGACATAGCTGATGATATCTTTCCAGTCTCAAAATCTGATTACCTTAAACTAATCTCAATGTGCGTTAAGTTTGAATACTTTATTTTTAACAACACCGAGTTTAAACAAAGAAAAGGCCTCGCAATGGGCAGCCCATTGTCGGCTATTTTGGCCTGTCTATTTATGGGGGTATTGGAAACAGATGAATATATTAACATCATGAGAAGATGTACTACTTGGCTAATGTACGTAGATGATATATTTGTAATAGTGCCGAAAGAGACCAATATTGAAAACAACGTAAGGAGACCCAACGCAGCTGAACAAGAGAAATAATGCAAACTGCCCTTTCTAGACACATTGATACACAGAGGCCCTAATCATTTAAGATTTTCGGTATAGAGAAAACCAACCAATAGAGATGATTTTATTAACATTTTTCAGCCCACAGTAAAAGAGTCAAAACTGGTATCTTGATAGGTTTCTTCCTTAGAGCCTACCGTGTATGCAGCAAAGAGCTCCTTGAAGACGAATTATCACACATTAAATTCGCTGTCCCTTAGCATACATCGGTGAATCAGGTTGAGGGATTGAAAAGAGATTGAGCGAACACAAAAATTATATAAGAGCACGCAGGACATCCAACTCCCTTGTTCGCCACCTCGAACAGTGTAACAACCTACCTGATTGGAACAAAGTCGATTAGGGATTACAAAAGAAAATGAGAAAGACGGTGGAACGTGGAAGCTGCACATATAAACATTCAAGTAAACAGCAACGATAGAGAAGGGTTTATATGCCTTTCCAAAGCAGCTAGTCTCTTAATAATCAACGCTCTAAAAAAAACTCACACTCAAAGCTTGACGAGTTCCTCCCACAACAGGTATAAATTTTGTGATCAAGATGTATTGTAGCGAGTCCTCCGAAGAAGTTTCATACAGACCGAAACATTAGGACAATAAACGTATTCTTGAGCCTATCTTCGTTTACTCTTCCCCATCTCTCACTCTCTCATTTGTCTCAAACAATTTCTAAATATATGTATGTATATGTATATCTGAGAAAGGCCCTGCTTCTAAAAATTCCATGAACAGGTTGGCAAGGACAGCGCTCGAAGGAGAGCCATGGCCATGCCTCGAAGCGGCCGCCATTCAAAGCTTCAAAACCATTGAGCAGAACAGAGGCATGTTTAACATCGCCCCTCCTATCATCCATCTGTTACCCGCATTAAATAAATGTATGAAATGTCCCCCTTAGTCCACTTCAACAAACTGTCCGAAATGTCCTCCTTTGTCTCCACCAAGTCCCATCCGTCGCCCTCCTCCCCCCTCCCCCTCCACCTACCACCCACCCCTTTCCGATAACCTCTCCCAGTTCCTTCCCTGTTGTCTTATATGTGCTCAGAGTGTGTGTCATGTCTGTACTTGAAAAAGCTGTAACAAGCGAAACGTAGTACCAATAAAGGTTTCGATCTCACAAGGTGTTTATTCTCACAGTCTTGTCGGCTTTTGCCATTGTGATTCATCTTGTCACGACACCGAGATCAACATGGAACCTTTATCCGGACGTTACGCACGCGCTCTGAGAAAAGCTTATAGCCTTCGGAATAGACGGGATTTCCTACGCAGCTGTATCGAAGAAATGGTCACCCCGGGATCCACGCCGAAGCAGCTTCTCCAGTTTGACCATCCTTTCCCTCCCCCCGCACAGACCTACCTCACAGAGTGCTGTAACCTCCTTTCCTCCCAGTCCAGCCAGGCTTTCGAGAAAGCCAGGAAATTAGGTTCCCAGCTCCGTGGTATCATGTCCAACTCTCACGCTGAGGCCATTAGAGACGACGTAGCGAGTTTCAACTTCCAACAGAAGGAGAGGCTCGCGCGTCAACTGTCCAGTCTATGTGCCAACAGCCGTTGGAAGAGCATGGGTAGACCAGATATCATCACCAACATCTCCAGCAGGCCGCTGTCCGACATCGAAACTGAAGTGCTCAGCTTGGGACTTAAATTCGCCACCGCCATCCCAAAACCCAACCAGAACATCGACCTCGTCACGAAGAACTACAGGTACAAAGACAGCGAATTCCAGCAGGGCTACATACAAGGACTACTAACCTCGGCACTTTGCGACCCTCCCAATCCTACTTTACCCAAGAGATACTTTCGAGCGTTGGAGGCACTCGCCAAGGACCCCGCCGTCAGGATCACCACCGCGGACAAAGGTGGAGGAGTGATGGTGATGGACGCATCGTCCTACCTACATAAGATGACTGACCTCCTCAGCGATGAAAATGCTTACACCAAAGTCACCCAGGCGAAAGTGGACGTCGAGACAAATAACTTCCTTAAGGCAGCCAGGAGGATTCTTAGGAAATCAGAAACTGGTAAGTGTTTACTTCACCTCCTGCCAAACCTCCCACGTCCAGCCACCCTGTATGGGCTCCCAAAAACCCACAAGCCCAATATACCCATGAGACCAATTACATCAGGGATCGGGAGTGCGCCACACAAACTGGCAGGTGCGCTGGCCAAACATTTGTCTCGCCTTTTGGGTACCATCAGCGGTGCTCATTTGAAACACTCAGGGGACCTATTGAATAGAATTAAGGACGTTCCTGCTCGCAACAAAAAGCTGGCCAGCCTGGATGTGACTTCGTTATTCACACGTGTCCCGACCCTTAAAGCGATTGACCTCCTTAGGGCTAAAATCACTAGTTCCCACACTGACCTCCCTATTCCCCCCAATGACTTTGTGGATTTAATACAGCTTTGTGTCCAATTTAATTATTTCAAATTCCAGGACCAGTACTTTCACCAAAGGTTTGGCATGGCCATGGGCTCTCCTTTGAGCGCTGTCCTTGCCAACCTGTTCATGGATTTTTTAGAAGCAGGGCCTTTCTCAGATATCGTTCCTGGCAACGTAGTATGGCTTCGCTATGTGGATGACATACTACTAATTTCCCCCAGACGGTTTGACATCCCCAAACTCCAAGCGGCTCTGAACGAGGTTGAGCCATCCATCCAGTTCACCTTGGAGGAAGAAATCAACGATTCCCTTCCATTTTGGGATACCCTTATCATCAAACATGATAAAAAAAAAATTAAATTTACAGTCTACAGGAAACCAACCAATAAGGACGATTTGACTCACTTCCTATCCCACCATGACCTCAGTATTAAAAAAAGGTGTAGTCATAGGTTTCTACCTCAGAGTTCTCAGAATATGTAGCCCTGAATTCTTAGAGGACGAGTTTAGGCACATAAAGGAGGTTTTTCAGAAATTAAAATATCCAGAGTGCATCATCCACCAGTGTAAGAAAAAGGCACTCAAAATAATGGAAGGGCGGGAACCAACAAAAGATCCAGCTAGGAGGCTTATCCTTCCAGCCAGCAGCGTCACCGCCACCCTCACCCGGACACTTGGGCGTTGCAACATTCAGGTAGTGGGCCAGTCCAGCAGAACTATCAAAGAGCTCTCTAGAAGGAGTGACAGCCAGGACGAGATGTGGGGAAAAAAACGCTGGTGTCTACCGCATACCCTGTGCTGGATGTGATAAAGTATACATCGGCGAGACCTCCCGTGACCTGAAGACCCGGATCCGGGAGCATCGCTACGATTCCCGGAACAACATCACCACCAACGCCTGTGTTATCCACCGGAACACCAACGACCACCTGATGGATTGGGATAACGCAGAACTTCTGTTTAGTGAACCAGACAGGGTGAGGAGAAAATGCTTCGAAGCGGCCGCCATTCAAAGCTTCAAAACCATTGAGCAGAACAGAGGCATGTTTAACATCGCCCCTCCTATCATCCATCTGTTACCCGCATTAAATAAATGTATGAAATGTCCCCCTTAGTCCACTTCAACAAACTGTCCGAAATGTCCTCCTTTGTCTCCACCAAGTCCCACCCGTCCCCCTCCTCCCCCCTCCCCCTCCACCTACCACCCACCCCTCCCGATAACCTCTCCCAGTTCCTTCCCTGTTGTCTTATATGTGCTCAGAGTGTGTGTCATGTCTGTACTTGAAAAAGCTGTAACAAGCGAAACGTAGTACCAATATAGGTTTAGATCTCACAAGGTGTTTATTCTCACAATATATATATATACAGTATATGTATATATATATATATATATATATATATATATACATGTATATATATATATATATATATTATATGTATGTACGTATGTGTATATATGTACACACATATACACACACATACATGTATATATTCATTTATGTGTGTGTGTGTGTGTGTGTGTGTGTGTGTGTGTGTGTGTGTGTGTGTGTGTGTGTGTGTGTGTGTGTGTGTGTGTGTGTGTGTGTGTGTGTGTGTGTGTGTGTGTGTGTGTGTGTGTGTGTGTGTGTGTGTGTGTGTGTGTGTGTGTGTGTGTGTGTGTGTATTTACCTAGTTGTTTCTTAGGGGAAGGAGAGCTTTGCTCATGGTGTTCCTTCTTTGTATCTTGCAGTATCTAGTTTACTCTTAGATTCATGTGTATGGTTTTGAACACACTTTTGTTTCGTCCAAATTGTTTCAGACATACACCACTCTGTGTGGAAAGCTGTTCCTTTTTAGGTCCCTTCTGTAACTGTCCTTTTTGAGCTTCTTTTCATGTCCTCTTGTACTTCTCTTATCCCAGTTTAGTAAAATTTCTCTATCAAAGACTTCCATGCCTCTCATGATTCTATAGATGGTCAATAGGTCACCTCTTTCTCTTCTTTGTTCGAGAGTCGGTAATTCCACCTTTGACAATCTCCCCTTATATGACAGTTTTCAAAGTGTTGAGGCCATCTTCGTAATTGCTTATTGGATTCTTTCAATTTTCTTTATATCCTTTTTTACTACTGTGTGTCCATAGTGTCGCTGGATACTCCAGTGTTGGCCTTATCATTGTGACTAGTATTTTCTTCTCCAGTTCTTCGTCCAACTAGGTAAAGGCCACTTTGATTGATCTTAAGTTGTATGTTTCTCCGACAATTCTATTCATATCAGGAGTCATGTCTTTTGTGATAATTCCTTCCAGGTCTTTTTCAGAACTCACTTTCTTTTCTTCCTTTGTACTAGTTTTATATTATCCTGATATTCTTTTTTTTACTTTTTTTAAATTCCATTATGCTACATTTATGTTGAAGTCCATTTCCCACTTCTGGCTTTATTCCTAAACCCTGTTTAGTTCTCTGTAGCGACTCTTAGTTCGTTTCTATACTTACTTTCTTCGTCAGTTTTGCTTCATCTGTAAAGAAGTTCATGTAACATTATACACCTTCATCCATGTAATTTACATAAATAGCTAACATTATCGGAGCCAATACTGATCTCTGTGGGAAACCACTAATCACTTTTTCCCAAGTAGAACTCCTATCTCTGAGCACTATTCTCATTTCCCTTTCATGCAAGAAGTCCTCCATCCATTTTAATAGTTTTCCTTGTATCCCTCCTATGGTTTCCTGTTTTCTTAATATTTTTTTGTGTTGTACTTAATCAAAAAAATTCAGTAAATCTAGGAAAGCACAATCAACCCATCCATTCCTTCCTTGTACTATATCTACTAGTCTTAAATAGATACAGATCAAGTTTGTGGCACATGACCTTCCCTGTCCAAATCCAAATTGTCTCGGATTTAGTATATATATATATATATAAATATATATATATATATATATATATATATATATATATATATATATATATATACACATATACCCAGATGTTTTGTTCATCTATTTGCTGCTGTACCTGTAAGGGAGACTGGTCTGTAATCTGTTGCATCCTCTTTGTTCCCCCTTTATATATTGGTACTATAATGACATTTTTCCAATCTTCCGGTATGTTTCCTTCTTTGAGTGAGCGGCTTACTACCTTATATACCTTGTCTATTAGTTCATTTATACATTCTTTTAGTATCCAGTTTGCAATTCCATCCGAGCAGTGCGATTTCCTGACATCAAGTTTTATTATTTGGTCTATTATTTCTCTTCTTGTTACAATTATTTCTCTCGTGGGTGGGGATCTCACTTCACTTCTTTCATCCCCATGCTCTATATCTTCTCTAGTGAACACAGACTTCAAGTGTTTGTTCATGATTTCAGCCATTTCTACAGTATATCATCCGTGTATTCTATATTCCCTTGGCGTAATTTTACTATTTCCTGTTTGGTTGTTTTTTGTTTATTGTTTACATATCTATAGAATAATTTTGTTTGGTCCTTACATTTTTCTATAATGTCTTTTTCATAGTTTTTTTTTTCCTCCCTGGGTTCTT
>NC_134803.1:21504553-21527053 GCF_046742065.1 Oratosquilla oratoria | reverse complement strand
GGTTGGGGTTGGGGTTGGGGTTGGGGTTGGGGTTGGGGTTGGGGTTGGGGTTGGGGTTGGGGTTGGAGTTTTGGGTTGGGAATGGTGGGGTTGGGGTTGGGGTTGGGGTTGGGGTTGGGGTTGGGGTTGGGGTTGGGGTTGGGGTTGGGGTTGGGGTTGGGGTTGGGGTTGGGGTTGGGGTAAGGGTTGGGGTTGGGGTTAGTGTTGGAGTTGGAGTTGGAGTTGGGGTTGGGATTGGGGTTGGGTTTGGGATTGGGTGAATATACAGTAGTCAGGATTGGAATCATATATTTGGAGTTGGTGTATGATGAACATGAGTGGGGTCGGGATGGGGTGAGTATGAATGGGATCAGGAAGAGAACGAAGAAATCAGAAGAAAAGAAAAAGTTATAAGGAAAGGAAGTAGGAGAGGAACGAGATAGGAGAACTAGGAAATGACGAAAATTAAGGAAAAGAAAATGAAAGAAGAGGAGGAATGAAGAAGTGTGAGGTGAAAGAGCAGAAAAAAAGCCACATGAGAAAGTTAACACAGTCTACGTTTCGAATCCCACCTGTCAGACTTTTTTTTAAACTGTCGAAACTAGTATATACACTGGTCAGGTGACAACCTAGATTCGATGAAAGAAAGTACGCATATGCTTGGCGGCTGCGAGTTGATCTCGTGGCGAGAATACGCCCTATCTTTGAATTCACGCAGATGGCCGAGCGTGTATCATCGTGAACTTGTAAACGTATAGTCTACGGTTCGAAGTTTAATAAGTTTAGACATATACTGGTTCCCCCCCCCACTATACGATTGGGGTACGTTCTTAAAATCCAGATCGAAAAACGAACGATCGGATAGTAAACTTAAGTTTTAGTATGATTTATTTTAATGTGGAGAGTAGCTTTGGCCTAGCTTATATTGAGAGATATATAACACTTTTCCATGCCATCCAAAGAGGTAGTGTTATAGACGCCTTATTTTTTATACAGCGGTTTCCTTGGTAGGCCTATATTCACTGGAATCAACAATACATAATCTATCATTGACTTAATTAGATTATGTATTGTTGATTCAAATTTTGTGTTTGACGGGAAATATTTCCAGCAAAAATTTGGCATGGCTATGGGCAACCCACTTTCTCCAGTTCTCAGCAATCTTTATATGAATTTTTTTTAAACTAAACTATTACCTAAAAAATTTCCCCCATAATGTTACATGGTATAGATACATTGATGATATATGTATTTGATCCTACTTTGTCCTTATCTAACAAATTCACCATGGAAATAGAAGAAAGTAATAATTTACCTTTCCTTGATGTAATGATTTACAGAAATGAAAGGTCTTTCAAATTTGATATCTACAGAAAACCCACCAATGTCCTTTCATATGTACATTTTTATTTGTCTCGTCATTACAGGACAGAAATGTCAGTGTTATTATCAGTGTTCCTAAGAGCGTATAGAATTTGTATTCCGGAGTTTTTGGATGATGAATTCTTAATGATACATGACAGCTTCAAAATTAAAATATCCTAAGCACCTCGTAAATAGTTCTTGTAAAATGGCAAAAAAAAATTACATGAGGAAAATGCCAGTAAAATATTTAATGTAAAAAAACCTACTCTTCCTTTCTTTTCACAAGACTTTCGTCAAAGTACCTCATATTCTTAAGACTTTCAACATTGAATTAGCATTTAAGAACTCCAATACAGTTAGAAGCCTTTTAATTGAAAGCTCTCCTAATAAGGAAGAAGGATGTGTCTATTAAATTTTATGTAAAAATTGTGACAAATGCTGTATAGGTCAGACTGGAAAAGAATTGAATGTAAATTTAAAACAGCATCAGTATAGCGTCAGGGGTGGTAAAATGTCTAACGCATTATTTGTTCATTTAAGGGATTTTAATCATTGCATTAATTGGGAGGGTGCCAAAGAAATTGCTAGAAATAAGTCATATTTGACTAGCAATATAATAGAATCCAGTCTAATTAAAGATACATTTATTAACAGCTTAAATTTAAGTCAAGGAAGGTACAAACTTGATAATTTTGTAGGTAAAAAAGTGGTGGCCCAAACTTCCGATGCCGTGAATGGTATGGGTTAACTACGAGAGACTCCCTCACAACCTTTTCCTGTTCTCATCTATTGCCTCCTACTTTGTATATATACTCATGTTTGTATCACCATTGTATGTACCCTAAGGATGTCTAAATAGACGAAAGCACTCGGTCATAATTTTATTATTTTCCTTGGTGGTATTTCTACATATATATATATATATATATATATATATATGTGTGTGTGTGTGTGTGTGTGTGTGTGTGTGTGTGTGTGTGTGTGTGTGTGTGTGTGTGCGTGTGTGTGTGTGTGTGTGTGTGTGTGTGTGTGTGTGTGTGTGTGTGTGTGTGTGTGTGTGTGTGTGTGTGTGTGTGTGTGTGTGTGTGTGTGTGTGTGTGTGTGTGTGTGTGTGTGTGTGTGTGTGTGTGTGTGTGTGTTGAGACATTGTGACAAGTTGAAAAAGGTGGAAAAAGAGTCATGGGTCTCGTTCCGAGTTTATTCCTGACCGGTTTTGCTTGTAGCTACAAGCGAAACCGGTCGGGAATAAACTCAGAACGAGACCCGTGACTCTCTTTTTCATATATATATATATATATATATATATATATATATATATATATATGTGTGTGTGTGTGTGTGTGTGTGTGTGTGTGTGTGTGTGTTATATATATATATATACAGTAGATATATGTATATGTATATATATATATATGTATATATATACATTTATATATATATATATATATATATATATATATATATATATATGCGAATAAATCACAAAAACACGTGATTCATAAAATGTGTAATAAAACCACTTGGATAATAAAATGAAAAGTGACCGAACGTTTTCGTCGATTTAAGACATTTTCAAAGGCACAGGGTAAGGTAGCAGTTACATTATACATACAAAAGAAGCACACTAGGGGGGAATTAGGACAGGTCCAATAGTAACCTCACTCTCTCAGCACTGCCGGACGTTTGACCCGGCTATGTCAACAATTTTATATGTTACAAAGTTATCTAATTTATTCATTTCTATGCTCACAATCATGTTATTCTTAAAAGAAGCTTTTATATAACATGATTCTATGATATTCCTCTCCTTAATGTCCTTACTTAAGACAATTTTCTTTATGTTATCCCAATCAATGCAATGATTAAAATCCCTTAAATGCAAAAACAACCCACTTGAAACTTGCCCTGTTCTGATGTTATATTCATGTTGGTTTATTCTCAATTTTAAATCCTTGCCTCTTTGTCCAATATGATTAAAGTTAAAATTTTTGCAAGGGATACTATAAACACAGCCTTCATTACAAGCAGGCGAATTTTTAATCAACCTTTTTTTAACAGTGTTGTTATTTTTAATAACAACTTGGACACCAATTTTTTTAAAAGTATGAGTTAAACTAACAAAATTTTGATGAAAAGGGAGGGTTGAAATATTCTTAAAACTGAATTGCTTATTATGAGTAAGACTATAAAAATATTTCTTTGCTGTGTTTTGAACTACGTCAATTAAGTGTTTTGGGTATTTTAATTCATTACCAATGTCATAAATGGTTTTAATTTCTTAGTCTGGGGACCAAACTCTAAAGGCCCTTAGAAACATTGAGGTGAATACTGATATTTTAGTCTTAAGGTGGTGATAAGAATAATAATGAATATAATAAAGGACATTGGTTGGTTTCCTGTAAACATCTAATTTAAACTTATTACCAAATCTATAAATCATAACATCCAAAAAGGGCAGACAATTGTTCTGTTCAGTTTCTTTTGTAAATTTAATTGATGGCACCAAACTGTTTAACTTTAATAAAGATTGTCTAAAGGTTGGTCAATTGGCCACATACACAATATATCGTCAACATATCTATGCCAAATGACACTGTTAGGAATAATTTTAAGCAAAATATCTCTTTCAAAGAAATCCATATACAAGTTGGTTAAAACAGGAGGTAAAGGATTCCCCATTCCCATTCCAAACTTTTGCATATAGAATTTACCATTGAATTCACATTTTGAATCTAATACACATGTGTTTCTTTAGTATAATCCTTTGCTTCAAATTTTTGAAGAAATGTTTGGATGAACAAGTAATGCCAAGATCGTTACTTACCAAGAGATTAGTGAAACTGCGGCAAAAACCATTTGAAGAATTTGAAAGGATTATACCAAAGAAACACATTGACATTATGAAGATCGAAGTGAGTGATTCTTTTAAAATTTCTAGTGAAAAGAAAAGTGTATTTCATAAAGCAATTCCTGAGGAGTGGAAAGGTAAAATGTTAGACTATGTATTTGGCACATTAAGGAAGGAATGTTAGAAATTAGAACTTAAAATGAAAAAGAAATTGAACCGACTTATAATTGATAGTGATTGGAGTAAGCATGCTAATCCCGATTTTATTCTTAATCTTTCTGATAAATCTTTAAGTTTTGATGCAAAATCTGCCTTAGGATATGGACTGAAATTTGCTGCCAACTACCAACAGGTCAACTATGTTGATATTGCCAAGGGTTTTTGCAATTTAGAAAAATACAGTGATGTCCCAGTCCAAGACATCAATATATGTAAAGGTTTTGTTTATAATGCATTGAATGTGACAAATTATCCAAGTTGTCCAAAAAAGGTTTGTCACAGCACTAAACGCCTTAAAGAAAGACAAGGACTTGCATATAACAAAGGCAGACAAAAGCAATTGTGTTGTAATTATTTACAAAATTGATGAAGAAACGTATGTAAAGGTAAACAAGAACCCATTAGAGACGGTTAACAGTGAGTTCAATAAAAAACATAGAAATTGCTAGTTGGAAACAATGAACTTATCAAACAACTTGTATCGTTGTCACCGTCATTACCTTATATGTACGGTTTAATTAAAACTCACAAAATCAATAATCCAGCTAGACCTATCATTTGCTCCATTGGTTCTTGTACTTACAAGTTGTCCAAGTGGTTGGTGTCGCTATTAAGCCCTCTTGTAGGTACTATTTCCCATCCTCATATAAAAAAAACAATGTTGATCTCATCAAAAAGCTATCTGGTCAAAATCCCTCCTTTGATTTTAATCTTGTTAGTTTTGATATTTTTTAGTTCATTCACTCGAATTACCGTTTTAGATATATTAAGATATTTAGACGATGAATTAAAGAAATATGATATCCCTCTGCCGGTCCACACAATAATTAGTCTCATTAAACTATGTGTATTAGATTAAAAAAATTAATTTAACGGTAAATTCTATATGCAAAAGTTTGGAATAAGAATGAGGAATCCTTTATCTTCTGTTTTAAGTAACTTGTATATGGAATTTTTCGAAAGAGATATTTTGCTTAAAATTATTCCTAACAGTCTTTGGCATAGATATGTTGACGATATATTGTGTATGTGGCCAATTGACCAACCTTTAGACAATTTTTTATTAAAGTTAAACAGTTTGGTACCATCAATTAGATTTACAAAAGAAACTGAACAGAACAATTGTCTGCCCTTTTTGGATGTTATGATTTATAGATTTGGTAATAAGTTTAAATTAGATGTTTACAGGAAACCAACCAATGTCCTTTATTATATTCATTATTATTCTTATCACCACCTTAAGACTAAAATATCAGTATTCACCTCAATGTTTCTAAGGGCCTTTAGAGTTTGGTCCCCAGAATTTTTAGACTAAGAAATTAAAACCATTTATGACATTGGTAATGAATTAAAATACCCAAAACACTTAATTGACGTAGTTCAAAACACAGCAAAGAAATCTTTTTATAGTCTTACTCATAATAAGCAATTCAGTTTTAAGAATATTTCAACCCTCCCTTTTCATCAAAATTTTGCTAGTTTAACTCGTACTTTTAAAAAATTGGTGTCCAAGTTGTTATTAAAAATAACAACACTGTTAAAAAAAGGTTGATTAAAAATTCGCCTGCTTGTAACTTTAATCATATTGGACAAAGAGGCAAGGATTTAAAATTGAGAATAAACCAACATAAATATAACATCAGAACAGGGCAAGTTTCAAGTGGGTTGTTTTTGCATTTAAGGGATTTTAATCATTGCATTGATTGGGATAACATAAAGAAAATTGTCTTAAGTAAGGACATTAAGGAGAGGAATATCATAGAATCATGTTATATAAAAGCTTCATTTGAGAACAACATGAATATGAGTATGGGAATGTATAAATTAGATAACTTTGTAACATATAAAATTGTTGACAGTAGCCGGGTCAAATGTCCGGCAGTGCTGAGAGAGTGAGGTCACTATTGGACCTGTCCTAATTCCCCCCCCAGTGTGCTTCTTTTGTATATATAATGTCACTGCTACCTTACTCTGTACCTTTGAAAATGTCTTAAATAGACGAAAACGTTCGGTCACTTTTCACTTTATTTTCCAAGTGGATTTAACACACACACACACACACACACACACACACACACACACACACACACACACACACACACACACACACACACACACACACACACACACACACACACACACACACACACACACACACACACACACACACACACACACATATATATATATATATATATATATGTATATATATATATATATATACTGTATATATATGTATATAGATAGATAGATGTGTGTGTGTGTGTACATACATGTATGTATGTATATATATATATATATATATATATATATATATGTATATATATATATATATATATATATATATTGTATCGGGGTGGCTAATGAGTGCGCAAAAAAATAAAAGTGGAATGTTATATTTAGATACACACAAACTTATACAATCACAATTGCGTGCGCCTGCTTATAAGGCTGCTTAGGTACTTGTAGGGTATTGTCGGCAAATTATTGTCTTCTTATGATACGTAGGGAATAAATGGAGCTCCGAATGGACGCTGACTGCAGGTCATTCTAAAAAGAATGTTTTTATTGTCAAAAAAAATTTACATTACAAAAATATACATGTAAATGCCAATTAATAACAGAAAATACACAAGTATTAATCAATACGTAGAGTCGTAACTCTCACATCATAAATTTGACATCAAGTACATAATCACAAAATTTCACAAAGAAATGACATCACATCAACTCACCGACTTGTGCGTCTCCGATCCCTACGTCCGTTGACTCGTTTGACATTACAGTGGTGAAGTGGAGGATTGCGACATTATACGTGACTTGTCCCTCCCTCTAACAGCGTATAACCCACACATTGGGCGACTCTGACTAATGCCAGTTAGAGAGAAGACGACCTTGACATGCTGGCCCCCACACACCATCTACCCACAACTTCTCCCACACTCGAGTGACTCGACCAAGTCGATGCAGGTGACGGGGGGAAATTGTACAACTAATCGCACCGTGACACTAATTGACGGACGTACAATGCACAAATTTTACCGTGACATTAACGGACGTACATTACAAATTATTTATTCCACTCCTGATTTTTATACAATGAAAGCAGTAACACAAATTTACGTCTATGGACGTAACAGTACTGACGCCACGCTCTCCAATTCGCGCCAAAACAAAAGGCGCGCATCGCATCTGCGATATCTTACATAAACAAAACACATTGTATTACATAATATAAATACATAATAGCATAATATAGATAATACAATAAATAACAAAACAACAAAATACAATTCTCCTCCACACCAACACATCGCTCGGCCCGCACCACTTGGTGCCCTCACCGAGCAAACAAGAGAAAAAAAAAACTGACCGAGGCAAAGAGAATTTAAATGAGACAAAGACAAGCCACACACATACCACAAACACAACAGTGGCAGACAGAAGTGTGGGACAAAAGGATATAATAGCACACCCAAATACATTAAATAAACACATACATATATGAGGACATAAAGACAATACAGACAACACAAAAAGGAACATAAGACTGGCGCCAGTTAACCAAAAGACAAATACAGCAATTGCCGGACGTCCGGGACATGATACTTAATATCTAAACACGACAAAATACAATACAAGAATACATAAATGGGAAACATTACAAGAATACATAAATGGGAAACATCACAAGAGTACATAAATGGGAAACATCACAAGAATACATAAATGGGAAACATCACAAGAATACATAAATGGGAAACATCACAAGAATACATAACACTACACAATGAAAATTCAGGTAATTACAGGACCCCTTGACCTAAGGTCATAACAATGAGGGGTAGATAAACAAGGCATAGTTCTTGGTGTGGGCCCAGGAGGAGGCCGGGTAAAGGTAGGGATAGGCACTTGAGTCTTCTTGAGCCTATCAGCGTGTGCAATCTCGCTAAGGCCTGTAGAGGGGTAAAAAATCCTGAACTTGTTAGGATGTAGGCGTTCAGTCACCAAAAGGGGGCCCTCAAATTTACAATTTAATTTTGACTGGCGATCAGGCATGCTTTTGAAAACATGATCACCAACACTGATGGTCACAGGTGTTGCACGAGCATGTTGTTGTTTCAACATGTTGGCCTTTGAAACATCCAGTTTATCCTTAACAGAAGTATAAATGGCATGCAGCACATGACTCTGTAGTTTACTATAGTCATTTACATTGTAGAGGGGACGAGTAGGCTGTCAAGCACATCATATGGGAGCCGTTTCTCAACTCCAAAGATAACATAATGTGGCGTTTTGCCCGTGGAAATATTAATGGTGCTATTGATACAAGCACTAACATGGGGAAGCCAATCCTCCCAAGACTGGTGAAAATTACTAGCAAGGTGACGTAGGATCTCTAAAACTTTCCTGTTCGTCCTCTCCACAGGACCATTGGACGCTGGATGATAAGCAGTCACAAATGTCTGTTTGATACCATAACGTTCACAAATACCTGCCAAAACCTTGTTCCTAAATTCAGTCCCATTATCACTAAGGAGCACCGAAGGAGTGGTGTATGAACACAACACATGGGAAACTAAAGCATGTGCTACAACTGGTGCAGATTTGTTACGTAAGGGAGCTAAGACCACAAAACGACTAAAGTGATCCACGCACAAAAGGACATACACAGAGCCCTGCGTGCTACGAGGCAGTTGCAAAAGGTCTATAGCCACAGTCTGAAAAGGGCGAGAAGGAGTAGGGTACTCTAAGATGGGAGCAGTGCTCGTAGAACCTTTGTTCTGGGCACAAGAACTACACCGGGCTACATGAGAGGTAATGTCTAGTCGCATTTTAGGCCAATAATACTTCTTCCGCGCCATTGCCAGAGTTTTGTCACGACCTGGGTGACCAGCCTGAGGGGTATCATGAGCAAGGGACAAAACAACGGGAACTAGAGACTCAAGGACCACTAGCTATGCCACATCCTGCTCAAACACTTCCACATTACGAATGAGAACTTCGTCCTGCAGGGAAAATTGGTACAGAGGTACTGGTAAAGCTGGTAAGATGGAATCATCACCAGACTCCAAAGCATAAATGACAGCAGACCAAACAGGATCTTCACGCTGAGCCTTGGCCAGATCCTGCAGGGAAAAGTTATGAATCACGGTAACAGCAGCAACAGGGATATTCCGTGAAAGTGCATCAGCAACATGGTTCGCACGCCCGGGGATATGCTTTAGGGTTGGATTGAATTCCTCGATCGTGAGGAACCATCTGGCTAGGCGGCCTGACAGATTCTTGCCCTTAAAAAGCTGAGTGACAGCAGTGTGGTCCGTGTAGACTGTAATAGGATATCCAAAAATTATATCACGGAAGTGCTTTAAAGCCCACACCACTGCCAGGGCCTCTAAATGAGTAACAGAGTAACGGGACTCAGGCTTGTTAAGAATGCGACTAGCATATGCAATAACATGAGGTCTACATCCATCTACTTGTTGCATGAGTACAGCTCCAATACCTGTACCAGAAGCATCTGTACAAATAGTAAAGGGAAGACTGTAATCAGGGAAAACCAACACAGGTGCTTCAGTAAGAGCAAGCTTCAAGGAATCAAAACTTGTCTGATGGACATCACGCCACTGGAAGGAAGAGTCCTTCTTAAGAAGGCGAGTGAGAGGGGAAGCAATTGAAGCAAAGTCTTTAATGAATGCACAATAGTATCCTGCAAGTCCAAGGAAGGAACGTACATTTTCAACCGACTTCGGTATAGGGAAGTCCTTGACTGCCTTGATCTTTTCACCTGTGGTATGGATACCATGCTTGTCTACAACATGACCTAGGAACTGGATACTAGCCTTGAAAAAGGAACACTTGGGTAAGTTGAGTTTCAACCCAGCTTCAGCAAAACGTTGCAAGACCATGGACAACTTAGAAAAGTGGCTTTCCACATCTTTGGAAGCTAGAATCAAATCATCCAGGTAAACAAAAAGTCCATTCCCAATTAAGCCATGAAAAATGGAGTTAACTAAACGCTGGCAAGT
Organism: Oratosquilla oratoria; assembly: GCF_046742065.1. Classification (NCBI taxonomy): domain Eukaryota; kingdom Metazoa; phylum Arthropoda; class Malacostraca; order Stomatopoda; family Squillidae; genus Oratosquilla; species Oratosquilla oratoria. The sequence goes on along the minus strand of NC_134803.1, from coordinate 21,516,613 downwards.
CAAAGGAGCATTCCGCAAACCCATGGGGCAACGAAGCCATTCATAGTGCCCACTGGGAGTCAAGAAGGCCGTGATCTTACGAGACTTCTCCAGGGGTATCTACCAAAAACCTGCTTTTAAATCTAAAGTGGTGAACACCGTATTACCAGTGCCAATGGACTGAAGAAGCTCGCTTAAGATAGGCAGAGGATAGTGATCTGGAAGAGTGACCTCATTGACTTTCCTGTAATCAACAACAGGACGAAAAGATCCATCTTTCTTAGGCACCAGGAGAAGAGGCGAGTTCCACTCTGAGTGGGACTCCTGTACAACACCTTCATTCAATAAATCGTCAACCAAGGACTGGGCTATAAGCCGACGAGAGTGAGGTAGCCTGTAAGAGGGGACGTAAACAGGACGAGTGCCTGGCTGAAGATCAATTCTATGAACCACACGATCCGTAACCCCTAACGGATCACCTGGTAAAGCCAAAGCCTGACGGTGGGTAACGAGCAGGTCAAGGAGACGAGGCGTCTCTTCAGGAAAATCAGTCTCGCCTACAAATGTGACAAGCTCAGAAGCTAAGTGAGTAGGGTCACGTGTTGGAGGAGACTGTAGAACAGAAGCTGCTATAATAGGCAAATCCTGGAAAGCAGCAACGTGTACCACCTCAAAGGAGCCTAAGTGACTGCCAGGAAAGAGAGGAATAGGAGCACCCGTGACATTGGTTACCATCGCTGTGGTGACATGATCTTCACGAATAGTGGAGAGTTCCTTCTAGGGCAAGCCGACGAATACGAATAGAGTCAGGCAAAGAGAGAACGTCAGACCCAATCGGGGTACCTGAGACGCGCACTGGAACTCGAACAGAACTTGAAGGTTCAATAAGATGCTCTCCTACAACAACACCAGCACAATAAGCAACAGGGAGAGAGCGCTTAGAAGTTGGGACAGGCACATGTGCGGACTGATCAAGCACAGGAGAATCACAAACAGAAACTGGCCTATCCGAAGCAGAGATATCAAAATTGCAGAAAGTCACTACACGGCGACTAGGAGAAATATCTATGCTATGAGCTGTAAGAGCATCAATACCCAAGAGACAATCACACTTAAGGGCAATGCCAGAGACAACAGCAAAAGTGACATTGAAGACTGTAGCATGCGAGGGAAACTGTAAGGGAAGACAAACAGATCCAAGAACAAGCAAGGGAGAACCTTGCACAGAATGCAAATTATTACAAAAGGGAGATAAAGGGAGATTATACAATTCCCGTAGAGCAAAGTAAGCCTTTCTACTTAAGAGACTACATTCTGCACCAGTATCTACAGTGACAGAAAGAGGCGTATCCCTAGTAAGAAATTGAAAGGTAAGTAATTGAGAAGACTCAGCAGCCACAAAGGGAATTATTTGAGACCGAACATTGCTGGTCAACTCTTTGGATTAGGAAACACGCGCTGGGGAAAATGGGAATTGACGAGGCTGGTGAGAAGTCTCATCCCTAAGTTTCAAAACCTTGAAACATTGATCAGTCGAGTGTTTACAATGACCATGGATATGGCAATAACTGAGTCTACCTGGAGGTTCTACTCTGGAAAGGTCATGCGACAGATTAGAAGAAACAGTAGGTACACTCCTGCAAACAGGGGACAGTCTTGACTTGTGTACCTGGCGCCTACGGCGGTAACAAAAGTCGCTCGAATGACCAGACCTGTTACAAAAGGTACATAACAGGGGAGGGGGGGTAACTGTAGATTGAGGGGAACTATGAGTAGGAACTGTAGACTGAGAGAACTGAGGAGAACAAGGGACATGACCATGTTGATGAGCATTGCTAATACACAAGGAACTAGACGGTACTTCCCCTAGTTTACGAGAAAGCTGTGACGCAAAAGACAATAGAGTCTCATCAGGCTTATACATGAGAGAAGATGCTGCTCTTCTCTCAGAAGGGACCAAAAAAAGGGTATAGAACAGAAATTCAATGATAAGACGAAATCTATCTAAAGAGATATTGCCATTATCTACCCAATCAGACTGTGAAAGTGACTCTAAAGCGTCAACAGCAAGGATACTGGCCTGAGCTTGCGCCCGTCTATAATCAAGAGTGCCCAGTCGGGATACGAGAGTATCAGCCAGTTTGAAGCACCAATGGAACGCACCACCACCAGGAGTATCTGAAAAAAGTTTAAGGAAGTTAGACCTAAAGGTGTCATAATTATAGTCCAGAGATTTATGATCTAAAGACGATGCCGAAAGTAACTCCTATGTTAGAGAATTTGGCACAATCTGGGACCTCACAAAGGAGATCTTTTCAGGCCCCGTCGAAAGATTGGACTGAACAATGGCGTCCTCACATTGGCAGATAAAATCAGCCGCACTATAATGAGGATCTTGACCAGAAAATTGCACCACCGACGGGTTTTGATGGAGCAACGTCAACTTGTGAGCCATTGTCTCAGATGAGCTTAGTGGACTGATAAACGAAGGCCTCTTTGACTTAGACATGATAGGAGATGACAACCTTAACCCACTTCGTAAGAGCATACGAAAACACTGACACCAAGCAAGAATTAATGCAAATACAACACACTAGCACAAGCATGAAATAATGTAAAAAAAATAATATAGAGAAATCACATGGACATGGGACACGAACGTAAGAAAATGATATAATTCACACAAACAGAAGCATTGAAACACAGAAACAATGCAATACATGTATCAATAATGAAGAAAAAATTATAGGAAGACCGTAATTAGCAAAATTACGTAAAAAAATGTATAATGCACTAATACGTACGTAAATGTACACTAGACTCACTGCGGGATCACATTTGAAAAGGTAAACAAAGAGTGACGTCATACAAATGGCCGCCCAAGACACGACCGGATTGATGATTTTTTGTTTGTATATATTCACAATATATGCACAAAGTCTAAAAAAAATTACAATATAAGTATGCCGAAGGCAAAAATGATACAAAACTGATAACAAGGTAGCCAAAGTCTGTGGCACAGAGCAATACACTTGCGAAACACAAGGCCGGGGAACCTTAGACCGGAAATTTTGAGACTGCAATCACGAATCCGTCCCCATCCACGGAGCAATTTAACTGCAAGGCACGAAGTGACTTGAGACGACCGTCCCACTAACGTAGCCAGCAATATCAGTCCCAAAGAAGGCCGGCCACGAAGATTCCCGGGGAAAACGTTGTCCAAATTAAATCACACAGCGGCATGTACCCAAGGGTCCTGACAATGTCTGTTGCTGGTATTTGGTGCTATGGTTACGTAAAGTAAAAGTCACTGGTCCACAAGGAGAAAACACTATGACATCTCAGTATTAATAAATCCTGTAGCCTGTGGAAAGGAAATTGGGAGAGAGAAAAGAACACACGAACGCGCAGCACTCTAATTTAAGTCTGTGGAGACGTGCACAATGATTGTTTTTGAGCTGCCACCATTTAATGTATCGGGGTGGCTAATGAGTGCGCAAAAAATTAAAAGTGGAATGTTATATTTAGATACACACAAACTTATACAATCACAATTGCGTGCGCCTGCTTACAAGGCTGCTTAGATACTGACGCCACGCTCTCCAATTTGCGCCAAAACAAAGGGCGCGCATCGCATCTGCGATATCTTACATAAACAAAACACATTGTAATAGCATAATATAAATAATACAATAAATAACAAAACAACAAAATACAATTCTCCTCCACACCAGCACAATATATATATATATATATATATATATATATATATATATATATATATATATGCTGAACACCACAGGGAAAAGTAAAATTCTTGGAATTCGAGCGCTTTCGTGATATTTTCACATCTTTAAGGATTACAATAGAATGAATAAGTAAAGAATAATATGAGATATATATACACATGAAAGAGGTTTGACAATTTATAAGAAGCCGATCCTATTAGATTCAGTGAACAGTTCTTTTAACAAGAAAATAAAAAGTTTTTTAAAAAACGAGGACACCTTATGTAAAAAGTTCATAACCATTTCCCCAAATTTACCATACGTGTATAGGTTAATAAAAGTTCACAAAGAAAGCAATCCTATTAGGCCCATTATTAGCTCAATAGGATCAGCTTCTTATAAACTGTCAAAATGTCTGTTAAAATACCCAAAACACTTTAAGGATAATTGTTTAAAACATGCAAAAAGGACATTTTATGATAATGAAAGGAAACAAAAATTGGATAACAGAAACCTGTTCATACTTCCATACAATGAAAATCTGATGGAAATTTCCAATATCTTAAAACATTTTAGTGTTAATGTTGTCTTTAGAAATAATTCCATTGTTAGAAATTTACTGATGAAAAAATCCCCAAGTGATTTTAAGGGATGTGTTTATGAAATACCATGTTTTAATTGTAATAAATATTATGTTGGGCAAACAAGCGAAGATTTAAAAGTAAGAATAAAACAGCATAAACATAGCATTAAGACAGGCCAATATTCTATTGCCTTGTTTACTCAATTATGGGATTTTGACCATCCGATCGACTGGAAAAATGCAAAAAAAATTGTATCATATAAAGACATGATTGAAAGAAATATTATAGAATCCTGTATCATCAAACATGACTATGAACAACTCCTAAATAACAATTTAGGTCTATACAAACTTGACCAATTTATTGTTAAGAGTGTATATGATAATCACTGTAAAGAATAAGTTCACCCACCCCTACCCTTCAAGACATGACCTGACCTGTAAAAATTAGCTTAAGTGGCAACAAAAATTGTATCTTATAAAGACATGATTGAAAGAAATATTATAGAATCCTGTATCATTAAACATGACTATAAACAACTCCTTAATAACAATTTAGGTCTATACAAACTTGACCCATTTATTGTTAAGAGTATATGATAATCATTGTAAGGAATAAGGTCACCCACCCCTACCCTTCAAGACCTGACCTGACCTGAAAAAATTAGCTTAAGTGGTAACCCTTTCCATGTGTCAAATCTCTCTCATTTATATATATATATATATATATATACATATATATATATATATATTTATATATATATATATATATATATATATATATTTATATATATATATATATATATATATCATCTTACTCTTTATTCATTCTATTGTAATCATTGAAGATGTGAAAATATCAAGAAAGCGCTCGGGTTCCAAGAATTTTTCTTTTCCCTGTGGTGTTCAGCACATCGGTATTGTCACGTGTGTTTTGTGATACCTGTGCATATATATATATATATATATATATATATATATATATATATATATATGTATATATATATATAAATACATATGTATATACATATATATATACACACACACACATATATATATATATATATATATATATATATATATATATATATATATATGTATATATAAATAATCGAAATTAAAGCCCCAGCATGGAACCGGAGACGTAGTATAAGTAGTAGGGCCAATCCAATCGGGAATATCTTCTCAATTCTTAATTACTCTGAAACTTTTTTCTTTTCAAAGTGCAGTTTTGCGTTCTATAGAATAGAATGGAATTTTAAGATACATTATTTTGGAATATACACTTGCGACAGCCTCATTTCTGGCAAAAATATTATTCATCATTATTCTAAAGAAAATAAATAGGTAAATAAAAACAATGGGAAATTATTTGCAAGGATTTAATGTGCTAATAAATTAAGTTCATATATAAGGATGAAAAAATAAATCATATCTTATAAGCTCTATATAGAAAACAATAAATTAGATTACTCTTATGGTTAACAGGAATAGATGACAAAAAAAATCAAACCTAGCCTAATAAATATTTTCTTACTATATACATTGGTTATGAATTTGGTATTATCCCTAAAAACATTTACATCTAAAAATGGTTGAAAATTATTATCCTCTCTTTTATAAGTAGAATTAATATTTCTACATTGGGAATTCAAATAATCAAGAAAGAGTTGAATATATGACTTCATCTCTAAAAACAAAAAGTCATCATCAATATATTTTCTGTAACACAGAATTCTTAATTCCATAAAACAGTTAGACAGTAATTTCTGTTCATGATAACAAATATGTATAGCCGGTGTAGGTCAAAATGGTGATGACATGGCAGAACCGTATATTTGAGAGAACAAGTTGTTATCTAATAAATAAAAGCGGTTTCGTGTCTGTCTGTCTGTCAGACTTTTTTCTCGATTCGATCGATCGACTAATTTCGATTTCGACGACTCAACCTTACTTTGTAAATGTTTCAGATTAAATTTGGCTCCAATTCATGAGTAGCATTCAAAGTAATTGAGCTTTTCGAACAAATATTGGCTATTTTTTTCTTTAAATAGGAAATATCAAAGGAGAAGAAAAGAATCATTAACTGAAGGTCAAAAGCAAAAAATAAGGGAAATTGACAAGGACACACATAGAAGTCAGAGAAAAAAACCTTAATGATGAAAGAAGACAAGAAATTTTAGAAATTGATAGAGAAGCGCATAGAAGTCAGAGAGAAAACCTCAATGATGAAAGAAGACAAGAAATTTTAGAAATTGAAAGAGAAGCACATAGAAGTTAGAGAGAAAACCTTAATGATGAAAGGAGACAGGAAATTTTAGAAATTGATAGAGATGCACATAGAATTCAGATAAATCAATTGAATTTGGAGCAAAATGCAAGAATATTACAGTCAAGACGGAATGATTATGCTCAAAAACAGACTAATAATAACTATGGTGAAGCGTTTACATACCAAAGCTAAAAATATAATACAAATATGGCAAATATTGTAAATATTGTCGAGCTAAACTATTTCAAAGTGATCCTGCAGGTTTATGCTGTTCTAACGGTAAGGTAAAACTTAAAACAATTGGTCTTAATTTTAAATTAAGAGTTTATCGAATTCATCAACATGCTGAGATCTCAGGGGCGAAGCACCTTTCTAACAAAATCTAGTTAAACAATAAAACATTGTCCTTAGTCGCTAATTCAAGTAGGTTACCAAACTGCTTTTTCTTCATACTCATATACCTCTTTATTTATATACAATGATTTTAAAATAATGTCAAAGGTCTCAACTAGCGGAATGAACGTAAATAAGAATGTTACATCAAAGCTCGCCATTATGAGGAGTTTAGAATTCTTAAGAGATGTAATTTCTGTGACAAAATGAAATGTGTCCTTCAATGTATTGTATAAGCATTATGGGTTAAAGAATCCAAGGCTGGCACCACAAACTTTAACTTATACTTGTGCGTTCCGATGGCAGATAAGATAGGTCGCAAAGGACAATTGTTTTTGTGAACCTTAGGTAACCCATACAAAATAGCAGGCTGGGACCCACTAGAGCTCAAATCTGTTGTGTCAATAATAATATCATGATCTTTTAAAATTTTCAAATGTTTACTTAATCTATCTTCTAATTTGAATATTGTATTTAAGGCAATATTTTTAATAGGCTTAAATTTGTCGTTATCAGAATAATTTAATTAATTTTATCAATATATTGATTACGGTCTAATAGAATTGTAGCATATATATACATATATATATATATATATATATATATATATATATATATATATATATATATACATATATATATGTATATATATATGCATGTATACATACATATTTATGTATATGTATATATATATGTATATATATGCATATATGTATATATATACATATATATATATATATATATATATATATATATATATATATATATTAGCCAAATTACCCACGCGTTGATATCCTAGCCAAATTACCCACGCGTTGCTGCGGGCAAATGATGATCATTTCAATTTTGATAGAGTTTGTGGAGAAAAGTTACACGTATCAATATAACTCAATGGAAAATGTAACAAAAAACAAAATGTTAAGAAAGTAAGAAAAAAGCAATTTGAGGAGGGAGATGCCCTTTGGAAATAAAATATACTTATCCAAGTAGCCTGGGTTATGGTGAATATATATGGTTTTGAGGGGAGTTCATGAATAAACAAACAGACAGACAGACAGACAGACAGAGGCTACTACTTTATTATAGCAGATACCAATGAAAGATAGTTATCTAAGTACCTTTGGTTATAAGGTTTCAAAATATATATGGTTAGAGGGGTCGATCTGCAAAAACCTAGGAGTTCGTGAATAATCCCTAACCTGACCATACCCCACCTAACTTTAACCCTTAACCCTAACCAAAATAATTGTTTGATAAACTATAGTTATCCAAGTACCTGAAGTGATAGGGTATCAGAATATATATGGTTATGGGGGGTCTATCTCCAAAACCCTAGGAGGAGTTCGTGAACAAACAGACTAACTGACAAATGTATTATAGTTATCCAAGTACCTTTGGTTATAAGGTTTCAGAATATATATCGTTATAGGAGTCTATCTACAAAAACCTAGGAGGAGTTCGTGAATAATCCCTAACCTAACCATACCCCACCTAACTTTAACCCTTAACCCTAACCAAAAAATTATTTTTTATGAAATATAGTTATCCAAGTACCTGGAATGATAGCGTATTAGAATATATATGGTTATGGGGGTCTATCTCCAAAACCCTAGTAGGAGTTCGTGAACAAACAAACAAACAGACTAACTGGCAAATGTATTATAGTTACCCAAGTACCTTGGGTTATAAGGTTTTCAATTATATATGATTATAGGGGTCTATCTGCAAAAACCTAGGAGAATTTCGTGAATAATCCCTACCCTAACCATACCCTACCTAACTTTAACCTTAACCCTAACCAAAGTATTTTTTTATGAAATATAGTTATCCAAGTACCTGGCGTAATAGTGTATCAGAATATATATGGTTATGGGGGTCTATCTCCAAAACCCTAGGAGGAGTTCGTGAACAAACAGACAGACAGACAGACAGACAGAGGCCACTACTTTATCATATAGATATACACACACAAACACACACACACACACACACACACACACACACACACACACACACACACACACACACATATATATATATATATATATATATATATATATGTGTGTATATATATATATATATATATATATATATATATATATATATATATATATATATATGCAGAAAGATCACTTGAAACAACACGTGATCCGCAAATTTTGCTGGTAACCACTAAGGAAATCGGAAGAAAACAGTAATTCCCAAGCGCTTTCGTGTAATTCACATCTTCAGGGGAATACAGAAAAAATTGTGTTACAAAGAGGTTTAAAAATAACAAGATTATACACTAGGAAAGGAACTGGCATAGTACGAGATGTCACAAGATTAAACACTAGGAAAGGAACTGGCATAGTACAAGATGACACAAGATTATACACTAGGAAAGGAACTGGCAAAGTACAAAAAGTCACAAATGAAAAAGAATAAGTCTTAGTACACAAAGTCATCAATGAAAAAGAAATCTAGAGAACAGCACAATTCACCAAATTAATTTTGGTCACATACAACCTGATTACAAATTTTGTTAATGATAAATTTATCTAATTTATAAATGCCATTACTGATATTAAGATTAGAACCTTCAGAATTTTTATAATACTACTTTCTATTATGTTTCTATTGACAAATGAATTACAAGAAATAATAATGGAAGCATTAGTCCAATTAATACAATGATTGAAATTTTTCATGTGAACAAATAGAGCATTGGATTCTTGTGCTGTTTTAACACTATATTTATGTTGTTTAATTCTAGTTGATAGTTCTTTGCCCGTTTGTCCAATGTAATACTTTTCACAATCTCTGCAAGGGATTTTTTATATGCAGCCATCAGAATTAGCGGGAGAATTATTAATTATTAATTTCTTAAAAGTACATGGGTTATTAAAAGCTACTTTAACATTCCATGTTTTAAGTAGATGAGGAACTTGGGAAAGATTGTTACTGTAAGGCAATACTAAAAGGTTCTTAATGTCAAAAACGAGAGGGGGTTGATTCATATGAAAAGTTTTTTTCGCCAAAGAGAGCGTTATTCTAGGGTACTTTAATCCTAAACTTAGGTTAACAATAGACTCAAATTCCTCATCAATGAATTCCGGGCTGCATATCCGCAAGGCACGTAAGAACATGGAAGAAAATACAGATTTTTTTTACTTTATTTTGGTGTGCAGAGTAATAATGAATATAAGAAAACACATTTGTCGGTTTTCTATGAATACTAAATTTAAAGTCATTACCTTCTCTGTGGATGAGGCAATCTAAAAAGGGCAATTTGTTATCATTTTTAATTGTACAGTAAAATTAATGGAGGGAACCAAATCATTCAGAGATTGTAGAAAAGTATCCAGGTCTTCAGTACATGGCCACAGGCAAAGAACATCATCTACATATCTATACCAAATCGCATTAGATGGCAAAATTTCACACAATAGTTCTTTTAAAAAAAAAATCCGTGTAGATGTTGCTTAAGACAGGAGAGAGGGGATTCCCCATAGCCATTCCAAATTTCTGGGAATAAAAATTACCATTAAATTCAAATTTACAGTTTTTTACAAATAATTTGATGAGTTCAATTACAGTATTAGAAGGCAAAGGAAGTGAGATTTTGTCCAAATAATCAGTAAGAAAAACAATTAAATCATCTACTGGATTTTTTTGTGAATAAACTAGTAATATCAAAACTCACTAACCTAAAATTATAATTAATTTCTAAACCATTCAATTTTTGAACTAAGTTTACATTATTTTTTATGGATGAATTAGAAATTGTGCCAACTAATGGACTGAGTAAGGACACTAGCCATTTGGATGAATTATATGAAATGGTTTTACATACATACAAATAATTTGATGAGTTCAATTACAGTATTAGAAGGCAAAGGAAGTGAGATTTTGTCCAAATAATCAGTAAGAAAAACAATTAAATCATCTACTGGATTTTTTTGTGAATAAACTAGTAATATCAAAACTCACTAACCTAAAATTATAATTAATTTCTAAACCATTCAATTTTTGAACTAAGTTTACATTATTTTTTATGGATGAATTAGAAATTGTGCCAACTAATGGACTGAGTAAGGACACTAGCCATTTGGATGAATTATATGAAATGGTTTTACATACATACAAATAATTTGATGAGTTCAATTACAGTATTAGAAGGCAAAGGAAGTGAGATTTTGTCCAAATAATCAGTAAGAAAAACAATTAAATCATCTACTGGATTTTTTTGTGAATAAACTAGTAATATCAAAACTCACTAACCTAAAATTATAATTAATTTCTAAACCATTCAATTTTTGAACTAAGTTTACATTATTTTTTATGGATGAATTAGAAATTGTGCCAACTAATGGACTGAGTAAGGACACTAGCCATTTGGATGAATTATATGAAATGGTTTTACATACATACATACATACATACATACATACATATACCAAGGCTTTCCCCCCCTTACAAGGGAGGTAGCCAAAAAGGAAAAGGCATAAAATCATTCCCACCCATTCCATCCCTGAATACACTCCACACCCCTCCACCCTCCCTCCCATCTTAGCACCTCCTAGATGATGGGTCATCCCTGCATCCTGTCCACTGCCCTGGGTCAGAAGCAGTGTCGCAAGACACAGCACATCCACAGCAAGGCCTCTTCATTAAATCGGCGACCCCCCCCTCTCCGCCCCCCCCCCCCATATAAAGGAGAGGACGGGGAGAAATCCCTTCGGGCTGCGTCAAAATTTTTCTCACACACACTACCTCACCCCCCATCCCCCCCGTCCATTCCACCTTATGCATCACAACATCATCCATATACAACCATTCTCCATTCACCCCTGTCTTCTGTCCTCTCCCGTCCTTCCTCAACAGACATTCCCCTCTTCCCCAAAGCCCCCTTCACCCCATCCATCCATCTCATCCTAGGACGTCCCCTCATGTTCACTCCCTCCACATCTGCCTTCCATACCTCTTTTACTAGTCTTTCTTCACTCATTCTTTCCATGTGTCCAAACCATAATAATACTCTTTCATCAACCCTATCTCCCAACACCCTTTCCACCCCTGTTCTCCTCCTCACCTCCTCATTTCTCACTCTATCTAGCCTAGTA
>NC_134803.1:21477053-21482053 GCF_046742065.1 Oratosquilla oratoria | reverse complement strand
CTCCAAATGCAACTTTGAACTTGGCAGTGTTGTGAACTTTGGAGCCGCCCGGCATATTGCGTTTGTGTTTGCGTGTTTTTACTTTTCTCTCCCATTTCTTGTCCTAGGTTTACAGGGTACAGTGACTTTCGAAAATATATGAAAAGTGGTGTTCAGGAACACTGTATTTGAAATGTGCGCCACGCGATTTTATTGAGACAAATACCTCGTGGTTTCTAGTATTCAGGCCTCGTTTTAACTTTTGTTTATCGTCATCGTCTTCAGCATTGGTGGAACGCTTGCCTATGGTTGCTGTGTTTAAGGCGATTAACCTGGAGACTGGATGAGGACGGATTACTGTTCATGCTTAGATTGAATGAAGAATTGGCCTGCGTGATTGCCGACTTCGATACGTCGCCTCCGAAAGACTGGTTATGTTGAACTGATTTAAAAGATTGTGTATATACATATTTTCTTGCCGAAAAGTATACTTGTAAGCTTCTTTTGGGATTTTGGGATTAAATTTTTTTGTATAAATTTCAAATGCTTAATAGCCAGGCGTGTTGTCTTGGAGGCCATGTTTGTTTCCACCGTGACGTCATTTCTTGATGGTCACGTTTTCTTTGGTTGTTTATAAGAAAATTGGTGTTATTTTTTACTTTTTTTTTATAGGTATTTCCCGAGTTGAATATTATTTTACGACCGTCAGCCTAGATGGATTCATCTTTCCCGTAAAGAGGCATGTGTTTTTGTAAGCGGTCGTAATACTTATTGTATGTATATAGCATTTATTTTTTATTTTCACATTAATGTTGTTACGCAGTGGTACCGAAATTCCAAGGTCTTGTTTAGCGATGTCTACTAAATATAAGCTGCCCTCCTTTACTAATAACCAGATATCACCTCAGACCATGGATCATATTTTCACATTGTTACAACAGGATCCTTCTAATTTTTTTTTTTTTCAATGATCCCCATTATGAAGTCATTGATTTTCTTCGCCAATGCGAGAATTGTATTGTCAATACTAATGTTTCAACGGGATCTAAGAAGATTTTGTTCGTGAGGTCACAGCTTGTGCCTAACTCTTTGACTTCTGAGATGTTATCTACTTGTCTTTCGATTAGAATTATATCTTTATGTCTAATTTCCTTGATATCCCTCTAGGCAATTCTTTTCAATGGTGTTTTAATCTGGTCGATGTTCTTACATCCAAACTGGGCACTTTTGATTATTGGCGTGCTCAGACCCAGGCCAGCAAAATTGAAGTTGAAGCCTTAGATTATCTTTCCCATTCAGAGTGGGTTGATCATAGCACTATCTCTTTGGATAGATTCCGCCTTATTTTGGAGTTTCTTTTACACATAATTTTCTTGGCGCCTTTTGAGAGGAGAGCTACCTTTTCTTTCAGCTATAAGACAGATGAGATCCTGCTGTCTTTCGCAACAAAGCTTTCATGTAAACTTAGGGAAGTGCCTTCTGCTTCCTTGTGTATTAGCAGTACTCAGCAACAAGCCAATATTCCTAGTTCTCCTCCTCCACCCCCCCACAGTCTTCAGTGCCTACTCGCAGCTCCCCTTCATCTACCTATTGTAACAAGTCAGGTCATTCGAGTGATTTTTGTTTTCGTCGTAAGCGTCATGTACACAAGTCAAGGCAGTCCCCTGTCCGTAGGAATGTATCGGATGTTTCTTCTAATGTGACGCATGACCTCTCTAGAGTAGAGCCGCAGGATAAGCTTAGCTACTGTCATATCCATGGTCGTTGTAAACACTCGACTGATGAGTGTTTCAAGATTTTGCAGTTTAGAGCTGAGACATTTTCTCAGCCTAGACAATCTCCGTCCCATTTTCACCAGTAATGTTAGGTCACAGATCATCCCTTTGGTGGCTGCTGAATCTTCTCAGTTACTCACCTTCCAATTTCATAGAGAGAATACCCCTCTTTAAGTCACTGTAGCTACTGGTGCATAATGTAGTCTCATAAGTAGAAAAGCTTATTATGCTCTCCGGGATTTGTACAATTTCCCTTTATCTCTTTTTTGTAATAGTATGCATTCTGTACAAGGTTCCCCCTTGCCTATTCTTGGGTCTGTTCACATTCCCTTAAGGTTTTCTTCACATGCTACAGTTATTCATGTTACTTTTGTTGTTGTATCTGGTCTTGCCCTTCTGTTTGATAGCCTCTTGGGCATCGATGTTTTTACAGCACATGGCATTGATATGTTTACTAGTCGCCGTGTAGTGACTTTCTGTAATTTTGTTATTCCTGCAACTGATAGGCCAGTTTTCATTTGTGGCTCCCATCCTGTGCATGATCAGGTCGTTCAGTTGCCTTCGAAGGGACTTCCTCGCTTTACCTCTCCTATTCTTTCTTGTGTTGCAGTTGTTGTGGGAGAGTATTGTTCTGGAACTTCAAGTGCAGTTCTAGTTCCGGTGCGCATTTCAGGTGCTCCAATTGGGTCTGACGTTTTATTTCAGCCTGAATCTGTTCGTGTTCGTCGCCTTGCTTTGGAAGGGACTCTCTCCACTATTCGTGAGGATCATGTTACTACAGCTATGGTAACCAACGTCACAGGTGCTCCTATCACTCTCTTTCCTGGCAGTCACTTAGGCTCCTTTGAAATAGTTGACGTCGATGCTTTCCAGGATTAACCTCCTATCATTACAGCCTCTGTGCTACAGTCTCCACAAGTGAGTGACACGGCTCACTTGGCCTCCAAATTTGCAACGTTTGTAGGTGAGATTGATTTTCCTAATGAGACGCCTCGTCTCATTGAACTATTAGTGACCCACCGTCAGCCTTTGGCTTTACCTGGTGATCCATTAGTACTTACAAATCGTGTGGTTCATAGAATTGATCTTCAACCAGGTGCTTGTCCTGTTTACGTTCCCTCTCACAGGTTACCTTACTCTCGTCGACTTGTTGCATAGTCCTTGGTTGACGACATGTTACGTGAAGGCATTGTACAAGAGTCTCACTCGGAGTGGAAATCATCACTCTTCCTGGTGTCTAAGAGGGATGGATCTTTTCGTCCTGTTATTGATTATTATAGGCGAGTTAACGAGGTCACTATTCCTGACCATTACCTATTGGCACTGGTTTTCACCACCTTAGACTTAAAAGTGGGTTTTTGGCAGATACCCCTAGAGAAGAAGTCTCGTAAGGTCACGGCCTTCTATACTCCCAGCGGGCATTATGAATGGTTTCTTTGCTTCATGGGGTTGCGGAATGCTCCCTTGACTTACCAGCGCTTGATTAACTCCATTTTTCATGGTCTAAAAGGCAACGGACTTTTTGTTTACATGGATGATTTAATCATAGTTTCCAAGGATGTGGAGAGCCACTTCACTAAGTTGTCCATGGTCTTACAACGGTTTGCTGAGGCTGGATTGAAGCTCAATTTGCCCAAGTGTTCTTTTCTTAAGTCTAGCATCCAATTCCTATGTTATGTTGTTGACAAACATGGTATTCACACTATTGATGATATGGTCAAAGCGGTTAGGGACTTCCCTACACCTAAGTCAGTTGAGCGTGTACGTTTCTTCCTTGGTCTGGCAGGGTACTATCGTGCATTTATTAGGAATTTTGCTTCAATTGCTTCCCCACTAACATATCTCCTAAAGATGGACACTTCCTTCCAATGGCGTGATGTTCATCAGGAAAGTTTTGATTCCTTGAAACTTGCACTTACTGAAACCCCTGCGTTGACATTCCTAGACTATATCCTTCCCTTTACTATTTGTACAGATGTTTCTGGTACAGGTATTGGAGCTGTACTTATGCAGCAAGTATACGGATGTAGACCCTATGTTCTTGCATATACTAGTCGCATTCTTAACAAGCCTGAGTCTATTTACTCTGTTACTCATTTGGAGGCCTTGGCAGTGGTGTGGCTTTAAAGCACTTTCTTGATACCATTTTGGATATCCTGCTACAGTCTACACGGACCACACTGCTGTCACTCAGCTTTTCCAGGGAAGAAACATTTCCGGCCGCCTAGCCAGATTGTTTCTTACGATTGAGGAATTTAACCCAACCCTTAAGCATATTCCAGGGCGTACAAACCATGTTGCTGATGCATTTTCACGTAATATCCCTGTAGCTGCTGTTACAGTAATTCACAACTCTCTGAAGGATCTAGCCAAACCTCGGCGTGAGGACCCTGTTTGGTCTGTTGTTATTTATCCTTTGGAGTCTAGTGATGATACCACCTTACCAGATTTATCTGTTCCCCTGTCCCAATTTTCCTTGGAGGACAAGGTTCCCATTTGTAATGTGGAAATGTTTCAGCAGAATGTGGTACAGCTAGTAATCCCTGACTCCCTATTCCTGTTGCTTTGTCCCTTGCTCATGATACCTCTCAGGCTGGTCACTCAGGTCGTGATAAAAATCTGGCTATGGCACGTAAGAAATATAATTTGCCAAAAATGCGACTAGACATTACCTCTCATGCAGCCCAGTGTAGCTCTTATGCCCAGAACAAATGTTCTACGCACACTGCTCCCATCTTAGAGTACCCTACTCCTTCTCGCCCTTTTCAGACTATGGCTATAGAACTTTTACACCTGCCTCGTTGTATTCAAGGTTCTGTGCATGTCCTTGTGTATGTGGATCACTTTAGACGTTTTGTAATATTGGCTCCCTTACGTAGCAAGTCTGCTCCAGTAGTAACCCATGCTTTAGTTTCTCATGTTTTTTGTCCATACACTACTCCTTCAGTGTTCCTTAATGACAATGGGTAGGAATTTAGGAATGAGGTTTTAGCGAGCATTTGTGATCGTTACGGCATCACGCAAACATTCATGACTGCTTACTATCCTGCGTCCAATGGTCTTGTGGAGAGGACGAATAGGAATATCTTAGATGTACTCAGGCACGTTCCTAGTAGCCTTCATGAATCTTAGGAGGATTGGATTCCCCATGCCAGTGCTTGTATTAGCAGCACCTTTAATGTCTCTACGGGCAAGACGCCTCATTATATTATCTATGGAGTGGAAAAACCTTATGATGTGCTTGAT
>NC_134803.1:21467053-21469553 GCF_046742065.1 Oratosquilla oratoria | reverse complement strand
ATATATATATATATATATATATATATATATATATATATATATATATATATATAAAACACCTTATATCACAACAAAGTCGTTCCACCGAGGGCACACGGGCAGGCACGGTATGTACTCTGTTTTTTTTTTTTTTTTTTTTTTTTAATAGTAACACAAAAACGTATCGGAAGACTAGCCAGCATATAGGATTTAATGCAATATAGTACATAACGTGCCTGCGCCTGTGCCCTCAGTGGAACGACTAGGCCATGATATAAGTCTTTCCATTTTGAAGAGTCGTCGTGGTATGATGTTACTGTTTTTGCGTTATTATAAGGAAACCGCTCAGGCAAGGGTTCGAATCACAGTAAGAGATTTTATTAATTCCATATGTCATAGTGACACAAAAAATCATTGAAAGACTAGCCTGCATATAGGATCTGATGCAACAGAGTAACAGAGTACATATCGTCCCTGTGTGTGTGACTAAGCCATGATATAAGTCGTTCCATTTTGAAGGGTCGTCGCTCTATGATGGTACAGCCTTCGCCTTATAATAACCAAGCCACTCAGGCGAGGGTTTGAATCCATATGCCATACATACATATACCAAAGGCTTTTTTCCCCTTACAAGGGAGGAAGCCAAAAAAACAAAGGCATAAAAACAACTCCCACCCATTACATCCTCCAACATACTACACTTCCCTCCACCCTCTTCCCTCCTTCTTAGCACTTCCTGGATGACGGGTCATCCCTGCATCTCGCCCACTGCCCTGGTTTATAAGTAATGTCCCAAGACGCTGCACATCCACAGCATGGCCGCTTCATTGAATCAGCGACTTCCATTCTCCGTTCCCTCATGCAGAAAAAAGAAGGGGAGAAATCTCTTTGGACTACATCAATTTATTTTTCACACATACTCCCTCACCCCCATCCCCCACCCACTCCCCTTCATGCATCACAGCATCACCCCTATATTCTGCCCTCTCCTGTCCTTCCTCAACAGATATTCACCTCTTTCCCAATGCCCCTTTTATTCCATCCATCCATTTTATACTAGGTCGCCCTTTCATGTTCACTACTTCTACCTCTGCCTTCTACACCTCTTTTATTAGTCTTTCTTCACTCATTCTTTCCATGTGTCCAAACCATCCCAATATTTTATCATCAACCCTATCTCCTAACTCCCTTACCAACCCCGTTCTCCTCCTCACCTCTTCATTTTTCATTCTATCCAGCCTATTAACAGGTTTTTGACAGTCTGGGACTCTGTCAAAAACCAATGTTGTGTACAGATTTAACTGTAATTATGGAGAATGTGTATACATTGTGTTTACGACCTGTTGTCTCAGCCGTCGCCTAACGCTCCATCTTCAACAGGGAGCGATTAAAAATCATTCTCAGCACGAGCATCAATCTTCCCTTGATAGAGCAACCATTGTTAACAACACTGAAGTAGCTATACAATGTAATGATGTTAGAGAATTAAGGATACTAGAGGCTATGTATATCAGGGAATGGAATCCTAGCATTATTATTCAATCTAACATGATAATGGTCATTCCCTTATTCAATAGCTCTTCTAGACATATGAGAACTAATCCCACCAATAGTGGGATTATGTCCACCCCTCTCACATTGCCTACTGCCCCCCCCCCCACCTTCCCTCCCCTTCCCCCCTTCCCCTCCTCTGAGACTATCAGCCCGGGTCAGGTCGACGGCCCACACACTATTGTAACCTTTTCCATGTATATGGAAGACGTTGCCTTTTTCAGTCTGTGAAAATGTAGTTGTTCTGTGCCTGTTTAATTGTGTTGTGTTGAATTATAATTTATTATTTTGAGAATGACTCATAGAAGTCCAAACCTCAAATTATGTCATTAAAATGGAAAGCTTTGGACAGCTCGTGTACGATCACCCTCCCAAAGTCAGTACTGTAGTGAAGAGAATTGAAAATATTAGGAAGATAGATAATCGCAACAATGCTGTGGTGCTTAACTCAGTGTGTATATATATATATACAGAAGCCCAATGTGAATTCTTAAACCTTGGAATTAATTGTTCCCTTATGCCTAAATTTAAGCAGGTTAACAAGAAGGTAGAAATAGCAACTCTCTTTGACAACATTTGTAAGTTACAAAAAACAGGTGTTATTTCAGTTAATCCAGATCTACAGGAACAACTACAGGCAGAAAGTACGAAACGCCGCCACCACCACCAGAGCCAACTTCCCCCACGCTTGAAGGAAGCCGCAGAACAACTGCGCAACAACGAGAGGATTGTCATCAGAAGAGCAGACAAAGCTTCCTGCTATGTGATCCTCAACAAGGAAACTTACTTTCAGAAATGTCGTGACATCCTCCTAGATGATTCTAAGTTTAAGCGTATTTCTCGTAACCCTGTTGTTCAGATTAAATCTAGACTTAATGAACTTATTTCCACTGTTAACGCCGTGATAGGAGGTAACAAATTTGTACCCTTAGTCGGAGATTTTTCTCCTGGTTATTTTTATGGTAATGTT
>NC_134803.1:21454553-21462053 GCF_046742065.1 Oratosquilla oratoria | reverse complement strand
TTATGGTCTTTTTTTTTTCGGCGACTGGTCAGTGTTTGTCTTCCACTAACGCGTCCTGGCTTTCTCTGTACATGTACAGAACTATGATTTGATATCATATTTTTTAAGCCTGGAGAGAAAAATCTTCATTGTTTCGATGGACTCCCATAAAAAAAGGAAGTCTTTCTCTATCCCTGCTCTCGGGTCATCGTCCAGGACGCCTCGCCGCCTCTGTTTGGTGCAAATCCTCGTGGGGTCGGGTGGTGATGCTGCTGAAGATTGTATTTCCAGTTTTCGTACCTTGCTATGTTTCTTATTCCTCTCCTCTTTTGTTCTTCGGGTTAATTAGTGAAGATACCAAGAGTACCACGGCAGGGACTAGGGAGTCTGCCGTTAACCAGAATGAAATGGAAAAGTGAAACCTTGTCATTTGTTCGCTACAAGGGGGCCAATGCAAACTTGTTTATGTAATCTAGTTTTATTTAATTTCATTTAATTTTGTTTTGTTTTATTTTATTATATTTTATCTTCTTTCATCTTATCTTACTTTATTTTGATTTATTTTATTTCATTCCATTCTATTTGATCTGATCTTATTTTGTCTTTATTGTTTTATTTCATTCTATTTATTTTATTTTATTTTATTTTATTCTATTCTATTCTATTCTATTCTATTCTATTCTATTCTATTCTATTCTATTCTATTCTATTCTATTCATTTTATTTTGTTCCGTTTCATTTGATTTTATTTTATTTTATCTTTATACAAGCACCTAGCTTACGCCAGGGGTGCTTGGCCTTCGGCAAGACCCGCTACGCGGGTCGCTCACTTCGCTCACAGTGCGCTCCTCGCATCTATTTTTTTTTTTCCGATTGCTTTATTTATCTGAATCAGCCTTATTATCTATCTTCACACGCTTTATGGGTTCATCTTCTGTCTCATCACCTCTTTTCCTCTTGGGTGCCAACGATCTTCCCTCTTGAGTAGGCTCCTCACCCGATGCCTCCAACAACTTATTTACAGCCTCGTTGATATTGTCAAGTTGATGTTCAAGTTTACGTTGCAAATTTACAGCCTCGTTGATATTGTCAAGTTTATGTCCAAGTTTACGTTGCATAGCCTCTATTTCCTCTTTTACAGTACTTTCAGGGGTTGTCGGTTTCTCATCTTCTTCACTGTCATAAGTGTAGTCTGGGAGTACCATATCGATTGCCTCTTTCTCCGATATTGGAGGGATTACTACCATGGACTGATCAGGTTCTTCTTCTGCTATCGCTGCATCGTCTGAGTGTTCGGTCACCCTTGATTGCTGCTCGGGCTCTACTGGCACATCTTGGGCAAAGAATAACTCTTTATATACTACGTTGGTAGGCAGTCTTCGACATTCACTGTCTTTAACCTTCTTCCACCCAGTATAGTAGTATAGTGAATCCCAACTCGTAACATGGGAACACGCAACGTACAATTCTCCATGTGCGAAGCACTGGGTGCCATCTAGCAAAAGTCCACATTTTTCAAATGTTTGCCCTTGCGACTTGTTAATTGTCATGGCAAAACTCAACTTGACAGGGAACTGCTTGCGCTTGAAGGGGATACTTGAATCCGTGGACTCGAGTGTTGTCCTGGGGATTACGGTCTGTTCTCCTGAATACGTTCCCCCTAGAATCTTGCCAACGATAGTGTTCTTTTCAAAGTTGGTGACCATCAATCGCGTACCATTACACAACTTGGGAGGAGTAATGTTTCTCATAACCATTACCACGCAACCAACCTTAACCTGCAATTTATGCAAAGGGATAGAAGGGGTGTCTATGGCATTTAAAACAGAGGTCTGTATATCCGAACCTATTTCAATTGGAGTATCAATACTTAGGAATGTTTTCTCCCTTCCTTCAAACATGTCATACACAATGTCGTTGGTTGCGTCTACGTCGTTATTTGTAGGGCTTACTATCACCCTACTCTCCAAAGAACGTTCGTTAAGAATATTATCGGAGATACCCCCGTAAACTTGACCAATTAATTCTTCCCGACTCCGAGTCATTATTCCGAATTTTTTTGGTAATTTAGTAGGGCTACTATGTCCCTGCCCCAACAACAATAAGGATCGTGCAAATTTCTTGTTTTCTTGGTCTGTAGTTTTCAGCCTCACATTTTCGGTAAGTTCGATTTTGATAGGTCTTCCCAAAAGTCACTTGACTTGATGCAATACCCAAGTTCGTCATCCTTTCCACCACCTCGAATGACAGGTAAGATTTGCCTGAAGTCCCCAGCACACACAAACACTATTCCTCCCATGAAAGCGTCGTTACCGGTTATGTCTCTCAAAGTGATATCCAATGCCTCCAAAGTGTTCTTGTTTGCCATAACAACTTCATCCCAGACTATCAATGATGTCATATTCATAAGCTGTGCTAAATCGGTATTCTTCTTGATGCCACATGTTCTCACTTCATTGTATTCCATTAGGGGTATCTTGAACATGTTATGAGCTGTTCTACCACCGTGCAAAACAGTAGCAGCAATCCCAGAAGAAGCTACAGCCAAAGCTATCTTCCCCATGGAACGGACAGAGTCCAATAAAGTGTTAAGTACAAATGACTTACCGGTGCCACCTGGAGCATTCAAAAACACCCCATTATTCATGCTCTTATTAGCGTTCTTTATCCTTAACATTATGACATCGTAACAATGCCTCTGTTTAATGTTCATGATAGTCAACTTATCGTTAACTTCCTTCAAGAGTTTTTCTTTGCTGTACGACCGTTCCCGGCGAATGACATTGCTCGACTTTTCCCGGTTTCTACTCTTGGGCAGCCCATACTCTGTGATATATTTTCCTCCACAGTTCCAAACGTGTTCCTGTATATCGTCAAGAGCATCGAGATAAATCTCATCGTTATAGTCTTTCAAACCGGACTGATGAAGGAAATCACTTGAAAAAAGGTCCTTAGTCTCACTCCAAATCGTAGACTGATCCTCCAAATCTGAAAACACCAACATACTCGCGTATGTTTCTCGAAGCTTTTTTCGATCATTTGTGTGATTGATGATTTCCAATATAGTTTGCCGCCAAGTCTCTTCGTCATTTATGAGACCCATAGCTTTAACCGTCTCTCGGTAAGTGTCGTACCTACGACCCTCGTGAGTTCTGAGAGCTTCAAATGAAGTAGGGCCCTTTATATGCGTCAGCAGTAACCTCATATAGAATAATTCTACAGTCTTGGTGTTAATCGCCCTTATGCGATCCAATGTTGTCCAACATGTCTTCCGCTCTCGCCAAATGTTCAATTTTTTATCCCAAAGAAAATGGTTAGGTACCTGGTGGTAATAAAGCTCAGCTGCGAACTTATTTTGCGTACAAAGTTGAAAAAACGCAGTGATTTGTGTATCTATGTTCGATTTTTTGTTTAGGGATTCGGTACCATCCGAATCCTTGTAAAAGACCTCGTTGTCTCCCTCCAAATGAAGATCTAGTGACAGCACTGCTGGGCTATTTTTATGCATCGGGAACCTAAATATCTTCCAAGTAGCCTCATTCGCATTAACGAAACGGGCCTCCTGGTAATTCTTTAACTCGTTCACCGTTTCCTCACCCTATTTAGTGTAAAGGATACGATCACAACCCTTGTTTAGGTACTTTGTAACATAAGTGATACACTTTATGGTGTTGGCACACTCCACGTTAATGTGAGCATCAAAGAGTAGGCAAAGATAAGCATTGTAGGGCACAACCCACGAATTTTCGATAGTGACGTCCTTCCCCTTGACTTTCTTAACAATAGAGTTTCCTCCTTGACCTATTGATCTCCTTTTATACAAAGGGTATCCGTTATTACCAAATAGGAGTTCTTCCCTGCAAACTTTTGGGAAACCCTTACCACAGGTGTCACCTTTACTGTTTTTGCCCTGACAACAGGGTTGTTGCTCATTGAAACCCTTGCAAGGACCGTGTAACCTGGGCTCCTTTTCAGGGTCCGGTATCTCTGCTGATATGATTTCATCAACCAACGATGCAGTTACACGTTTTTCCATCCACAACAAAATGTGTGCATGAGGAAGCCCTCGTTTCTGCCACTCGATACTATATAAGTGAGCCTTAACACCACCAAAAACCCTTTTCTTCACCAACTCATCTATGAGGGCATCTATTTTCATCTTGAACACCCTACTCACTAAATTTGGCCTGTCTTGAATCTGATAGTATATGGCATCGTCGCCTACGCTGGTAGCGCTAACAGCATCTTTCAACTCTTCCCAGTGAGGGTTCATCGTGAACGTAATGAAGAAATCCGGAGAACCGTACGTTGTAACGTACGTTAGTGCATCTTGCTGACGCTGCTTCATGTACCTTGGTCCTCCCACGAAAGTGGGAGGTATTATCACCCTTTGACCCACGTTCTTCCCCGAGTCTGCAGCCAAAATATCGGCACGTTCTTTTCGCATTGTACTCTGGTTAAACTCTATGAACGATAACCGCAACGACTCAACCTTCACATAGTTGTCGACCACGAATTGCTGGAATAACCTTCGCATCTTTGTCAAGTAGTTAAAGCTACCTTTACATTCCATGTAAAGAGATGAGTAGTACATGCAAGGGCTAAGGGTGTCGTACGTTTTCGCTGAGGTGGCTTCTAATTGCTGTTCGAACGAAGGTGGTTCATCACTCTCTTTATTGTCACATTTCCCTATTTTTAACTTCTTATTTTTCTTGAATTGATGACTATAGCCAAAATCCCCGTTAGGGAACAATAGTGGATACTGGAAACTATCATAAAAGAAATTCGTGTGATGGACCAAACGCGTTCTATACTTTGAACCCTCTTTTATTGAACTGATGATTATACGCATTGGATCTTTTGCAGGGTCTAACTTGACTATCGCCCCCACTTCGACAGAAGCTGTCGGGAGGTGATAGACTCCCTTATGTTCCCGGGTTTGTACACCCTCAGCTGACTTTAACGTGATTGACACGTTTGGCACACTATCATACTTCTTCATGTGAGCCTCAATCAACCCCTTTGCAGTCTCAAGCTCTTGGAGCATACCGGATAGGCAGCTGTTGTGTTCAGCCATATAATCGTAGAAGAGTGTGACTATGGACTGGTTTTCTGTTATTTCCTTTTGTTATCTTTTTCTGTGGTTTACTATTTGTTTGGAGACTTTCTCATCCGGCTTTCGTGTTACACGGACAGTTCTAATCTTTAATTGTTGGTCTCTCTCATAATAAAAGTATAGGTCCAAATACGAATTATCATTTCTCCGTTCCTGTGCCCCTGGAAACGGTGAAGATTGAATTATTTTCTGAGCATCTAACATGGACAACCTATGATATATCCTACCCTGAATCTTGTAAGACATCACTGACTCTGCTGCATTTTCCAACTTTTTGGAAGTCGAGAAAGACGTAAATGAGAACATATTATTCAACCCCACTAAATTATTGAAAAAACGTTTAGAGAGCGGCGACTTTCCCTTGTACAGATCTTTGAGTACCTTATCCTTTATCTCGGTTGGTACAGTGAGTGGCGTCTGCCCCTGGCTACAACATATTGTCTGGAGCTTATTTTTCCACAGCAGCGCATTGCATATTTTACACTTTCTGCCCCCCAAAACCCCTATATCATTTAGTTTCACTTCTTTGTCTGCTTCGCGTAACGATCCCTTCACATTCTCATGCGCACGCCCACGCGGATTACTTTCCTCAGCTGTCTTCTTTTTGGCGATTACTGTACGTTGGTTCCTCATTTCAGTGAGAACACGGTTTTCCTGCTCTGTGTAGTCCTTCAATTCCTTTGGTGAACACTACGACCGACCCCTCCGCTTCTTTTGTTGGGAGATGTATTCCGATTCATTATTTTTCATTTTTTCTAACATTGTTTTCCGCAGCTTATTATCCACTTCATTCTTTTCCGCTTGTAACCGTTTTTTCTCTTTTTGGATCTTTTTCAGGTCTCTTCTCAACTCTACTTTCCTTTGCTCCCTCTTCTTTTCTTGCTGGCGCCTCACATTCTTCATAGCGAACACGTTTTTTCGGGCGTTTCTTTTAAATGTCTTAGACCTACGCTCTAAATAGTACAACTGGTATTGCCTGTGTCCTCTTCCACCATTACCACAAAAATTTTTGTAGCCTGCGTAATAGTGCTTCTTGAAATTTTCTACAACCTCGGAAGAAATATCCCCGCTATACGGTTCCAGGTCATCTATTGTACTATCACTGTACTCGTATGTTGGTGAATTGCGTAACATCTCGTTGAAACTAAGGACTATACGTCGGAATTGTTGTATAGATTGCTCCGCGACGCATGTCGTAGATGGTCGGTTTTTACACTTTTTGTAATATTCGGGGTGGCATTTCTTATGCTCTTCTGTTAACTGTGCTCTGAGAACTTTGTCAATAGTGGATTTGTCAATCTTTTTTTGTTTTGTCACCCAAGCCCAGAAATGTCACTGTCGCCTTTTCATGGCGGCTTCACTATCACGGGGTTCTTTGACCTTTTCATCGTAAAAAGAAGGAAATTTTTCACGGTGCTCTTTCCGTAACAAACCTTTTAAAGACGCTGACATATTGATCTCCATCTTACCGATTTTCTTTTCATCCGCAACCCACTTCCAATAATGCATATTACGTCTTTTCAACCGAGCTGCTACGGGCAGAGGCATTGTGTCCAGCGTCCAACCTTGACCATGATTGGGGTACTTTCTTTTAAATGTCTTGAACCTACGCTCTAAATAGTACAACTGGTATTGCCTGTGTCCTCTTCCACCATTACCACAAAAAAAATTGTAGCCTGCGTAATAGTGTTTCTTGAAATTTTCTACAACCTCGGAAGAAATACGAACACCAAGAACTTCGAGATCTTTGAGACCTTATAGAAGTTCGAGACCTTCCAGAACTTCGAGACCTTCCAGAAGTTCGATACCTTCAAGACCTTCGAGAACTTCGGCACTTTCGAGAACTTCGGCACCTTCGAGAGCTTCGGCACCTTCGAGAGCTTCGGCACCTTTGAGAACTTCGGCACCTTCGAGAACTTCGGCACCTTCGAGAAATTCGACACCTTCGAGAACTTCGGCACCTTCGAGAACTTCGGCACCTTCGACAACTTCGGCACCTTCGACAACTTCGGCACCTTCGAGAACTTCGGCGCCTTCGAGAACTTCGGCGCCTTCGCGAACTTCGGCGCCTTCGAGAACTTTGGCAGCTTCGAGAACTTCGGCACCTTGGAGAACTTCGGCACCTTCGACAATTTCGGCACTTTCGAGAACTTTGAGAACCTCGACACCTTCGAAAACTTCGGCACCTTCGAGAACTTCGGCACCTTCGAGAATTTCGACACCATGGCTTAACGATGATCGTTCTTTACTCAACGATGATCGTCCACGGCTCAACGATGATCGTCCATTGCAAAACGATTATCGTTCAGGGCTCAACGATGATCGTCCATGACTCAACGATGAGCGTCCATGGCCTAACGATGATCGTCCACGGCTCAACGATGATCGTCCACGCCTCAACGATG
>NC_134803.1:21437053-21439553 GCF_046742065.1 Oratosquilla oratoria | reverse complement strand
TTCTCGCTTCTGTGTTGAATCTTGCTGATTCTATATCAGCGTTGCCGGCCGGTTGTCTTTCGTATGTTGATTCATCATTCAAAAGATCGGACATTTTGTCCAGATAGTCAATTTTATTTAAAATAATTACTCCGCCGCCTTTGTCGGCGTGGGTGATAATAATGTCATTATCATTACTCAAAGTCTGAAGGACTTCTCTAAATCTTTTGGGAATAACAAAACGATTACAATCGGCCAAGGCTTGGTAACATGTTATTACCCCTTGGGTGAAACCTTTATCAACTTCGTTCTCAGACCATTTATAATTATTGTTCACATTTCTCTTGTAGTCCTTACCTTTTCCTCCTATATCAAATTTAAGTCCCAAAGACAGTACCACATCTTCGTTTGCCCTTCCCCACCCGCATTCTCTCTCATTTGTCTGAAATAATCTTAAATATATATATATGTATATATTCTGTTAAAAACGACAGCAAAAGAATTATAAATTAACTTTTTCCGTGAGCTCTCAATCTTACGAATAGTAGATTTTTGGTAGGGGGAAAGGGAGTAAATCAAATTTCCAAAACTCATAGGAAATACAAAAATTATAATGAACACAAAAATACAGCACACAGTAAACACAGTTCAATAAATACAGCAAAAAACAAAATACAAGCAGAACAAATTAATTTTCAAGACGTTTCGCTGATATATGTGCATTCTCAGTTGAAGTGAAGAAAAAATGAAAAGGGAGCATATCTTAAATGAAATGAAAAGCACGGGGAGAAGTCACCGTGTTGTAACTGGGGGAGGTCACACGTATGACCACGGACCAATGGGAGAGATCACAGGTAGGCGGAAACGCTACTTGGAGTCACTCTCGGGTTCGGCACTAATCTGCTTCTCAGTCTTTGAGAACGACGTATGGCAGGACGTTCTTCCCTTTGACGGGGAATGGGAAGTCTCTGTGGAGGAGACTCCGATTTCTTGGGGTTGTCCATTCGGTTCCTCCGAACAGGTTTCATACTAGGGATGAGGGCGAAGTCATTTACTTGCCTATTAATGCTAGGTTGCAGCTCCTTTATCCAGATGGCTTCCAAGATAGCCAAGCACTGTGGGTCCTCTTCTTTTGCCACAACTTCGATGATTTGACCATAGTCTCCCTATCAAGGTGGCGTCGATACTGGGTCCAGTGGTGTTGCTTAGGTCCTCCGTGTTGCAAGTGCATGGTGATTCTTCTGGATAACGTGGTGGTCGTCCTTCCCACGTAGACTGAAAGGGGCGTGCAGTCCTCCTCTGGGCATGTGTATTTATGTACTACGTGGGATTGACGAACCTCCTGGGGTTCTGGTGCGGGGTTGTTCCTTAAAAGTAGAGAAGAAGTCTTTCTACTTTTGTAAAAGATTGTGAAGGACAATTTGTCACTTTCGTTTTTGGGGACCACATTTCTATAGATTATATTTTTTATAATCTTCTCATCTTCCTTGTACTTGGTAGACATGTAAGCTTTGTAGAACACTTTAATTGCGGTCCCTTCGTGTTCTACTGTAGTGGGGTGTGTTTGTTTGTACCAATTGTCGATCACTCTGCGGAGATTGGCTTGGACCTCGTGATTCGTGTACCCACTGTTGATAAGGAGTTAGTGGACCCGATCAAACTCTTTTTGAGTGTCACTCCAAGAAGAACAGTGGCTGAGGGCTCTTCTGAAAAAGGCGCTAATTGTGGCGTCTTTGTATCTCTAGGGACACTCGCTCTCTCTATTCATGCACAGTCCGGGATTGGTATCTTTGACGTGGCCACTATAAGAAAAAAGTACAATTAGTCTGCTTGAGTAGGACGTCCAGGAAGGGGAGGGAACCTCTTTCACCGTGCTCTACGGTGAAGTTAAGTCCAGACACCTCCATGAACTTCCTCCTCAAGATATAAATTTCTAAAGGGGAATCAGTTTTTACAAATATATCATCTATATATTTACAATAAAGGCTAGGTTTTTCATATCTATTATAATTGTATATTTGTTTGTTTGTTTGTTTGTTTGTACACGAACTCCTCCTAGGGCTTATTGATAGACCCCCATAACCATATATATTCTGATACCCTATCACTTCAGGTACTTGGATAACTATATTTCACTTCGAAAAAGAAAATATTTTTGTTAGGGTTAAGGGTCAAAGTTAGGAGGTTTATGTAGTATCCCCTGAAGTCGCGTAGTATTTTTTGTGGCTTAAGAATTAATATGATTAAACAAACCATTGTTTGTATCCATAAATATCCATAAACCATGATAGCTTTTGTAAGAAGAAAGCATGTTTATGGAAAATGATTATATACTTTTAACAAATATTGAAATATTAGTTATTTTTATTTAATTTTTGTGCGAACGGAAATAGTTCATTCACAAACTCCTACATTTTTGCAGATAAACCCCTATAACTATATATATTCTGAAGATAAATAAACTACATACATTTCTTCACCTTTCAGCTGTAGACATTTATTATCAGTTCACACACACACA
>NC_134803.1:21427053-21432053 GCF_046742065.1 Oratosquilla oratoria | reverse complement strand
ACTGAGACTAGGTATTTTAACACTATAGATATCAAGTCTTCGTTCTGGCAGATCGAGTTGCATGAAGACTCACGAGAGTTCCCAGCATTTTCTACTCCAACGGGACACTATGAGTTCAAACAAACGCCACTTGGTTTATGTAATAGTCCATTAACTTACATGAGATTAATGAATACAGTTCTAGATGGGTTGTTAGGAAACACTGCCAGTGTATTTCTAGATGATACTTTAATAGTTTCCCAAACAGCGGCTGAGCACTTTAAGAAATTAGATTTGATATTCTCAAGACTAGTTGAAGCAGGATTGAAAGTGAGACTTGAAAAATGTAAGATTTTGCAGGACAGTATTATTTCCTTGGGACATAAGATAGACAGACATGGACTTAGTACAGTAAAATCAAAGGTTGAAGCAGTAAAGAATTATCCAGTTCCAAACAAAGTAGAAAAGGCTAGAAGTTTCTTGGGATTGACAGGATATTATGGAAAATTTATCCAAGGATATGCAGACATAGTTAATCCATTAAGTTCTTTGTTGAGGAAAGGCTCAAAGTTCATGTGGGGACTTGCCCAACAGCAATCTTTTGACAACTACAAAG
The DNA here is from genome assembly GCF_046742065.1 of Oratosquilla oratoria. Lineage (NCBI taxonomy): Eukaryota > Metazoa > Arthropoda > Malacostraca > Stomatopoda > Squillidae > Oratosquilla > Oratosquilla oratoria. Next base: position 21,431,458 of record NC_134803.1, on the reverse strand, counting down.
ATAAACTTACTAGCTCTCCAGTTTTAATATTTCCATACTATGATAAAGAGTTCATTCTTTGTACTGATGCATCTGAATTAGGGTTAGGAGGCATACTAATGCAAGAGAGAACTTAAACTTTGAAACCGATAGCTTCCACATCTAGACTTTGTAATAGTGCAGAGAGAAACTACCCTATAACAGAAAGGGAAATCTTAGCAGTGATACATTTATTAATTTTTTTTTAGAGATATGATACTGGGATATCTAATCAGAGTGTGGACTGATCATACAGCTATTCAGAACTTACTTAAGCATAAGAACCTTAGGGGCAGACTAGACACGTGGTCTGCTATACTTCAATGTTATGAGGTTAGGTTTGATTATATTCCGGGTAGAAAGAATGTTGCAGCAGATAAACTATCTAGAAATATTAGCCAACCAATGACAGGGTAGATCAATTTTGTCTCTAGTATAGATGAGCTAGTAACCTTAAATGAGGAAATGATAATAATGGAATAGAGAGAAGATAAGACATGGGAATCAGTAGCTAAGCATTTGATGAACCCAAGAGGAAATCTTCCGAAACTACCAAAAGGCTATAAGATAGAGAAATTTCATTCGACTAATGGACTTTTGTATAGAAAAACAATTGTAAGTGGGAAAGATATTTACAGGGGCCCAGTAAATCAGTTGGTAATACCATAAAATCTTGTAGAAGAGGTATTGAAGTTACTTCATGATAGTTATTGTAGTTCACATCCAGTAAAAGATAAACCTTATAGAGAAACACAACTTAAATACTTTTGGCCAGATATGAAGAAAGATATATATGATTACATAGAAAATTGTATAAAATATGTTAAGGTGGAGGGAAATACACCAAAATCTGCTCATATGTTATTATATTCCATTCCACAGAAATCTTGGGAAAGTGTTCACATAGGTAGAGTGGAGTTACCTATGTCTGAGAATGGATATAAATATGTATTTGTTGCTATTGATTATATTTCAAGGTTTTGTATTTTACAACCCATTCCAAATAAAAAAGCTGAAAAAATTGCTTCAGTAATATATGACAAAATAATCTGTAATTTCACTACACCTAAGATCTTAGTTTCAGATAATGCAACTGAATTTAATAACAAAATCTTGGAAGAATTACATAGATTATTTAAGATTAAAAAAGTCAACGTTTTAGAAAATCATCCTTTCTATAGACAACCTAAAGGAGAGCATAATCTCTAATGATAAGCATGAAAGTTGTAAGATCACTAACAAGAATCTTTATCTCTGTCACTCTTCCCTTTTTGTATTTCGTGAATCTTTGAAAAACTATCATGAAGTTTCGCTTGTCAGAATTGTGTGTGTGATGAATAATTGTCATTACAGGAAGACTGTGGTAAAACAGATATTTCATAGTAGCACGAAAGATTCCCATTATCTATTTTTCCCAAATAAGACAAGAGTTTCGATTATTTGTCCAGGTTTACGTTCTAAATTGGATTTAGTTGAAAGTCTTATCTCAGTTTTTGACAACCGTGAAATACATGCAGGCACATCTTCCTCAAATGATTCCTCTACCAATTATATAATTATTCTCAGTGTCCTCATTTCTACAATAGTAATTGCTGCTCTAACTTCAAATTTTATATTTAGGAAGATGTTGACATCCAATACTGTTCAACATTTACCTACTTGATTTTTTTTTTTTTTTTTTTAAGGTGTTACATACATTTATGCATTTTGGAAGGGTTACATATTTCTTTGTTATGTGTGGCATATATTTTGATGGCAACATCCATTGAAGGATAATACTTTTAACATTTTTGCCAGTTTATGTAGAAATAATTTTAATAGATAGCTTCTTGTATAAGATATTTTTTAAGTATGTATTTCAGCGAGCTCTGCAAGAGAGTAATAGAAAATTATTGATCGGGACGACCAAGGGTAGCTGCCGAATCCTGTAGATGAAGGTAGACAGGTGAGGTAGATAGAGGTGTAGGTGGCAAGAATTTAATTTTTATGAGTTGGATGTTTGGCAAATAGACGCGATGGAGTTGCATAATCTCGCTCCTCGTCTAAAAATTATAAACAACCGCTAGGGACCCGATTTCATTGCTGTATAATATTGATGTAAAAATATGTAATTAAGCCAGTGAAGCATTGATTTCGAGATATCTTGAGTAAGCAGTATTGCTTAAGACGTTTGTAACAGTCTTTCTGATTGGAGAAAGGGTGGAGGAGGAGAAAATTTAATTGGGAGTAAAGTCACGTTCTCAGGGGAGGCACTTAGATGTAAGACTAAAGATCATTGGACTAAAGAAATCATGGCGAACTGACTTGGTGATCAAATTGAGGATTCCAGTTGGGATTCCTCTGGTGTACCTAAGACAATAACGTTGTAGAAGAATTAGTGAAGAAAATTATGAAAATATCTTAACAATCTAAATTCCCCTATTACATTAATAAACTAAGTGAAACTTGACTAAATTTTCAGGGGAAGAAGGTGTAGAAACAGTAAGAGTTAATAGGTTTCTCAATTTGATCGACACCCTTCAGTGGGAGTTGAGACTTGTGCGTCCGTAGTACGCCAAAACCTCACGGTCTTCGTTGCACAAATATACAACAGCTTAAGTATTCTACATCGGATTTTGATTAGCCACATTAACTCTCCTCACATGTAGTCGAAATGAACGCACACCATTTTTATCACGTGTCAAAGATATACTTACTGAACTGATAGACCTTGGGACTGAATACCAATGGCCTCCGCAGTTATTGTAACTTATATGATTCCATACTCACAAGAGAGGTTATTCTATAACCACCATGATTATCTCTATTCGTAATCTCTTGAATTCGAAAATCTCCAATATTTCAGAACACGAAAGCATTGAGAGGAATTCCAAAAATGAATAAAATTGACTGAAGTTGACTAAACAGAATCCTTTAAGAAAATGTTATACGCTTGAGATCAAACAAACAACAGGAATCGTTTTAAGAACACAATGAACAGGTTAATCGAGATTACCTCGACCCTCTTCTTAACCCTTTAACTGTGGATCGGGTTCCTTCCAGATGGATAAATCGGCTGGCGTCAGATAGAATAAATAATCTAAATAAAAACATACGAAAGAGTTAAAGACAAAATTTCAACGTAAAGAAAGACCAACACCCACCACTTCACACAGAACAATGAATACAGTTCACGGCACTTAACTAACTCGTTCGGATTATTGAAGAACTTACGTGTTCAGAAAGAACAAAAAAAAATGCGGTGAACAGGAAAACAAAGGATCTCCGCATTTGCTCGATACTCGAAAAAGCGGAGACAAATTGGAATTCTTCAGCAAACGTAACAAACTCGGGTGAAAAAAAGCGAATAAAATTAGTAAACATATTCCAATTAATCTAATTAATCTCTTCAACATGGCAAAGTGGGATAACAGCTTACGCCTGATGTTGACTAATAACATATCAAATATATGCAAATATATATATATATATATATTTCGTTATTGAATATTTAATACATTTCTATATACAGTAGCTCCCTTGTAATTAATTTCTTTTTCAACAAAATTATACTAATACAACAAGAGTGAATAATATACCTGTATAATTCTGATGCATCACAGTTGAGGTTGATTTCCCCGTGACAATAATTTACTAATTCCTGCTTCATCTGAAAACGAGCGATTTGAAACAACTGAAGGAAAAAATAGGTCATAGTCAGTCAAAGAACCCTTCAGAAAGCCGTCCACGCTCCCAGATACATAACGTCAACTCTTCTTTAGCCATAACAAAATGGATCAAATGTGTCAGTATCAATTGATTTTAATCAAATGAGAATCGGTTTCTATCCTGTCTTTTCGATTGAATGAATTTCCCAAGAATTCCTTAACCCTCAATGGTCTAGATATTCCTCTAACCTGAATAAAGTTATCTATATATCATCTAGGTTTAGCCAAAATACAATATTTTAATAAAGTAGTCGGTGTAAAACGCTAAGCCTTATAGACTGTCTTTTCCCGTGATATTTTTTTTTTTTTTTTTTTTTTTGCAAACGACGTTTGCTAGGAAAAAAAAAGTTTGACATCAGCGCAAGGAGTCATCTTGTTATACATGACATTTCTACCCGAGAGCTACCTTGTGGTGACGCCTTACTTCTTCCCGTCATTAACTTAGGAATAAAAATGAAAAAGAACTGTGATAGTGTTTGATGCATATGTTACCACACTAAAGACATTAAAGATCATATTTATATAAAAATATAATATGAGAAAATAGATATATAAATAGATAAATGCAACTAGAAAAACGAAGAAAAAAAAATAATGGATAGATATATAAGTGTAACCATTACCTATAACCCCACATATTGCAACAACACCTATGGAAAATTACACCGCAACATACATAC
>NC_134803.1:21402053-21414553 GCF_046742065.1 Oratosquilla oratoria | reverse complement strand
CCACCATTTCTCCTGTTCATTTCACTCTAAGCCTTGTTAAATTATCTTTTTTCTAGGTTTATTTGACACTTTTTGCAACTATTTTATTTAACCTATCAAATGCTCCTTGATTAGCATGCCGTCTATTATTTATTCTGTTTGATTTCTTTGTCATTTTTATATGACTTAAATTCTTGTCACGTAGGCTTTTGTTTGTATGATAACATTCCAAATGGATATTGTTTTCCCTTATCTAACATATTCTTTTTTCTTTTTTTCTAATTCAAGTTCTCTTTCCCGCTTTGTTCTGTTTATTTTCTTCTTTTTTCGTGCTCTTTTATTTTTTCTAAAGATAAGCTTTTCTATTTTTCCCTCTTTCTTGTACATTTCTTACTTTTACTTAATATGTTTTAATTTACTGGTGGATTTTCTTTCACACTCACAGACTTGTGTCTATTCTATTTTCTCTATCATGTTTTATTTTTTCATATTTTTTTTTCACCCTAGCGGTTTTTCTTTCTTTGCGTTGTTATTTGTATCCAACTCTCCATTATCAACAAAGAGTTTTTTTTTGTAACCTTTTGGCCATTCCCTTTGTTGGCCAGATTCTTTGCTCTCTTCCTTTCCCACTGTTTCTCTTTGTCGGCCACTCTCTTTTGTTCTCTCTCCTTTTGTTCCTTACCTTTTATTGTCCCTCCCTTTGTGTCATGGTTTACCTTAGTAATCCCTTCCTCGTATTTCTTTTTATTCTATCCCCATTCTCTTTGATGTCACCTACACTTTGTTTTCTCTTGATTTTTGTTAGCTCTCCTCTTTATCTTTCTCTTGATTGCTTTCTTTTATTCCTTCCTCTCTGTGTCCTTTATCAGTGATATAGCATGTTTGGGTAAAGTGTACACACAACACACACACACACACACACACACACACACACACACACACACACACACACACACACACACACACACACATACATACACACGCACACACACATAAACACACACACACACACACACACACACACACACATACACACACACACACACGGTGGCGCAGTTGGTAGAGCGATGAACTACTAGCATGGTGGTGCGCGTAGTGCTTGGTTCGAATCCTGCCCAGGGCCGAAATTATTTCGGTACAGCTGCGCTTCGGGTCGTTACTCTGACTCTCGTGGGCGGGGAGTTGGGTGTGTGTGTGTGTGTGTAAGGTCATAACATTACCCATAGATCGGACCTACGAGCTCTGAGCTCTCTTCCAGGAGGGAAATAGCTGTCGATCACGAGTCCAACACGTGATCCAAAGACCAAGTGAATACACACACACACATTATAAGAGGCTGGTAGATAAGTAGGTAGATAGAGGGTTAGGTGGCGAGAAATTCATTTTTACGAGTTAAATGATTTGAAGCAATGGCCGAGAGGGAGTTGTGGAGTTGCATATTCTCGCTCACCGTCTAAAGTTTGTAAACATAGCTAGGGTACTGATATTGGCGCTGATGTGACGATATGTAAACACTAAGCATTCCGCTTTGAGGTCAAGATTGCTTGCGTAAGCAGTATTGCTTGAGACGGTGTAACAGTCTTTCTGATTAGAGATGGGTGGAGGAGGAGACGAGAAGCCACGCCGGGGAGGCACTTATTTGTAACTGTCAAAATTATTTGATGAATTAAGTAGTGACGTCGGAGCAGAGTTGGCTTGGTGAGTGGATTGAGTATCCCAGGCGGGAGTCCTCTGGTGTACCTAATACTAGAAACTTGTAGAAGATTGAAGATAATCAAGAAAATATTTCAACCGTTTAAATGTCCTACAAGAAGCATATACTAAGTAGAATTTGACTAAGTAGGATGAACTGAGGCATGGGGCCTACAGATAAGTGACTAATAAGTCCTCTGGTGTACCTAATACTAAAAAGTTGTAGAAGATTGGAGAAAATCAAGAAAATATTTCAACCGTTTAAATATCCTACAAGAAGCATATACTAAGTAGAATTTGACTAAGTAGGATGAACTGAGGCATGGGGCCTACAGATAAGTGACTAACTTACATTAAGACAATGATGAAAAGAAAGTGGAAGTGAAGAAAGAAACACAAAGCAATATAAAGGAACAGTTAACAGAATTAAACCAGTTATTACGGAGAGAAGGGAATTGAAAGTGATGGGGCCAATACACATACACATGCACACACACAAACACACACACATATACACACATACATACACATATACACACACACATACATACACACAAACACATACACACACACATACATACACATACACACATACAAACACATACACACACACACACACACACACACACATACACACACACATACACACAAACATACACACACATACACACACACACACACACACATACACACACATTTCTACTAAATCCACCTATGTTGAATTGAATTCCTTACTTACAAAGGATTACAAAGGTGGAGCATGCCGACAGGAGACCTTTTGATCCATATCTAGGTCGGATGCGAAAAAAAAAATCATATTAATAATAAAATAATAAATAAAAACTATAATAATGTAAATGAAAAATAAAATACATAAATAAATGCATAGGTATAGTTAAAATAATAAACAAACAGGTAAATAGTAAATAATAATATATTGACACATAACTAATAATAAATGAAAATCAGACAGACAAATGATAACAAAACAAAAACAAATAATATAAGATAAATTATAATCATTACAGCATCTTACTTAGGTATTTATCTAAATGATTCTTAAAGCTTCGAACTGAACTACATTGCACTACCTGTGCAGGAAGTTTATTCCATTCATTAACTACACGGTTGGCAAAGTTGTTTCTACCTACTTCCAAATTAAATCTATTTCCGGACAGTTTGAGACCATTGTTTCTTGTCTGATTCTCATTCAATGTGAAAATTTGGTCACTTTTGATGTTGTCAATTCCCTTTAAAATCTTAAAGACCTGTATCAAGTCACCTCTGAGTCTACGCTTTTTTAGGGAAAACAGATTCATGTGCTTAAGTCGATTTTCGTATGATTTATTTTTGATATTCGGAATCAGTTTTGTGGCTCGCCGTTGTACTTTTTCCAGTCTGTCAATGTCTTTAATGAGATTCGGTGACCATACGGAAACAGCATATTCCAAATGTGGACGAACTAACGATTTATATAGCTTGTTAATGAGTGATGGACTTTTGAAATCAAAAGATCGCGCAATCAGTCCCAGAATCTTATTTGCTTTCTCAGAGGCTGAAATACACTGCTTGGATGATTTGAGGTCGTTACTGATAATTACGCCGAGATCTTTTTCACTATCCACTTTTGTTAACGAATTTCCATATAACTTGTAATCGTACTTACTGTTATTTTTACCTATGTGCATTACCTTGCATTTACTTGTGTTAAATTTCATTAGCCACTTTTCAGACCATTGCTGAAATTGATCTAAATCTTCTTGAATATCTAATTGGTTTGAGTGATCATTTGCCACTCCGCACAGTTTTGTATCATCAGCAAATTTGGAAACAGTAGATTTTAGTCCATGGTCTATATCATTTATATATACTATGAATAGAAGTGGCCCAAGAACGGAACCCTGAGGAACTCCACTTGCAACACTTTTCCATTCAGAAGTTTTTCCATTTAAAACAACTCTCTGTTTTCGACCATTCAACCAATTACTAGTCCAACCTAATAGGCTACCACTTATTCCATGCAAAGCTAGTTTAGTAATTAGTCTTTCGTGTGGGACGGTATCAAAAGCTTTTGCAAAGTCTAGATATATTAAATCTATATTGTTTCTTTTGTCATAATTCTAGATAACTGTGTTGTAGAATTCGAGTAAGTTAGTCACGCAAGAACGTTTCCGTCTGAAACCATGCTGGCTATCATTTATCAAACGGTTACTTTCTAAATGATGTTCGATAGCATCTCTGATGATAGTTTCCATTATTTTTCCTACAATTGAAGTCAAACTTATAGGCCTATAGTTATTTGGTTTCTTTTTGTCACCTTTTTTGAATATGGGAGTAACGTTAGCTAGCTTCCATTCTCTTGGGACATCTCCGGATATGATGGATTTCTTGAAAATAATTTCTAATGGAACAACAATCTCATTTTTCATTTCCTTTAAGATTCTTGGATGCCAACCGTCAGGCCCTGGTGTTTTATTAACTTTGAGTTTGTCTATACACCTTTTAATTTTTTCTTTTGTTATATTTACCGTAGTGAGTAAGTTTACCCCAGACTTTTCACAGGTTTCAGTTTGGAATTCACTTTGAGGTGTTTCGTTTACAAATACCGAGCTAAAATAATTGTTTAAGATATTACACATTCCTTCATTTGAATATTCAAGTTGACCGTCAGCAGATAATAGTGGACCAATGTGATTCCTAACAACCTTTTTATCTCTAATGTAACTATAGAATTCTTTGGGATTCTCTTTGGATTTATCAGCGATGTTCATTTCGTATTGTCGTTTTTGTTTTCTTATTGTCTTTTTTAAATCTCTCTGTATTGATACATAACTTTCATAGTCATTAGATGCACCCGAGCACTTATATTTCTTATAAGCCTGTCTCTTTTTAGCAATACTTTTTTCAGTTTCTTTGTCGAGCCACTTTGGGCGAGCCTGATTTGGGGGACGTCTGTCCTTAAAAGGAATGTAAGTTTGAATCATCTTAGTGAGCGTATTTTGAAATATTTCCCATATCTGATCTACAGGCCTTTCGTTTAATTTTGCCTCCCAATCTGTAAGCTGAAGCTCCTGACGTAGTCCTATGAACTGAGCTTTACTGAAATCGGGTATTTTAGAAGCACAAGTATCTATTCTAAAATTGTTTAGGAGTTTGAATCTGACTAAGTTGTGATCGCTATTTGCAACAGATTCACCAATTTCTACATCATTTACCATGCTTTCGCGGCTAGTGATCAAAAGATCGAGTAAGTTTCCATATCTTGTGGGCTCTTTTACATGCTGAATTAAGTAATTGTCACCAAGAAAATCAATCAAGCGACTACCTATATGGCCATGTTCAAGGGTCATCCAATCAATGTCAGTAAAATTGAAATCACCCATTATCAATAAATCCCGGTTGCAGAAACTAGACAGTTCTTGAAATAACAGTTTGTCGTCTGCTAATGATAATGTCTTTGGCCTATATATTACACCTATATTCATTTTTTGTCCATTTGTTTGGGTTAACTCAACCCACAAACTATCATATGCATCCTTAGTAGAATAAAACAAAAAACAAAAGCTAATCACAATAACGCCACAAGAAAAAAAAATCTATACAAACATCACACTAAAGTTTAGTAACAAGATGTTTTCTCATAACTAGATTTTTTTCTACTTTTCTTCCCTGTAAAATAAAAAATCTAAGTTTTAATAATTTTGAATATGATGGTTTTCTTCTTTTTCCTTTTTTTTTTTTTTTTTGTGAAGAATTTCAAATGAAGGGATGTACGAATGTGGGCGGAAAGGAAAACAAAAAACTGTAAGGTACGCAGAAGCAAGCGTCCGCGCAAGCCTTATTTGAAAAACACCTTAAAAAATAGTGGAAGAGTAAGAAACTCATTTTTTCTAGGTGTTTGCTCAATGAAATTTAAAGTAAAAATGTAGCATTCAGTTCTTCATTTTAAGCTTTTTCTCTCAATGAACTCCCCTTCTTCCAAGAGTTTATCAGTTTGTGTTTATTTGTGTGTTTATTTGTTTTCTCATCTGCGCCACTAGTAAGACAACTTTTCCCTTTTATAGTCTACCTACCTTCATGCTTGTGCCTATTTTTCTGTCTGCATGTTTATCTACCTATCCGTATATATTTCTCACAAATTTTGTATATTGATTATCTTTCTGCATGTGTAACTATTATTCTTTCTGTCTTTGTGTATGCTTTTGTGTGTGTGTGTGTGTGTGTGTGTGTGTGTGTGTGTGTGTGTGTGTGTGTGTGTGTGTGTGTGTGTGTGTGTGTGTGTGTGTGTGTGTGTGTGTGTGTGTGTGTGTGTGTGTGTGTGTGTGTGTGTGTGTGTGTGTGATTCACCATTGTCTTGGATCACGTGTTGGACTCGTGATCGACAGCTATTTCCCTCCCAAAAGAGAGCTCAGACCTCATATATGACCCGATCTATGGGTAATGCTATGCCCTTACACGCACACACACCCTCAACTCCCAGCCCACGAGAGTTGGAGTAACGACCTACTGCGCAGTGATACTAAAATTATTTCAGCCCTGGGCGGGATTCTAACCCGGACCGCCGTAGTGGCAGCCGAGAACTCTACCACTGCGCCACGAGTTTTTTCTTTTCTTTTCTTTTCTTTCTTTGTTTGTGTGTGTGTGTGTGTGTGTGTGTGTGTGTGTGTGTGTGTGTGTGTGTGTGTGTGTGTGTGTGTGTGTGTGTGTGTGTGTGTGTGTGTGTGTGTGTGTGTGTGTGTGTGTGTGTGTGTGTGTGTGTGTGTGTGTGTTGGTGTGTGTGTGTGTGTTTGTGAGTGTGTGTAGGGGGTTGTAAATGTGTGTGCACGTGTGCATGCATGTGCTTAACTAATTCTATTTGGCTAATTTTAACACACATAAAAGGAATTACACTTGAAGGTCCCGTCTTTTTCTTCATCAATCTACCTCAACTTTAAATTGGTTTCTGGTTTAGATAGGACTGTGTCCTCTTTCAAGTCATCTCATGGGTTGGCGCAATCGTAAGGAAAATTGTGTTTTGTTATCGAGCAGGGACGTAGTCCTTTTTACTTTGTTACAATGACCTCGTGCCCCCTCCCCCCTCGTCACAATACAAAAGATCCTCTCTCTCAGTTTTATCCTCTCTTTTCAGTAATCTGAGCACCCCAATTATATGATCTTTTTCTCTTTTTTATTTTGATGATGATTTGGTTGTCAGGCTGAGGATTTGTTTGATGTTCCCTTTTTGTATTTTCTCGACGTTATTCATTTCCTCAATTATATACGGAGACCACAAAACCGATATATACTCTTACCCGGGGTGGATTTTATTCTCTCCTCTTTTCTTTTCTAATTTCTCAGCTCATGTCACGAATAGTTACTTTTGTATTCATCTATAGGCTGTCTCTCTCTTAATACTGTTGATGTATTTCTTGGGTGACATTTTATACAAGGCTAACAATACTAGATCCTTCGCCTCTTTTGATTTTGTAATATTTTCATTTCCCATTGACTTATTCACTGATGGTTTCTATGTATTTTTTCACGTTTTTCATTTTGTCTACATCTTCTTTTAACACCTCTGCTTTCTTCATGATATTTGCGCCGCATATAGATATATTCTAACTTGCTTGTATGCACGTAAGTTACTGAATCCGGACCATAAATCTAGAAAACATTCTATTTATTCCAGAAATGTGTCTAACAGAGCATTAGGATTTATTGTCAGGACGGTTATAAACAGGAGTGCAGAGGTATTCATTAAACAGTTTTAGTCTCCGTCCTATAGAATGGATATTGACTCGATAGAATCAGTACAGAGGAGAATAACTAAAGTTATACAAGGGCTGGCATTTGCCATACGAAGGCAAGCTTAAGTACCTTAACTTACATTTTCTGGAAAAACGAATAGTGCGGGATGACCTTTTGAAAGTATTTAAACAAGCCAAGAGCTTTAACATGGATGATGCAGGTGTTACAGTCTAAAATGTGCGACTGCAACATTGATGAAAAATTATAAACTACAGTCTCTTGACAGTCGTTTAATATAAGAATATATACACTGTGCACTCAAGGCAAGGCCTACCGAAGGGCTAACTTGAATGCGCATTGTATGCTCCAGATACCAGAGCTCACCACAATAGGAACTATTTACATTCCATGTTAGATATAAGAAGGTATTTGTATTAACAAAATTATATACACTTTAATTATGATATATACTCATGTACATGTATGTGAATATGTGAATGTGTTAAATACAATATTATGTAAATGTAGTGCTATAGTAATCAATGAGGCTATTTATAGAAACTTGTGTGGTGGTGGTGGTAACTTAGCTGCGTATGTTTGTGTATGCGTGTGTACGTATGTCTATTGTGTATACGTTTATTTCTAAGTATGGAGTGCATGTATTAACCCATTCAACTCCGATGACAAGATGTCTTGTCATTTGGTCAAATAAAACAAAAAATCATAAAACACCAAAATGTTTGATCAAACACCAGAAAAATATGACGTCAATCCTCGCTTCGCTCGCAGCGAAGCGAGGACTGACGTCATATTTTTCTGGTGTTTGATCAAACATTTTGGTGTTTTATGATTTTTTGTTTTATTTGACCAAATGACAAGACATCTTGTCATCGGAGTTGAATGGGTTAAGGTATAACACAATCGGAGCGATTATAAGAACATCGTCCACGTACCTGAGCCATATTGCTCTCCTTCCTATGATATGAGAGTAGTGGTCCTTCTCTTGGACCTCCATGAAGAGGCAAGCAGCCACGGCACTCAGAGATGACCCCATTGCAAGGCCACTGTGTTGAAGAAACTCCTCTCCCTCTTCATGGAGGTCCAAGAGAAGGACCACTACTCTTATATCATAGGAAGGAGGGCAATATGGCTCAGGTACGTGGACGATGTTCTTATAATCGCTCCGAACAGGACAGACCTGGATGACGTCAGGAGTCAATTAAATAGAGTGAATCCGCATATCCAATTCACTATAGAAGAGGAAGAAGAGGGAAAGCTTCCGTTTCTGGATATCCTGTTAATAAAGACTACTGAGGGCCTCCTATTCAGGGTTTACAGAAAGCCTACGAACCGTGACGACTTCATACACTACCTGTCGGCACACAATGAGAGGACGAAAAAGGGGGTAGTCATGGGCTTCTTCCTGCGTGCCTACAGGATATGCAGCGAAGAATTCCTGGAGGAGGAAATCGAATACATCATCGCGGCCTTCTTGAAGCTTGGCTACCCCAAGGGCTTAGTCCTGAGCCTAAGACGAAGAGCGGAAGAAATAATCCACACAAGCAGGTTAAGAGAAGGCAATGCCACCACAAAAACATCGTACATGGCGCTTCCTAACTCTGAGAAGGTAGGAGACATTATTAGAATGCTCAGGAGCACGGAAGTAAAAGCAGCCGTAACATCGGGAACGAAGATTGGTGACATAATATAAAGCGGGACTAAGATGAGGGGGAGAAAAGACAGCGTCGTATATAAGATCCCATGCACATCATGCGATAAAACATACTATGGAGAGACTAAGAGGGGCCTTGACACTAGAATCAGGGAGCATAAGGCCGACCTCCGTCACCATAGACTCACCAACGCAATGGTGGTGCATGTTGACGAATCTGGGCACCTACCACAATGGAACCGAGCCGAGATTCTACACGAAGGTATGGATGAAAAGACCAGAAAATCTATAGAAGCTGCGTACATCACCACTCGTCCGAATATCAACAATAAGGCTGGGAGCTTCACCTGGGCCAAATCTTCAGCGAATATAGCGCTTCGTGATTGGCTGTCTCAGCGGGCCAATCAGAACACAGCGCTATACGCTCGCACACCTCCTTGAGCCACATGGCGTGTTTATAAACTCTGTATGTATCTAGTATGCTCATCACACTGACTCGTTGCCCAACCTCCGTAGCATTCAGAACGTCGCTCCGCAAGCTACAAGAAAAAGAAGAAATTCCGGTACCCGAGATAATTCTCGTACTCTTGAGAACTCGCTCTGCCGATGACCTATGTCCCCTTAACTCTGCTGTAGATAATCATTGCCCATGCGGTCTTAGAACTTGATTACTCTACAGTAGAGGGGGAAACTTCCCTCCCAGTGTCGTGCTTCTCCAGCACAACTGGCATAGACGCGTGCGTGCTTGGCTAGTTATCGCCAGAGATAGACCTGCCCCCCCACTCTCCCGTATCGAGCATCACCTACCACGTCGAGATTCAGCCCCTTTTTACGGCTCGCGCAATGTCAGTGTATAGCCACGTTTTACATTCTTTCCGCTAACCCGTTCCATTAACCCCATCGCCCCCGTCACCCATCCTACAACAATCGCTTGACAATCACCACCCACTTAACCAACACGTATTACACAAACACGAAACACTAGGACACAAGGACGCTTAACCCATTGCGCTCGGCGCAATGGGTCGAGTCAGAATCCGGGACTCGCGTCCCAACAACAACAACCGACAATCACGAACTAAGGAATTATGGGACACTCTAGCCACACACAATATATACATACATAAACTCATTCCCCAACACAACGCATTTCTTCTCCTTACAGACGACACAACCACCGAAACACTATGTCAGAAACAAACCAAAGACCATTTTTCAAAGAAAGGATTTGACATTCAAGACCCACCAGAACTTAACGCAAACAGGACACTCGTAATCACACAAGTTGACCCACATGTAACGAACCACACACAACAAGAGATCAAAGAAGAAATTGAAAGACTTAACACAAACACTGCAGTCACTGAAGTCATCACACTCCCACGCACACAAACAGTCATTAAGATCAAATTCGAAACTACACAAATGGTGAAAGACTGCTTACAGAAAGGAATCAAGATGTTCAGCCAATCCTTCCCCACACATGCACTTAGGAAAGACACATACACATACATCCCACAATGTAACAACTGTTTTTCACTCGAACACACGCGCAAACATTGCCCACACCCATTCCCATACATGGCCTGCTGGAACTGTGGATCAAAGGAACACAGAAGGAACGACTGCCACTGTGCAATACCCAAGTGCCTCCTCTGCCAGGGAGACCACCCAGCTATTGCAATGCGGTGCCCCAAGAAAAAGGAAAAGATAAAGGAAATCAACAAACAAACAAATCAACAAACACACACCAATACACAAACATACGCCTCTGCCACCAAGTCAAAACCCGCACTCCTCCCTACACCAACAACCACAACCTCAACACTTCAACACATGACAACAGTGAACACAGGCATCACAATAGCTACACTTATGGAAGCAGTAGAACCTGGCTCATTCCAAAACACACTCAACGCCATATACCAAGCAAACGGTCTCCCTACAGTAATAATCCCTCCACAAGCCATCAATACAGCCCTACTAGCAAAGACATTTCAAGACCAAACACAACACATCACAACATCTCACGTCACACAAACCACAGAACCCATGGAGGCAACAGAGCAAACACTTAAAAGACCTGCATCACCCACTGAAGAAACCAATCCCCCACAAAAACAAAGACCAACCACCAAAAACCAAACCAACCTGGGACTTCAAATTGTAGCACCAGTAACACAAGAAATACCAACAGCCCCCACACATGACACTCTCAAAACACTTCTCAACGACCAAAAACTGAAAATAGTATACACGTCACCACAACAGGAAAAAGACATAATAGAGAAAATAGCCAACAACACAATCAACTTAGCCAACTACACCATACAAATAATAAACGAAAAGAGATTTAAGACACTCAAACAAGGATACTTCGACCTCCATAACAAGAACACAGAACACGAACCACACTGGACACACAACGCCGAATAAATAACAACTACACACCTCTACCTCAACATCATGGAACAAATACACATCATACAACACAACATAATACAGTGGACATTCGACAGAAGAAACGAACTCTGTAACATATACAACATAACAACACCAGACATAATACTCTTAAACTCGATAGGTACACCTGACAGATTAAAAATACACAATTACACAGTACACCGACGAAACGACTCTAATCAAGCACAAGCAGGCATAGCAATAGCCATTAAACATAACATTAAACACAAAATACTAGACGACTTTCAAGACGAAATACTAGCAGTCAAAATTGACACAAACCAAGGACCCATAATAATAGCAACCTTATACTTACCCCCCAGACGCCCCCTCTTCCCTATAGATGACATACTAAGACTAACAAGAAAAAGACTACCTGTATACATATTAGGAGACATGAACGCCAAACATCACACTTTAGGAAACAACAGCGCGAACACCACAGGAAGACAGATAGCACAACTAATACAGAGAGGACACTTAACACACTTAGGGCCAGACTTCCCCACCTGCATCACACACAACGGACAAGGAACACCAGACATAATACTAACAAACAGACATCATCACTTAAACTACAGAATCACACCAGGACAACTAACTACATCAGACCACATCCCAATACATCTAACACTGGCAACAAAACCTATAATAATACCTACACCAGAGAAATACGCATTCCACAAAGCAGACTGGATAGGATTCAAGAACACACTAGACATAGAAAGAACAAAATACGACAGACAGAGACAGAGAACAACACGAAATAAACAATACATTGACGACAAACTCAACACATGGTACACTATGATACAACAAGCAATGGACAAACACATTCCCAAAACAAAACATAAAATTCTACCACACCCAAGACAATCAGATACATTAAAACTACTACAATGGCAATATCAGCAGCTACAAACACAAGCACACATTACCGGCACATGGACACCACAAGCAAAACAAA
>NC_134803.1:21364553-21392053 GCF_046742065.1 Oratosquilla oratoria | reverse complement strand
GATATTTGGAATCAGTTTTATGGCTCGCCGTTGTACATATACATACATATACCAAGGCTTTTTCCCCCTTACAAGGGAGGTAGCCAAAAAGGAAAAGGCATAAAATCATTTCCAACCATTCCATCCCTGAATACACTCCACACCCCTCCACCCTCCCTCTTATCTGAGCACCTCCTGGATGACGGGTCATCCCTGCACCTTGTCCACTGCCCTGGGTCAGAAGCTGTGTCGCAAGACACAGCACATCCACAGCAAGCCCGCTTCATTAAATCCGCGACCCCCCCCCCTCTCCGTCCCCCCATTGCATAAAAGGAGAAGACGGGGAGAAATCCCTTCGGGCTGCGTCAAAATTTTGCTCACACATACTACCTCACCCCCCATCCCCCCGCCCATTCCACCTCATGCAATCACATCATCCATATTCAACCATTCCCCATTCACCCCTGTCTTCTGTCCTCTCCCGTCCTTCCTCAACAGACATTCCCCTCTTCCCCAAAGCCCCCTTCACCCCATCCATCCACCTCATCCTAGGACGTCCCTTCATGTTCACTCCCTCCACATCTGCCTTCCATACCTCTTTTACTAGTCTTTCTTCACTCATTCTTTCCATGTGTCCAAACCATCCTAATATTCTTTCATCAACCCTGTCTCCCAGCTCCTTTTTCACCCCTGTTCTCCTCCTCGCCTCCTCATTTCTCACTCTATCTAGCCTAATAGCCCCCATCATACTTCTCAGACACCTCATCTCAAACACATTCAAACTACTTCTCTCTTCTTCTCTTATGTTCCATGTTTCTGCCCTATACAGTGCTGTTGGCACAATCACTCCTTCATACAGTCTCCTCTTAGCATCCATTCCCAAATATCTATTTTTCATTACACTTTTTAATCCACCAAGGCATTTACTCGCTTCTCTCAATCTACATTCTACCTCCACCTTCACTCCACCTTTTCCTGCCACATTTGCACCCAAGTATCTAAAACTATCCATTTCCTCCAGTCGCTCTCCCTTAATGCTCACTTCCAGTCTACTGGCACTTTCACCCCTTGTGCATCTCATCACCTTACTTTTACCCACATTTATCTTTAGCTTTCTTCTATCACATACTCTCCCAAACTCTGCCACCAACTTCCTCAATCCCTCCTCCGATCCTACCACAAGCGCAGTGTCGTCCGCAAACAACACCTGGCTCACTTCCCACTTTTCTCCATTTTCTTTAACCATCTCCAATCCCTGACCCACTACCCTTGCATTTACCTCTCGCACCACCCCATCCATGTATAAGTTGAACAGCCAGGGCGACATAACGCATCCCTGACGAAGTCCCACCTTTCCCTCCAACCTCTCACCATTTCCAATCCTGACACAAGCTCTACTACTCTCATAAAAACTCTTGACAGCTCCCAGTAGCTTTCCTCCTATCCCGTATATCTGCATAGCCTCCCACAGTGCCTTTCTGTCTACCCTTTGACCTCAATCGTTGGAAAAATAATGGAAACTATCATCAGAGATGCTATCGAACATCATTTAGAAAGTAACTGTTTGATAAATGATAGCCAGCATGGTTTCAGACGAAAACGTTCTTGCGTGACTAACTTACTCGAATTCTACAACACAGTTATCTAGAATTATGATAAAAGAAACAATATAGATTTAATATATCTAGACTTTGCAAAAGCTTTTGATACCGTCCCACACGAAAGACTAATTACTAAATTAACTTTACACGGAATAAGTGGTAGCCTATTAAGTTGGACTAGTAATTGGTTGAATGGTCGAAAACAGAGAGTTTTTTAAATGGACAAACTTCTAGATGGAGAAATGTTACAAGTGGAGTTCCTCAGGGTTCCGTTCTTGGGTCACTTCTATTCATAGTATATATAAATGATATAGACAATGGACTGAAATCTACTGTTTCCAAATTTGTTGATGATACAAAACTGTGCGGAGTGGCAAATGATCACTCAAACCAATTAGATATTCAAGAAGATTTAGATCAGTTACAGCAATGGTCTGAAAAGTGGCTAATGAAATTCAACACAAGTAAATGCAAGGTAATGCACATAGGTAAAAATAACAGTAAGTACGATTACAAGTTATATGGAAATTCGTTAACAAAAGTGGATAGTGAAAAAGATCTCGGCGTAATTATCAGTAACGACCTCAAATCATCCAAGCAGTGTATTTCAGCCTCTGAGAAAGCAAATAAGATTCTGGGACTGATTGCGCGATCTTTTGATTTCAAAAGTCCATCGCTCATTAACAAGCTATATAAATCGTTAGTTCGTCCACATTTGGAATATGTTGTTTCCGTATGGTCACCGAATCTCATTAAAGACATTGACAGACTGGAAAAAGTACAACGGCGAACCACAAAACTGATTTCAAATATAAAAAATAAATCATACGAAAATCGACTAAAACACATGAATCTGTTTTCCCTAAAAAAGCGTAGACTCAGAAGTGACTTGATACAGGTCTTTAAGATTTTAAAGGGAATTGACAACATCAAAAGTGACAAAATTTTCACATTGAATGAGAATCAGACAAGAAACAATGGTCTCAAACTGTCCGGAAATAGATTCAATTTGGAAGTGGGTAGAAACAACTTTGCCAACCGTGTAGTTAATGAATGGAATAAACTTCCTACACAGGTAGTGCAATGTAGTTCAGTTTGAAGCTTTAAGAATCATTTAGATAAATACCTAAGTAAGATGCTTTAATGATTATAATTTATCTTATAGTATTATTAGCATTAGTATTTTTTGTCTGTCTGATTTTCATTCATTATGAGTTATTTGTCAATTTATTATTATTTACTACTTACCTGTTTGTTTATTATTTAACTATACCTATGCGTTTATTTATGTATTCTATTTGTTATTTACATTATAATAGTTTTTATTTATCATTTTATTATTAATATGATTTTTTTTTCGCATCCGACCTAGATATGGATCAAAAGGTCTCCTGTCGGTATGCTCCGCCTTTGTAATCCTTTGTAATCATAAGCCTTTACCAGAGCCATAAAAGCCCAAAAAACATCCTTCCCCTTTCCTATAGCTTTCTCACATATATATCTTACCACAAAGATCTGATCTACACAACCTCTACCTGTCCTAAATCCACACTGTTCCTCACCAATTACTCCTGTTTCTCTCCTAATCCTATCAATCAAGATCCTCCCATAAGCCTTCCCAACTACACTTAACAAGCTAATCCCTCTGAAACTACTACACTCACACTTGTCCCCTTTTCCCTTGTAAAGAGGAACTATACAGGCACTCCTCCAGTCCTCCGGCACTCTACCCTCTCTCCAGCAAACATTAAATAACCTCACCAGCCAGTCCACCATCACTTTTTCAGACATTCTACATGGCATCCATCCAGACCAGGTGCCTTACCTGCTTTCATCATCTTAACAATTGCCTTCACCTCATCCTTCCTTATTTCTCCTCCATTCTCCTCACTCATCACTCTCATTTTCTTCGCCGTTGTACTTTTTTCAATCTGTCAATGTCTTTAATGAGATTCGGTGACCATACGGAAACAGCATATTCCAAATGTGGACGAACTGACAATTTATATAGCTTGTTAATGAGTGATGGACTTTTGAAGTCAAAAGATCGCGCAAACAGTCCTAGAATCTTATTTGTTTTCTCAGAGGCTGAAGTACACTGCTTGGATGATTTGAGGTCGTTACTGATAATTACGCCGAGATCTTTTTCACTATTCACTTTTGTTACTGAATTTTCAAATAACTTGTAATCGTACTTACTGTTATTTTTACCTATGTGCATTACCTTGCATTTACTTGTAGGGGACGAAGTATCGGAATATAGTTTAGGCAATAGAAACAACTTAGAGAGGGACTGTGAAAAGAATCACCTTGCAGGTGGAGGGAAGATAAACTTAAAGTTTACTATACAAATAGCAAAAGCATCATTAACAAAATTGATTTGCTGCAAGGTAAAGCATGCGTAGAGAATTTCGATATTATAGCTATTACTGAATCCTGGATCAACATGATTGATAAACATTTCCTTCCGGAAATCGAAATAGAAGGATATAAGTTTTTCACAAGGATAGGGTTGGCAGGAGTGGGGGAGGTGTAGCACTTTTCGTTAAAAATACAATACACTGTATTATCAACAATTCAGATAAGGAAGAGGACGGTACATAATGTATTTCGGTAGAGATTATAGGCAAGAATAAGAAAGCTATTATTGGCGTCTTGTGTAGACCTCCTAACCTCAGCATCGAGCAAACTTATCCCCTGATTCATGAAATTCACAGAGCGTTCCAGTACAAAAACGTTGTGATCATGGGAGATTTTAGTTATAGAAACATTGACTGGGAAACTTTAATAAGAGATCAGAAAACGAAGAAATTCCTAGATGTAGTGCAGGATAATTTCTTAAATCAAGTGATTACCGATCCTACGAGGGGAGAAAATACTCTGGACTTACTTTCAATTAATAATGAACACCTAATGAGCAACGTAAAATTGGGAGATAGTCTAGGCTCTAGCGATTATCAAGAAATAATGTTTAATATTATTTGGGAAGAATTAAAAAGTACGAATAACGTCCAAGTACTAGACTTCAGAAGAGTAAATTCTGACATTATAAAAACCTATTTGAATTTGAATATGAAATATTATACGGACTTTACGGACGTTTCGGACATTGTCGACAGGGGCAGGTCTCGGTACTTGACCAGGGGTCGGGTCACGGAGGGTAATATGCATACCTTGGGTCAGGTCACTTGGGGGCGGGGGCTCAACAGACAGGTTAGCAATTTGGATGAAATGTATAGCAATCTAACTGATTTAATTATTAATGCACAAAATACATTTATCCCCCTGAAGTCAATACGGAAAAATAGTAATACTCCTAAATGTATGGCGGACAGATTGAAGCATGAGATCGGAATGAAAAGAGGACTTTACGTAAAAATAAAAAACGGGGAATCACACCTTTGATCAAGATGTAACGAAATGGCAAAGCTGGTTAAAAAGAATACACGTACAGCGAAACCTAATTATGAAATTAAGGTTGCCAGTCAAGCAAGGTCCAACCTAAAGGGTTTCTTTCATCTCTATAGAACAAAAAATAAAAAAAGGATAGGACCAATTAAAGACGATGAAAATGTCATGATAGAATCGGAGAAAAAATGAGTGAGGAGTTTAACAATTATTTTCTATCGGTGTTTACTAATGAGAGGTTAGATAAAGTACCTGACTGCGATCTGATTTTCAGTGGGGCTGAAGAAAGTAATCTATCTAATATCAGCATTAGTAAAGAAGAAGTAGTCAAGCAGATTGAAAGACTTAAAGCTACAAAATCCCCGGGTTCAGACGAAATTTTTCCGAGAATGCTTAAGGAATGTAAATTTGAAATCTGCGACCAGATAACTTAAATATTTAATAAATCGGTAGACACTGGTTTTGTGCCTACAGCTTGGAGGCAGGCAAACGTTGTTCCTGTTTTTAAGAAGGGAGATAGATCGTCTATATGCAACTACAGGCCAATCAGTTTGACATCGGTTATAGGAAAAATGCTTGAATCAGTAATAGTAAGTATACAGGATGGTCTTAAGAAATTGTTCACATGGTCGATGAAATGGCAAATGAACCTCAATATCTCTAAGTGTAACGTGTTAAACGTAGGGCTACACAACCCCGAAAGTAGATATAGCTTAGATAACACGCTTTTAGAGAAAACTGAGTGCGAGAGAGACTTAGGAATTCTAGTGAGTCCGGACCTTAAAACCAGGAAACAGTGCATTAGCGCCGGGAATAAAGCTAACAGAGCATTAGGTTTCATTGCTAGGACGGTAACGAATAGAAGTGCAGATGTAATTATTAAACTCTATCTAGCGACAGTTAGACCCATCCTTGACTATGCAGTACGGTTTTGGTCTCTGTCCTACAGGATGGACATCAATTTACTAGAATCAGTACAGAGAAGAATAACCAAAATGATACATGGACTCAAAAATTTGCGTTACGAAGAGAGGCTTAGGCACCTTAACTTAAGTGGATCAAAGGCTTTAACAAGGGGGATGCAAACAAGGTCATCATATTAAAACAACAGGGCAGGACTCGTAGTAATAGTCATAAACTGGACAAATTTAGATTTAAGAAGGAAATAGGTAAGAATTGGTTTACTAATAGGGTGGTCGACGAATGGAATAATCTTAGTAACCATGTAGTAAGCGCTGAAACTAGGTCATCATATTAAAACAACAGGGTAGGACTCGCAGTAATAGTTATAGACTGGACAAATTTAGATCTAAGAAGGAAATAGGCAAGAATTGGTTTACTAATAGGGTGGTCGACGAATGGAATAGACTTAGTAACCATGTAGTAAGCGCTGAAACTATCAGTTGTTTTGAGAAACGATTGGACAATTTTATGGATGGGGATGACAGGTAGTGATGGATACGGAGCTGCCTAGTGTAGGCCTTATTGTCTCATGCAGTCTCCTTCATTCTTATTTTCTTATGTTCTATTGTTATCTGATATGTCAACGGTCAGTTTTGGTTGACTAAGATGGTACCATTACCAACATAGGAACCTGATACACGACCACTGACTGGTTGGTGGTACCTGGCAGCCCTGGAAGACGCAATCAAAATATAAAGTCAGCCACTCACAGTTTACCGAGGGAACAGCATTACCTTTATTATGACTTGGGTAATGGACATGGAACTACCTAGTATAGGCCTCATAGTCTCTTCCAGTCTCCTTCATTCTTATGTTCTTATGACGACTTGTTTGTTCATTCTTACGCTGTTTTTTTGTTTATTTCTACCCTATTCTATTATTTTCTATTTTATTCTATTCTATTCTATTCTATTCTATTCTATTCTATTCTATTCTATTCTATTCTATTCTATTCTATTCTATTCCATTCTATTCTATTCTATTTTATTCTGTTCTATTATTTCATTTCGTTTCATCATGTTTCTTTTAATTGTTTTATTCTATTTCTTTTTGTCGTCTTTTATTTCTTATCATTTTTCCACTAGCTTTGACGGAGACATTGAAATTCCTGCGGGGCAGCAGCAGCGCTCATGATGTCACTCTCAGAAATTGCGTCTTCTGCCCAAGACCTGGAATTAAAATGATGCTGATGAAATCTTCCGGGCCGGACTGGAACAAGCGCAGTCTCGGTTTTCAAGTGGATGTAGACGCCGAAAGTTCACTCCAACTTTATGTTCTTCTGTTCAAGAACCCCCCCCCTCTCCCTGACACCTCCTGATGAAAATAATCACATGGCAGAGCCAGAATAAAATCCACAGAGATGCTTTTGTGAGAAAATTAAACTAGACTGAACGATAAAATGAGAAAGAAATAGACAGGAAACGAGAATGGGAGAAAGAAAGGAAGAGAAAAGATGACATAAGGAGAGAAGATATATAAGTCCATGAGACACTATCTGTGTCATATTTTTTGGTCTTCTTCCTGTGGTCTTCGCCCCCTCGCCCTTCCTACACACACAAAAAAAAAAAAAAAAAAGTGAAAGATATATTTCAACCGTGTTTCTCTTTTCATCATAAGGAATCAGATATGAGGACGTCGGGAAGGAGGCGAGACTGTCGATAGCGAGCAAAAGTTCATTTCGTGTGTGTGTGTGTGTGTGTGTGTGTGTGTGTGTGTGTGTGTGTGTGTGTGTGTGTGTGTGTGTGTGTGTGTGTGTGTGTGTGTGTGTGTGTGTGGTGTGTGTGTGTGTGTGTGTGTGTGTGTGTGTGTGTGTGTGTGTGTGTGTGTGTGTGTGTGTGTGTGTGTGTGTGTGTGTGTGTGTGTGTGTGTGTGTGTGTGTGTGTGTGTGTGTGTGTGTGTGTGTGTGTGTGTGTGTGTGTGTGTGTGTGTGTGTGTGTGTGTGTGTGTGTGTGTGTGTGTGTGTGTGTGTGCGTATGTGTGTTTTTGTGGTGTGTGTGTGTGTGTGTGTGTGTGTGTGTGTGTGTGTGTGTGTGTGTGTGTGTGTGTGTGTGTGTGTGCGTGCGTGTGTGTGTGTGTGTGTGTGTGTGTGTGTGTGGTGTGTGTGCGTGTGTGTGTGTGTGTGTGTGTGTGTGTGCGTGCGTGTGTGTGTGTGTGTGTGTGTGTGTGTGTGTGTGTGTGCGTGTGTGTGTGTGTGTGTGTGTGTGTGTGTGTGTGTGTGTGTGTGTGTGTGTGTGTGTGTGTGTGTGTGTGTGTGTGTGTGTGTGTGTGTGTGTGTGTGTGCGTATGTGTGTTTTTGTGGTGTGTGTGTGTGTGTGTGTGTGTGTGTGTGTGTGTGTGTGTGTGTGTGTGTGCGCGTGTGTGTGTGTGTGTGTGTGTGTGTGTGTGTGTGTGTGTGTGTGTGTGGTGTGTGTGTGTGTGTGTGTGTGTGTGTGTGTGTGTGTGTGTGTGTGCGTGTGTGTGCGTGTGTGTGTGTGTGTGTGTGTGTGTGTGTGTGTGTGTGTGTGTGTGTGTGTGTGTGTGTGTGTGTGTGTGTGTGTGTGTGTGTGTGTGTGTGTGTGTGTGTGTGTGTGTGTGTGTGTGTGTGTGTGTGTGTGAAGAAAACAGTTAAATAACGTATTCCCTTATCCCATTTCGCTGACGCCCAGTTTTGAATTCCTTACTTCCCGTGTGCAGATATATCTATCTTATGTATGTATGTAATAAAATTTTATTAGGGAAGACTCAATTATTTTCCTTTTAAAACTACATGTTGATCTATAGATTATTTCAGCATCTTCCCGCGGTATTTCAGCACATTGGCAATAAAAATCACCGCATGAATTGGGAAGATGCTGAAATAATCTATAGATCAACATGTAGCTTTAAAAGGAAAATAATTGAGTCTTCCCTAATAAAATTTTTACCTAATTTTAATATATCAAATGGCCAGTGGTCACCTGACTGCATCACTACCTCAGCAGTCAGCCACGCGCTACCTCATGTACTCCAAGGTCACAAAACCCCACGCGACCTGCGGAGCAACGGTCATGTAACCTGAGCTTGTTCCTCTTCTCACCTCACATTTTTGTATATAAGCATATGCCTTCCACTATGTATTCATTCTGCTGAAGAGGGTCACAGTTAGTGATCGAAATATATAGAACATTCGACATTAGTGTCTTCTTTTCTCCGACTGTGGGATAAAAAGTTTATATATATGTATATAAAACTCTCCTTGTTGAAGGTGGACCATCGAATATACCCTTTTATTTACAGATGTATCTAGGAGAATAGCTTTGGTGTTCCTTTCCCTGTTAGAAACTGTCGAATAACGTGCTCACAACCATGGAGATAGTCGAGAGCTCTCTTCACGGATGCCAGAGATAGAGCCCGGTGTTGAAGAATGGGCAGTGCGTGCGAGCGTATATTCCAGATGCTTGTGAGTATAGAGGGTGGCGAGTTGAGGAATGGAACAGGAAATGGAGCAATTAGAACACTGAAACACTCAAGATTGTTGAAGGCAAAATAATTTCAATTGTAGTGAGGTGGGCGTAGAGGGGAGTATAGTAGAATTAAAATGTAGACGCCGGGAATAGCTTACTGAAGGTAAAAGTGGTAGAAATGGGACATCTGAGAAATATGTACGATGTTTGGAGAGTGGATAGTTTGTCACAGCTATAAAAGATAAACGTATAAGGAAGATGGATGTGGAGGAAGGGTGGAACAAATCTTTGTTGAGATGGTGTCGACACGAAGGAAGAACGAAAGAGGACAGACTGGTCGAAGGAATGTATTACTGAAATATGACAGGAAAAGGAAATCTAAATAGAAACATGAGGAAACCTTTTGAAGGGAACTACAACAACGGTAAGGTTAGAATAAAAAATATCAGAACAGGATGTATAAAGAGTGCCACTGTACCAGAAGTATTGATTGAGTCAATTTTCACTTTTGTTGGAAACTTATTCTTAATCGGGGCGAAATGCGTGAATCACTACGCTGCAAGGATTTATTGACCTAGTTTCAGTTAAACCTGACATTCTGTAGTTTAACGCATTTCTAAATCAGGGTTACCCTTAATCCCTTCTACTGTGACGTCCTTGAGACATTTTGTTCTGGCTAGATCTAAAGGATTATATTAATTTGATTGTGATTATATTAATTTGATTGTGGTATCTCTTTTAGATCTAATGACCTTCTTGATATTCTGGAGAACGCTAGATTATTTAATTCAGATGTGAAGAGGACTTTTGGCTGAAGATTATATTCATTCTCCTCAGCCAAAATAAATGAAAACATCGAATCATAATGACACATTTCGTTGACGCAAACCCAGTCAATTTAATTAATTTGCGTGATGGCTGAATGATACCAATAGTATGGAACCAAAGACGATGATATTTTCTTCATCGTACGTAAAACAAACCAAAACATAACATCCTGACACGGTTCGTTCAAGCTTGCACCAGACAACCTGAGCTAGCCTGGAAAGGAAATGGGGAGAGGAGGAGAAGGGAAAGAATGGGTGTCTCTCAACTCCCCATCTGATTAACCATCGCACCAAAAATGTCAGTCTTTGTTGTCTTTGAACATAAGAACATAAACATAAGAACATAAGAATCAAGGAGAATACAAGAGACCATATGGCCTACACTAGGCATCTCCGTGTATATCACTACCTGTCATCCCCATCCATAAAGTTGTCTAATCGTTTCTTAAAACAATTTATAGTTTCAGCGCTTACTACATGGTTACTAAGTTTATTACATTCGTTGACCACCCTATTAGTTAACCAATTCTTGCCTATTACCTTCTTAAATCAAAATTTGTCCAGTTCAAATCCATTACTGCGAGTCCTGCCCTGTTGTTTTAATATGATAACCTTGTTTACATCACCCTTGTGTCTTTGATCCACTTGAACACCTCCATTAGATCACCCCGCACTCTGCGTCTTTCCAGAGAGTGTAATTTAAGGTGCCTAAGCCTCTCCTCGTAAGGCAAATTTCTGAGTCCATGTATCATTTTGGTCATTCTTCTCTGTACTGATTCTAGTGAATTTGTGTCCATTCTGTAGGACGGAAACCAAAACTGTACCAAAACTGAACAAAACAGATGGGAACGTCGGATCACAGCGTTGTGTTTGATGACGTTGACAGGTGAGAAAGATAATGCTTATTCATTCGTGATTTCATCAAACATCCCCGCAACCCAGAAACGACACCTGGAAGATGTGGGGAGATGGGGAAGGGGGACGGGAAGGGGTGCGATACTAACAAGGGCTTCCAGCTGGGACCATCAAAGGAAGAGATCACCCTCATTGTGATGATTATGTCGCACAGGGAAGGGTTTGATATTTCGATACATAATATAATTTCTAGTGCCATTATAGTCATTACGTAACTACAGTTCGAGTCACAAATACCTGCTCTGAGTATGGTGATTAGGGTTCCAATTATTATTGTGATTATTGAGTTTATCTGTCTATTTTTTCTCTTTGATTTACTGTATATCGTACCGTGGTGCGTCAGATAGCTTTTGTTGTACCATCAAACGATTTTTATCAACTATTCTTAAGGTAGACAGACCACGGCCTGAAAAGTTTCTACCTAGATGGAAACCACGATTAGAGGGCACGTCATTGCAAAGAAGTTGCTACGTTGAATAAAGCAACACATGATATGACAGGATGATGTAGGCAGCCAAATTTGTAGGACTCTATTATATCACAAGGTATTACCTAAGTATACAATCTGCTTGTCAACAGAAATAAAGTATATAATGAGACCGGTAGCAGCCAACGCGAGTAGGACGTCGAGGAGAATGATATCCCTGCTCTTCGACCTCCGATTCTATACAAGCATCCTTAAGGAGATGCAGCTCTCAGGGAGTGACATTCGGTCTCTCTAAATTCTGTCTTTCATTCACTTTGTCGCATAAGGAGAGAAGACACGATAACGTTCACCATCTCCTTTTCATTCCCTTACATCTATATATTTATATGTATATGAATATGTATATATATATATATATATACTGTATATATATATATATATATACATGCATATATATATGTATGTATATATATATACATATATATATACATATATATATATATATATATACATATATATATATATATTTATATATATATATATATATATATTTTTTTTTTTTTTTTTTTTTTCAAGCAGTAAGGATCTTTCTCCCACAGACACAGTTCATTAGCCCCTCTCTCACCAATGACTATGGTCGTCTACCTTTTTATACTTTGTATTTCATTTTAATAAAGCCTACTAAGCGTACTACTAATAACCGTACTACTACTACTACTACTACTACTACTACTACTACTACTACTACTACTACTACTACTACTACTACTACTACTACTACTACTACTACTACTACTACTACTACTACTACTACTACTACTACTACTACTTCTACTACTTCTACTACTACTACTACTACTACTACTACTACTACTTCTACTACTTCTACTACTACTACTACTACTACTACTACTACTACTACTACTACTACTACTACTACTACTACTACTACTACTTTTATTAGTAGTAGTAGTAATAGTAGTAGTAGGGTGGATTCATTTGCATGCGACACGATGAGGTAAGAGATCTCACTGCCCAAATGCTTCAGGAGGTGTGCAGTTTGTGACTATCGAACCAACATTACTCCCACTAGGAGGGGAGAATTTCAGATACCGCACATCCAACACATCAGATGAAGCAAGAGTGGATATCAGCGCAAGAGGTTTCTGGACACGGGGACATTTGGCTTTCTTTGACATGCGAATATTTGATCCGATGGCCCCCTGTTACAGCAACCTAACTATTGAGGCATCCCACTCCCGGAACGAGTATAAGAAGATCAGGATGTACGAAGAGTGCATACAGAATGTAGACCAGGGCTCATTCACTTCTATAACCTTTACGACTTCAGGTGGGATGGGTCCTAGAGCAAAGGCATTCTACGCTCGGCTGGCAGAGATAATGGCTGAAAAGAAACAACAACCCAAAAGCAGCATTGTTTCATGGATGAGATGTAGACTGTCATTCTCACTCCTAGGATCAGCCCTCCTATGCCTGAGAGGTACCAAGTCCCCACCGCCCAAATCAGCACATACACAAAACCTAGATTTTGAGCAGACGGTGGTTGACAGTAGGATAAATGAACTTTTGTATTAGGCATTATTAAAAAAATTATGATTGATAAATAAACAAGTAAATAGATAAATAAATAGATAAATAAAAGGGTCGTCGACCACAGTCATTGGCGGGAGAGGGGCCAATGAACTGTGTCTGTGGGAGACAGACCCTGCAGCTTCCACCACACAGTTCCACGAGGATGGAGGTCATATATTAACCATAAAAAAGTAGTAGTAGTAGTAGTAGTAGTAGTAGTAGTAGTAGTAGTAGTAGTAGTAGTAGTAGTAGTAGTAGTAGTAGTAGTAGTAGTAGTAATAGTTGTTGTTGTTGTTGTTGTTGTTGTTGTTGTTGTTGTTGTTGTTGTTGTTGTTGTTGTTGTTGTTGTTGTTGTTGTTGTTGTTGTTGTTGTTGCGTCGTGCGGAGAGGGCTTGCTCTTTTTCTCTCTCGAGATGATAGTATATTTATGGTGGGGGGGTGTTAGAAATGGACGAAACTTATATAGTGTGTTGAAGTCGGCCGTATCTAGGCTTCGTTTGAAAGTAAAGAATGTGGTTACTCTGAAAGTGCACTAAGAGTAGTGAAAAAGTTAAAATACACAGTGGACGAGAACAATTCCGGAGATGCCAACAGGCCAGAGGTGCCAATGTTAGGGGCATTGGTAAGAATCCCCCATCCCCCGAGAGTAACCGCCTCGAAGCACAAAGACAGGCCACTTGGATGGGTGTGTGAGCACAACGGTGTGTATGGTATTCGTCACTTAAAACAGAAATATTAAGATATTTCAAGATGTATTAAGATACCATCTCGCCTTTCCTAAATATTTTTTTCTATTTATTTATCATTATTGCTTATTCATTTATTCAGCTAAATTATTCTTTGTTTATATTTTATTTATTCATCTATCTATTTATTCATCTGTTTATTATCGTTCTTTAGTCTTCTTTTATCTTCTTTTAAATATCAAAGCATAAGGCAGGAATTCACACAGTTATGCTCGACATCCTCTCCACACCACCACAAGCCTGAATGCATCGATTCAAAAACTATAAATTATCATTTGTATCTACCTATCTCTGCCTATATCTCCTTCAAATCTCCCTCGCTTCCTCACATGAGGCCCCACAACCCCAGAGAGCCGACGCTGACCGCAACCCACCCGCTAAACCCCCTCCTATTTTACAATTCTTATCATTATCCCATCTTCTCTTCTCCATCTCTCCTTTTTCCCTATCTCTCTCTCCCTTCGTATCCTCTCCCCTCTCATTTATCTACTTTCCCCCTCATTCGCCCTCTCGCCATCTCTCCCCTTATTCTCTCTCTCTCTCTCTCTCTCTCTCTCTCTCTCTCTCTCTCTCTCTCTCTCTCTCTCTCTCTCTCTCTCTCTCTCTCTCTCTCTCTCTCTCTCTCTCTCTCTCTCTCTCTCTCTCTCTCTCTCTCTCTCTCTCTCTCTCTCTCTCTCTCTCTCTCTCTCTTTCTTTATTCATCCGTCTCCCTCTCCCACTCTCTTTCTCCTTCTCTCGCCTCCTTTTTCTCTTCATCTACTTCTCTCATCCTTACTATTTCTCTTTCAAAATCCCCACTCTCTCTGTCTCTAACTCTCTCTCTGTCTCTCTCTCTCTCTCTCTCTCTCTCTCTCTCTCTCTCTCTCTCTCTCTCTCTCTCTCTCTCTCTCTCTCTCTATCTCTCTCTCTCTCTCTCTCTCTCTCTCTCTCTCTCTCTCTCTCTCTCTCTCTCTCTCTCTCTCTCTCTCTCTCTCTATCTCTTTCTCTCTCTCCCTAACTCTCTTTCTATCTATCTATCTATCTATCTATCTATCTATCTATCTATCTATCTATCTATCTATCTATCTATCTATCTATCTATCTATCTGTCTGTCTATCTATCTATCTATCTATCTATCTATCTATCTATCTATCTATCTATCTATCTATCTATCTATCAATCTATCTATCTATCTATCTATCTATCTATCTATCTATCTATCTATCTATCTATCTATCTATCTATATCTATCTATCTATCTATCTATCCATCTATCTATCTATCTATCTATCTATCTATCTATCTATCTATCTATCTATCTATCTATCTATCTATCTATCTATATCTATCTATCTATCTATCCATCTATCTATCTATCTATCTATCTATCTATCTATCTATCTATCTATCTATCTATCTATCTATCTATCTATATATTTATCTATCTATCTATCTATCTATCTATCTATCTATCTATCTATCTATCTATCTATCTATTTATCTATCTATCTATCTATCTATCTATCTATCTATCTATCTATCTATCTATCTATCTATTTATCTATCTATTTATCTATCTATCTATCTATCTATCTATCTATCTATCTATCTATCTATCTATCTATCTATCTATCTATCTATCTATCTATCTATCTATCTATCTATCTATCTATATGTCTATCTATCTATCTCTCCCTTTCTCTCTTCCTCACGCTGTCTCTTATTTTCTCATCCCCCTCCTATAATCCACTTCCTCCTACTCCCCTCCTGACCCCCTGTCCCATCTTCCTCCCCGTCCTCCCCATCCTTCCCTCCTTTCTGACGCTTGACTTCCCTTAGCGTTTCTCTCCTCCTGCTCCCTCTAAATCTATATCCATCATACGTAACCAGGGGAAAAAAAAATACTTTTTTTTTCCGAGCCATTTTTCATTTTTTTAAATTTCACCAATTACAAACCAAACATTTGATTCTATTTTGTTTTCTCATAAATACGCGAACGAGGTTATAAATGGGATTTCCCAGTTTCCCTCCTAGGCCTCGAGCGAGTTTGCATATGTATAGTGTACACGTATGCGGTGATGTGGTATTGGGTATGGTGCATTGTACATGTAGTCAACGCGTTGATTGGGCAGCTAGCTGCATGCAACCAATGAACTTCCCTGCATACAGGTACCATGCAATTCGCAACTAGTGACATTATGTAGCACGATAGTCGTGTAGAGTCAAGTCAACATGTACTAGTATACGCGCGTATGCAGCTGATACGAAGCTAGGCTTGGTAAGCCATTGAACTCTAGCAGCTATACCACGTACACATACGTTCGTACATCAACAAATTAAAGTTGATTGATGGGTTGCGCTTATGATATCGATTGATAATGCAATGATTGGTTACGGGTAAATTGTGTTTACTCTGATCCTTTCATCAATGGTGATGGGATTCAGGGATTGCCAAATGATGGATAATGCATGAAAAACGTTTAATCTTGCGCGGGAGCGATTTTTTTTTTTTTTTGGGGGGGGGGATCGCTCCCGTTATTGGATTTACGAGAGCAACATTAGAACTTTCCCGAGCTAAATCGCTCGTCGCTCCCTTGTATTTTTTTCGCTGTACGTAACTACCATCGAATCTCACGCCTTAGCTCTCTTTCCCTAGCTGCCCCTCGTATTATATAAGCGCAATTGCATTCGCGGGCACCCCTACCTCTCTCACCCCTCTTTTCCTAAACGAGGAAATGGTAAAGATCCTTAAAAAAAAAAAAACATTCAAAAGCAAGGCCAGCAAACCTGGACTCTAAATTCAGTGGTGACTATCTCCCACCCCACGAGGTAGTCTTGGACAAGATCACAACAGAAAAGATCTGGAACCTTGCTCTACACACCCAAGGAGCGGCGGGACCATCGGGCTTAGATGCGTCTGGATGGAAATGTCTCCTTAGCACCAGCCTATTTGGAATGGCAGCAGGGGGACTGCAGGAGCCCATTGCTGGTTTGGCAAAGAAACTGGCGACTGAGGACTGTCAGCACCTGGAGGCATACACAGCGTACAGACTTATCCCGCTGGATAAGAAGCATGGCTGTCGTCCGATTGGTATAGGCGAGCTGTTGAGAATAATAATAGGAAAAGCCATCATGGAAGTCGCGAAGGACGAGGTGCAAGAAGCGGCTGGCAACCTGCAGGTGTGCGCGGGGTAACAGGCGGGTTCCGAGGCAGCAGTCCACGCCATGAGGAAGATATTCGAGGAACCAGACTGTGAAGTAGTCTAATTAGTCGATGCATCAAACGCATTCAACAACTTAAATAGAGAGGCTACTATACACATCAAAATCAAGTGCCCAGTATTGGAAAACACATACAGAGAACCTGCAAAGCTATTTGTCACCAACAGGGTTAAGA
This sequence comes from Oratosquilla oratoria, assembly GCF_046742065.1. Classification (NCBI taxonomy): domain Eukaryota; kingdom Metazoa; phylum Arthropoda; class Malacostraca; order Stomatopoda; family Squillidae; genus Oratosquilla; species Oratosquilla oratoria. The sequence continues at coordinate 21,374,795 of NC_134803.1, read as the reverse complement.
AAAAAGAGACTAAAGTGGAGATCATCAAATCCGCGGAAGAATCCAATCAGAGAGACCCGGTGGCCATGGCAATATACGCACTTGGTCTTATGCACCTGTAGCAGAGGATACAATATGAGGACACCAGGGTCAAACAGGTGGCATATGCAGATGATCTCACGGGGGCAGAGGAAAAGTAGATGACTTAAAAAAGTGGTGGGATCTGGTGCTGGTGCAAAGAAGTCTGTCCTTATAGTGAAGCCAGAGTACTTTGACAATGCCAAAACCCTCTTCGAGAACAGAATGTTGAAAAGAAAGTTAACGAATGGGTGGCGAAAGTTAGGCTTCTAGCTAACTTTGCAAAGACCGAACTGCAGGCGGCATATGCCGCATTCATATATGGTGGGAAACATAAGTGGAACTACATATTAAGGACGGTACCGAACATCACCGACCTACTAAGACCCCTTGGAGAAACCATCAGAAACGAGCTAGTACCGGTCATCACCAACGGACGGACAATAAACGGAGAGGAAAGAAAACTCATTGAACTTCCACCTAGAATGGGAGGCCTAGGCATCTTCAACCCGCTAAACCTTGCCGACATAGAACACCAAAACTCCATGAAACTCACGTCCTCCTTGACAAACAACATCGTGTCACAAGATCAACAGAAGGAGACTAACATGGAGGAGATTAGAGAAATTAGAAGAAACATTTCAAAGGGAAGGGAGGAGAGGCAGAAGTAGGAACTTCGAGCACTTTTAGTTCGGCTATCAAATTGTATAAAAAGAAAGATAACAATGGCGCAGGAAGTTGGGGCGTCCAATTGGCTGACAGCATTACCATCAGGGCAAAGGGATTCACCCTAAATAAGAGAGAATTCATGGATGCCATTGCCCTGAGGGAGGGCTGCCTAACAGACGCTCCTGTGGTGTACAGTTTACTCGGGACCATGCGATGATATGTAAGCAGGGTGGATTTATTTGCATCCGATGTGATGAGGTAAGGGATCTCACTACCCAAATGCTTCGGGAGGTATGCAAGGATGTGACTATCGAATCAACATTACTTCCACTAGGAGGGGAGAACTTCAGATACCAAACATCCAACACATCAGATGAAGCAAGAGTGGATGTCAGCGCAAGAGGTTTCTGGACACGGGGACAATTGGCTTTCATTAACATGCGAATATTTGATCTGATGGCCCCCTGTTACAACAGCCTAACCATTGAGGCATCCCACTCCAGGAACGAGTATCAGAATAAGGAAGTACGAAGAGCGTATACAAAATGTGGACCAGGGCTCATTCATTCCTATAACCTTTACGACTTCAGGTGGGTTAGGTTCTAGAGCAAAGGCATTATACGCTCGGCTGGCAGAGGTGATGGGTGAAAAGGAACAACAACCAAAAAGCAGCATTGTTTCATGGATGAGATATAGACTGTCATTCTCACTCCTAAGATCAGCCCTCCTATGCCTGAGAGGTACCAGGTCCCGACCACCTAAATCAGCACATATACAAAATAGAGATTTTGAGTAGACGGTGGTTCACAGTAGAAGAAATGAACTTCTGTATTAGGCTCTAGTAAAAATAAAAATAAAATGGTCGTCAACCACAGTCATTGGCGGGAGAGGTCAATGAACTATGTGGGAGACAAATCCTGATTGAGTCCACCACACAGATCCACGAGGATGGAGGTCGTGTTCAAAAATTTATAAAAAAAATAAAAATAAAAAAAAGTAGTAGTAGTAGTAGTAGTAGTAGTAGTAGTGGTAGAAGCAGTAGTAGTAGTAGTAGTAGTAGTAGTGGTAGTAGTAGTAGAAGTAGTGTGTATATATATATATATGTGTGTGTATGTATATGTGTATGTATTTATATATATGTATACAAATATATGTGTGTATATGCGTATATGTGTGTATGTGTGTATGTATCTATATATATCCCACGCTCTATCTCAGACCTGCATATGTTCTCTCAGATAAACATGAGCGGAAATTGTGATCTATCATGTGAGAACTGGATACTGTCAAGCCAGTGGACGAACAGAGAATGTTAATTTGAAGTATTTAAATTACCACAGAGGCTGTGCCCTGAGGCTGGTACAGGTGAAGACTGGGAAATCTAGCACTGTCCATCTAAGTCACCCAAGGACTAGGAGTTCCACCCAAGATGGTCGGCAAAACATGCTGCGTTTGTTCATCTGCACAGCAAAATTGCAGGCAATACGCTTGCGCAAAAATTGAAGGAAATGCACAAACTGCAGAAGAGGAGGGGAATGCAGAAATCAAGGGAAGCAACAACCGCCGGAGGCGAGAAGTGATCAACTGGGAGATGTGGAGAATGTGGAAGATGGGAGCGATGCGATAGAGATGAACGTGGGTAGTGGTCTTGTGAGTGAGAGAGACTTAGAAGAAGGAAGTGATCCCACGAACTTGAGGCCGGAGGACGGAAGCCCACGTCATCAAGAACAGCAGGGTGAGAGAGAGGAGAGCAGGTTCTGGCAGACATGGCAGCAGCCCAGGGCTAAGGAGTGGCTGAACGACGCCTATAATAGGATACTTGCCTTCTCTCCAGGAAACCTCTTCACCCCGCCTAAATGCAATGCATCCAAAAGCCTAATAGAGGAAATGACCTATCTATTAAGAGCATATATAAATTCATCTCTCTACGCACCGATGGTATTCAAAACGCTAGCTATCCTTCCGCACCTTACATGTCAGAGGACCCACAGAAAATCTAAGCACTCTGAGAATGTCCAGGCATTGCAACGGAGGATGGAAAAGTGGGAAAAGGGAAAAGTGGAGCAACTGTTGATGGAAGCAGAGGCCATCCAAGGTAGATTCTACAAAGGCGTCAACAGAAGGAAAAATCTAGAAGACAAAGCCAGAAATTTTGCAGATAAGATGAGGCAGGGAAAGGTCGCAGCTGCCATGAGGTCGCTCGCAGGGGAGAATAAAGATCCTGGAGTTCTATCCCTAAACGAGGAAACGCTAAAGATCCCGAAAGAAAAACACCCTAAAGCAAGACCAGCAAACCTGGAGTCTAAATTCAGTGGCGACTATCTCCCACCCCACGAGGTAGTCTTTGACATCATCACAAGAGAAAGGATCTGGAACCTTGCTCTACACACCCAAGGAGCGGCGGGACCATCGAGCCTAGATGTGTCTGGATGGAAATGTCTCCTTAGCACCAGCCTATTTGGAACGGCAGCGGGGAGTCTGCGGGAGGCCATCGCTGGTTTGGCAAAGAAACTGGCGACTGAGGACTGTCAGCACCTGGAGGCATACACAGCGTGCAGACTTATCCCGTTGGATAAGAAGCATGGCTGTCGTCCGATTGGTATAGGCGAGCTGTTGAGAATAATAATAGGAAAAGCCATCATGGAAGTCGCGAAGGACGAGGTGCGAGAAGAGGCTGGCAACCTGCAGGTGTGCGCGGGGCAACAGGCGGGTTCCGAGGCAGCAGTCCACGCCATGAGAAAAACATTCAAGGAACCAGAATGCGAAGCAGTCCTATTAGTCGATGCATCAAACGCATTCAACAACTTAAATAGAGAGGCTACTATACACAACATCAAAATTGAATGCCCAATATTGGCCAGGTATTAGGAGAACACATACAGAGAACCTGCAAACCTATTTGTCACCAACAGGTTTGGGAAAAAATAAACAAAAGTGGAGATCATCAAATCCGCGTAAGGAACCAATCTGGGAGACCCGGTGGCCATGGCTATGTACACGCTCGGTCTTATGCACCCGCAGCAGAAGATACAATATGAGGACACCAGGGTCAAACAGGTAGCATATGCAGATGATCTCACGAGGGCATGAAAAGTAGCTGACCTAAAAAAGTGGTGGGATCTGGTGTTGGCACACGGCCCGGGCTTGGGTTACATTCCGAATGCAAAGAAGTCTGTCCTCATAGTGAAACCAGGGTACTTTGACAATGCCAAAATCATTTTTGAGAACAGTGAAGTGAAGGTAACAAAAGAGGGGGAAAGACATCTCGGTGCAGTGATCGGCTCAGAATCCTTTAAAAAGCAATATATTGAAAAGAAAGTGAACGATTGGGCTGCGGAAGTTAGGCTCCTAGCTAATTTTGCAAAGACCGAACCGCAGGTGGCATATGCGGCATTCATATATGGGGTTAAACATAAGTGGAACTACATATTAGGGGCGGTACCTAACATCACCGACCTACTAAGACCCCTTGGAGAAACCATCAGAAACGAGCTAGTACCGGCCATCACCAACGGACGGACATTAAACGAAGAGGAAAGAAAACTCATTGAACTTCTACCTAGAATGGGAGGGCTAGGCATCTCCAACCCGCTAAACCTAGCCAAAATAGAACACCAAAACTATGAAATTCACGTCCTCCTTGACGAACAACATCGTGTCACAAGATCAACGGAAGGAGACTAACATGGAGGAGATCAGAGAAATTAGAAGAAACATTTCAAAGTTGAAGGAGGAGAGGCAAAAGGAGGAACTTCAAGCACTTCTAACTCGGCTATCGAGTTGTATGAAAAGAAAGATATCATTGGCGCAGAAAGTTGGGGCGTCCAATTGGCTGACAGCACTACCAATCAGGGCAAAGGGATTCACCTTAAACAAAAGAGAATTCACGGATGCCATTGCTCTGAGGTATGGATGGCCATTGGGAGGGCTGCCTAACAGATGCTCCTGTGGTGTACAGTTTACTTGGGACCATGCGATGATTTGCAAGTAGGGTGGATTCATTTGCATGCGACATGATGAGGTAAGAGATCTCACTACCCAAATGCTTCAGGAGGTGTGCAAGGATGTGACTATCGAATCAACATTACTCCCACTAGGAGGGGAGAACTTCAGATACCGCACGTCCAACAAATCAGATGAAGCAAGAGTGGATGTCAGCGCAAGAGGTTTCTGGACACGGGGACATTTGGCTTTCTTTGACATGCGAATATTTGATCCGATGGCCCCCTATTACAATAGCCTAACTATTGAGGCATCTCACTCCCGGAACGAGTATGAGAAGATCAGGATCTACGAAGAACGTATACAGAATGTAAACCAGGGCTCATTCACTCCTATAACCTTTACGACTTCAGGTGGGATGGGTCCTAGAGCAAAGGCATTCTACGCTCGGCTGGCAGAGGTAATGGCTGAAAAGAAACAACAACCCAAAAGCAGCATTATTTCATGGATGAGATGTAGACTGTCATTCTCACTCCTAAGATCAGCCCTCTTATGCTTGAGAGGTACAAGGTCCCCACCGCCCAAATCGGAACATATACAAAACCTAGATTTTGAGCAGACGGTGGTTGACAGTAAGATAAATGAACTTTTGTATTAGGCATTGTTAATGAAAATTAAATAGATAGATAAGAGGGTTGACGACCACAGTCATTGGCGGGAGAGGGGCCAATGAACTGTGTCTGTGGGTGAGAGATCCTGCTGCTTCCACCACACAGTTCCACGAGGATGGAGATCGTGTACAAAAAAACAAAACAAAAAAAAAGTAGTAGTAGTAGTAGTAGTAGTAGTAGTAGTAGTAGTAGTAGTAGTAGTAGTAGTAGTAGTAGTAGTAGTAGTAGTAGAAGTAGTAGTAGTAGTAGTAGTAGTAGTAGTAGTAGTAGTAGTAGTAGTAGTAGTAGTAGTAGTAGTAGTAGTAGTAGTAAGGACGGTACCGAACATCACCGACCTACTAAGACCCCTTGAAGAAGCCATTAGAAACGAGCTAGTACCGGTCATCACCAACGGACGGACATTAAACGAAGAGGAAAGAAAACTCATTGAACTTCCACCTAGAATGGGAGGGCTAGGCATCTCCAACCCGCTAAACCTAGCCAAAATAGAACACCAAAACTCTATGAAACTCACGTCCTCCTTGACAAACAACATCGTGTCACAAGATCAACGGAAGGAGACTAACATGGAGGAGATCAGAGAAATTAGAAGAAATATTTCAAAGGGGAGGGAGGAGAGGCAGAAGGAGGAACTTCAAGCACTTCTAGCTCGGCTATCGAATTGTATGAAAAGAAAGATATCATTGGCGCAGGAAGTTGGGGCGTCCAATTGGCTGACAGCACTACCAATCAGGGCAAAGGGATTCACCTAAAAACAAAAGAGAATTCACGGATGCCATTGCCCTGGGGTATGGATGGCCATTGGGAGGGCTGCCTAACAGATGCTTCTGTGGTGCACAGTTTACTCCGGACCATGCGATGATATGCAAGTAGGGTGGATTCGTTTGCATGCGACATGATGAGGTAAGAGATCTCACTGCCCAAGTGCTTCAGGAGGTGTGCAAGGATGTGACTATCGAACCAACATTACTTCCACTAGGAGGGGAGAACTTCAGATACCGCACGTCCAACACATCAGATGAAGCAAGAGTGGATGTCAGCGCAAGAGGTTTCTGGACACGGGGACAATTGGCTTTCTTTGACATGCGAATATTTGATCCGATGGCCCCCTGTTACAACAACCTAACTATTGAGGCATCTCACTTCCGGAACGAGTATGAGAAGATCAGGATGTACGAGGAGCGTATACAGAATGTAGACCAGGGCTCATTCACTCCTATAATCTTTACGACCTCAGGTGGGATGGGTCCTAAAGCAAAGGCATTCTACGCTCGGCTGGCAGAGGTAATGGCTGAAAAGAAACAACAACCCAGAAGCAGCATTGTTTCATGGATGAGATGTAGACTGTCATTCTCACTCCTAAGATCAGCCCTCCTATGCCTGAGAGGTACAAGGTCCCCACCGCCCAAATCGGCACATATACAAATCCTAGATTTTGAGCAGACGGTGGTTGACAGGAGGATAAATGAACTTTTGTATTAGGCATTGTTAATAAAAATTAAATCGATAGATAAAAGGGTTGTCGACCACAGTCATTGGCGGGAGAGGGGCCAATGAACTGTGTCTGTGGGAGACAGATCCTGCTGCTTCCACCACACAGTTCCACGAGGATGGAGGTCGTAGTTAACATTTAAAAAAAAAAAAAAGTAGTAGTAGTAGTAGTAGTAGTAGCAGTAGCAGTAGTAGTAGTAGTAGTAGTACTAATACTAATACTAATACCAATACTAATAATAATAATACCAATGATGATGATGACAATAATAATAATAATAATAATAATAATAATAATAATAATAATAATAATAATAATAATAATAATAATAATAATAATAATAATAATATAAATAAAAATAATAATAATAATAATAATAATAATAATAATAATAATAATAATAATAATAATAATAATAATAATAATAATAATAATAATAATAATAATAATAATAATAATAGTAATAATAATACTAATAGTAATAATAATAGTAATGATAATAATAATAATAATAATAATAATAATAATAATAATAATAATAATAATAATAATAATAGTCATGATAATAGTAATAATAATAATAATACATAATAATAATAATAATAATAATAATAATAATAATAATAATAATAATAATAATAATAATAATAATAATAATAATAATAATAATAATAATAATAATAATAATAATAATAATAATAATAATAATAATGATGATGATAATAATAATAATAATAATAATAATAATAATAATAATAATAATAATAATAATAATAATAATAATAATAATAATAATAATAATAATAATAATAATAATAATAATAATACATACATACATATACCAAGGCTTTTTCCCCCTTCCAAGGGAGGTAGCCACAAAGGGAAAGGCATAAAAACACTCCCACCCATTTCATCCCTAAATACACTCCACACCCCTCCCACCCTTCCTCTCATCTGAGCACCTCCTGGATGACGGGTCATCCCTGAACCCTGCCCACCGCCCTGGGTCAGAAGCAGTGTCGCAAGACACAGTACATCCACAGCAAGGCCGCTTCATTTAATCGGCGACCCCCCCTCTCCGTCCCCCTTTGCATATAAGGAGAGGACGGGGAGAAATCCCTTCGGGCTGCGTCAAAATTTACTCACACATACTACCCCAACCCCCCACCCCCCCGCCCATTCCTCCTCATGCAGTCACAACATCATCCATATACAACCATTCTCCACTCACCTCTGTCTTCCGTCCTCTCCCTTCCTTCCTCAACAGACATTCCCCTCTTCCCCAAAGCCACCTTCACCCCATCCATCCACCTCATCCTAGGACGTCCCCTCATGTTCACTCCCTCCACATCTGCCTTCCATACCTCTTTTACTAGTCTTTCTTCACTCATTCTTTCCATGTGTCCAAACCATCCTAATATTCTTTCATCAACCCTCTCTCCCAAATCCTTTTTCACCCCTGTTCTCCTCCTCACCTCCTCATTTCTCACTCTATCTAGCCTAGTAACCCCCACCATACTTCTCAGACACCTCATCTCAAACACATTCAAACTCCTTCTCTCTTCTTCTCTTATGTTCCACGTTTCTGCCCCATACAGTGCTGTTGGCACAATCACTCCTTCATACAGTCTCCTCTTCGCATCCATTCCCAAATGTCTATTTCTCATTACACTCTTTAAACCACCAAGGCATTTACTCGCTTCTCTCAATCTACATTCTACCTCCACCTTCACTCCACCTTTTCCTGCTACACTTGCACCCAAGTATCTAAAACTATCCACTTCCTCCAGTCGCTCTCCCTTAATGTTCACTTCCAGTCTACTGCCACTTTCACCCCTTGTACATCTCATCACCTTACTTTTACCCACATTTATCTTTAGCTTTCTTCTATCACATACTCTCCCAAACTCTGCCACCAGCTTCCTCAATCCCTCCTCTGACCCTGCCACAAGCGCAGTGTCGTCCGCAAACAACAGCTGGCTCACCTCCCACTTTTCTCCATTTTCTTTAACCATATCCAATCCCTGACTCACTACCCTAGCATTCACCTCTCGCACCACCCCATCCATGTATAAGTTGAACAGCCAGGGCGACATAACGCATCCTTGACGAAGTCCCACCTTTACTTCAAACCACTCACTCTCTCCATTTCCAATCCTAACACATGCTCTACTACTCACATAAAAACTCTTGACAGCTCCCAAAAGCTTTCCTCCTATCCCATAAATCTGCATAACCTCCCACAGTGCCTTTCTGTCTACCCTATCATAAGCCTTTTCCAGATCCATAAAAGCCCAAAAAACATCCTTCCCCTTTCCTATAGCTTTCTCACATATCTGTCTTACCACAAAGATCTGATCTACACAACCTCTACCCGTCCTAAATCCACACTGTTCCTCACCAATTACTCCTTCTGTTCCTCTCCTAATCCTCTCAATTAAGATTCTCCCATAAGTCTTCCCTACTACACTCAACAGGCTAATCCCTCTGAAATTACTACATTCACACTTGTCCCCTTTTCCCTTGTAAAGAGGAACTATACAGGCACTACTCCAGTCCTCCGGTACTCTACCCTCTCTCCAGCAAACATTAAATAATCTCACCAACCAGTCCACCATCACTGAACCTCCCTTTTTCAGACATTCTGCATGACATCCATCCAGACCAGGTGCCTTACCTGCTTTCATCATCTTTACAACTGCCTTCACCTCATCCTTCCTTATTTCTCCTCCATTCTCCTCACTCATCACTCTCATTTTCTTCGTATTTCCCACTGCAGCTATCTTTCCTTCCCTATCCTCCTTCACATTCAGCAACTCCCTAAAATATTCTGCCCATCTTCCCCTCACTGCCATCTCTTCCATTATCAACTCTCCATCTGTACCTTTTACCTTTTCTTCCCTACTTGATTCGCCTCCTCTTCCTCTCTTAATTTCTTTCCAAAACATCTTTTTATTACTTTCAAAATTTTCTGTCATACTCCTACCCCATTTCACATCTGCTCTCCTCTTTGCCTCCTTTACCTTTTGCTTTACTTCTCTTTTCTTTTCTTTGTACGTCTCATATGACTCCCCTGTCCTCTTTTGTAACCAATCTGTGAATGCTCGCTTCTTCTCTTCTACAACCTTCTTTGTTTCCTCATCCCACCATTCACTACCCTTTCTTCTATTTCCCCCTGTCCTTCTTGTTCCACACACCATCCTTGCACACTTTAAGACTCCCTCCTTGAACCATCCCCATTCCTCCTCCACACCCATCTCTGCTCTATCCTTTACTCCCTCCCACTCCTCCTTCAGCTTCTTTTCGTACTCCTTCTCCTTTTCCTTTTCATTCAAGGAGTTCACTCTAAGAACCTCCCTACCTTTTGTCCCTTTCCTCCTTCTCCATCTATCCTCCACTCTCAACTTACCT
>NC_134803.1:21342053-21357053 GCF_046742065.1 Oratosquilla oratoria | reverse complement strand
ATATGTTTCCTAACTCTTTGGTGAATATTTTGAAAAATATTTATCCTATTTGAGATATAATCATCTATATTATACACATGTTTCTGCTCTGCAGTCAAGATTTCACATGGAAGAGTTTTGTGTTCCCCATAAATAATAGAATTAAGTGTTTCACCTGTTGCTATATTAATTTGGTTATTCAGAGTACATTTAACACAAGAAATCCAAGTATCCCAAGTTATACTATGAGGACCTATCATACTTTTAAGACATGTAATAATTTTCTTATTTAACCTCTCCACAGCTCCATTACTTTGTGAATGATTTACTAATATATTTACTTTCTCTATCTTAAATAAACTACATAATTTTTCCAAGATCTTTTTGTTAAATTCAGCTTCATTATCTGAAACTAAGATTTTAGGTGTAGAAATTACAGATTATCTGATCATAGATTACTGAAGCAATAATTTCAGCTTTCTTATTTTGAATGGGTTGTAAAATACAAAATCTTGAAAATAATCAATGGCAACAAATACATATTCATATCCAGTCTCAGACATAGGTAACTCCAATGTATCTATGTGACCTCTTTCCCAAGGTTTCTGTAGAAATTACAGATTATCTGATCATAGATTACTGAAGCAATAATTTCAGCTTTCTTATTTTGAATGGGTTGTAAAATACAAAATCTTGAAAATAATCAATGGCAACAAATACATATTCATATCCAGTCTCAGACATAGGTAACTCCAATGTATCTATGTGACCTCTTTCCCAAGGTTTCTGTGAAATGGGATAGGTAAATATAGGAGCCGGTTTTGGTGTATTTCCTTTCACCCTAGCACATTTCAAACGAATTTCTATATAATCATATGTATCTTTCTTCGTACCTGGCCAAAAGTATTTAAGTTGTGTTTGTCTATAAGTTTTATCCTTCCCTGGATGTGAGCTACAATCACTATCATGAAGTAACTTCAAAGTCTCTTTTACAAGAGTTTGTAGTATTACCAACTGATTTACTGGACTTCTAGAAATATCTTTCTCGCTTGCAACTGTTTTTCTATACAAAAGTTCATTAATCAAATTAAATTCCTCTATCTTATACCCCTTTGGTAGTTTTGGAGGATTTCCTCCTGGGTTCATCAAATACTTGGCTAATGAGTTACATATTTTATCATCTCTCTGTTCTCTTATTAGAATTTCCTCATCTAAAGTTACTAACTCCTCTATACTACAAACAAAACTAATATACCCTGTCATTGGCTGGCTAATGTTTCCAGGAAGTGCATCTGCCGCAACATTCTTTCTACCCGGAATATATTCAAATTTAACTTCATAGTACTGAAGTACTAAAACTTTCTAATGAATATACCACTGCTAATGTTTCTCTTTCTGTTATAGAGTAGTTTCTCTCTCCGTTATTACAAAGTCTTGAAGTGTAAGCTATTGGTTTCAAAGTTCCATTTCTCTCTTGCATAAGTATTCCTCCTAATCCTATGTCAGATGCATCAGTGCAAAGAATGAATTCTTTATCATAGTCCGGAAATATTAAAATTGGAGAACTCGTGAATTTATCTTTCAACTTGTCAAAAGCTTGCTGTTGTGCAGGTCCCCACATGAACTTTGAGTCCTTCCTCAACAAAGAACTTAATGTATTAGCAATGTCAGCATATCGTTGAATGAATTTTCTATAATATCCTGTCAATCCCAAGAAACTTATTTTTCTACTTTGTTTGGAACTGGAAAATTCTTTACTGCTTCAACCTTTGAATTCACTGCACTAAGTCCCAAATAAATAACACTGTCCTGCAAGAACTTACATTTTTCAAGTTTTACTTTCAATTCTGCTTCAACTAGTCTTGAGAATATCAAATCTAATTTCTTAAAATGCTCATCTGCTGTCTGGGAAACTAATAAATGTGATATAGGAATACACTGGCAATGTTTCCTAACAACCCGTCTAGAATTGTATTCATTAATCTCATGTAAGTTAATGGACTATTACATAACCCAAATGGCATTCGTTTGAACTCATCATGTCCCGTTGGAGTGGAAAATGCTGTGAACTCTCGTGAGTCTTCATGCAACTCTATTTGCCAAAAAGCAGGTTTGATATCTATGGTGCTAAAATATCTATTCTCAGTTCCCAAACTTCTAAGAATATCCCCTATTACTGGTAATGGTAACCTGTCACGTATGGTATGCTTATTCAATCCCCTATAATCAATAACTGGGCGCATAGTACCATCTGATTTTGGCACCAAATCAAAGAAAAGTTCCACTCACTTTTACTATGTTCAATAATATCCTGCGATAACATTTCAGTGATCAGTTTATCTACTACTGCTAATCTAGAGTGAGGAACACTGTAGGCGGATATGTAATAGGCTGTGTTCCTGGTTTTGATTTAATCTGATGTTTTAAAATAGTTGTTTTGCCAACGGCATCCCCCGGCAAAGCAATTGCTTTATTGTGCTTCACAGGCAAAGCAACTAAACTTTCATCCAACTCAGGGCAATTAGTAGGTTCTAATTGATTCTTGTATTTCCTTCCTAACTTTATTGGCTGCCTGTTATTGTGGCAAAGTGGCATGCAGTTGATACTTTAGGGTCTATATGGGGCGCCCCTACGGACCAGAGCCACACATCATTTTGGCTGTGATAGAGGAAAACTCTGATCATAGAGAAATGATGACACTTTCATACTACGACTGTCCCTCCGTTATGCTGTCCCCCAACCCCTTGTTACTGTCCTGTACAATTTCTCTGAATTTTCATTTCCTTTTTCGCCTACCTTCCCTGTGGTGGGGGAAAAGAATACTGCCACCAAGTATTTCCACTTGGATCGTAAGAGGCGAGAAGAAAGGGACGGGGATTGGGACTAGGCATCCTTCTCCTTGTAGCCCCACAGGGGACATTCCTAAAAGAAAAAGCAAAGGCATAAGAGGGTCTGGGAGTTTTCCGACCAGCGCCCTAAGGTTTGGGTATTTTAATGTGCGTGGATGTGGTACAGATGAGAGTAAAAGGGAAGAGATAGGTAGTATGTTTGTGAGAAGAAAGATGGATGTGTTGGCTTTGAGTGAAACTAAGTTGAAAGGGTAGGGCGAGTGTAAGTTTGGGAGTGTAAGTGGGAGGTTATCAGAAGTGAAGAGAGGGCGAGGGAGGGAAAGGGTGGCTATACTAGTAAGTGAAGAGATAGGTAAACGTGTAGTGGAGTGGAAGGAGGTTTCCTCAAGGATAATGGGGATGAAGGTGAAACTGGGAAAGGAGATGTGGGTTTTAGTAAGTGCATATGGACCTGGCAGTGAGAAGAGCGTAGAACAAAGGGAGGCTTTTTGGATAGATCTAAATGAGTGCATAGAGGATTTAGGGAGAAATATCAATGTAATAGTACTGGGAGACCTTAATGCTAGGGTAGGAAATGATCCAATTGATGGAGTGGTTGGGAAATGTGGAGTTCCAGGAAAGAATCGTAGTGGAGAGTTGATGGTGGAAATGTGTCTAGAAAGAGAGTTGATGATAGCAAATACAATATTTCGGAAGAAAGTCAAGCATAAGTACACATGGGAGAGGGTGGTGGATGGAAGGGTGGTAGAAAGAGCGTTAATGGACTATGTAGTGGTAAATAGGTTTATGATAGGAAGAGTTAAGGACGTACATGTGCTAAGGGAAGAGGGTGGGGGAATATCAGATCATTTTTTGGTGGAAGGTAAGTTGAGAGTGGAGGATAGATGGAGGAAGAGGAAAGGGACAAAAGGTAGGGAGGTACTTAGAGTGAACTCTTTAAATGAAAAGGAAAAAGAGAAGGAGTACAAGAAGAAGCTGAAGAAGGAGTGGGAGGGAGTGAAGGATAGAGTAGAGGTAGGTGTGGAGGAGGAATGGGGATGGTTCAAGGAGGGAGTCACAAAGTGTGCAAAGATGGTGTGTGGAACAAGAAGGACAGGAGGAAATAGAAGAAAGGGTAGTGAATGGTGGGATGAGGGGACAAAGAAGGTTGTAGAAGAGAAGAAGCGAGCTTTCACAAATTGGTTACCAAATAGGACGAGGGAGTCATATGAGACGTACAAAGAAAAGAAAAGAGAAGTAAAGCAAAAGGTAAAGGAGGCAAACAGGAGAGCAGATGTGAAGTGGGGTAAGAGTATGACAGAAAATTTTAAAAGTAATAAAAAGATGTTTTGGAAAGAAATTGAGGAAGAGGAGGCAAATAAAGTAGAGAAGAAAAGGTAAAAGGTGCAGATGGTGAGATGATAATGGAAGAGAAGGCAGTAAGGGGAAGATGGGCAGAATATTTTAGGGAGTTGCTAAATGTGAAGGAGGATAGGGAGGGAAAGATAGCTGCAGTGGGAAATGCTAAGAAAATGAGAGTGATGAGTGAGGAAAATGGAGGAGAAATAAGGAAGGATAAAGTGAAGGCAGCAGTTAAGATGATGAAAGCAGGTAAGGCACCTGGTCTGGATGGATACCATGCAGAATGTTTAAAAAAAAAAAAAGAGGTACAGTGATGGTGGACTAGCTGGTGAGGCTATTCAATGTTTGCTGGAGAGAGGGTAGAGTGCCGGAGGACTGGAGGAGTGCCTGTATAGTTCCACTTTACAAGGGAAAGGAGGACAAGTGTGAATGTAGTAGTTTCAGAGGGATTAGCTTGTTAAGTGTAGTTGGGAAGGCTTATGGGAGGATCTTGATTGAGAGGATTAGGAGAGGAACAGAGGGAGTAATTGGTGAGGAATAGTGTGGATTTAGGACAAGTAGAGGTTGTGTAGATCAGATCCTTGTGGTGAGACAGATATGTGAGAAAGCTATAGGAAAGGGGAAAGATGTTTTTTGGGCCTTTATGGATCTGGAAAAGGCGTACGACAGGGTAGACAGAAAGGCAATGTGGGAGGTTTTGCGAATATACGGGATAGGAGGAAAGCTTCTAGGAGCTGTCAAGAGTTTTTATGAGAGTAGTAGAGCTTGTGTCAGGATTAGAAATGGAGAGAGTGAGTGGTTCGAGGTAAAGGTGTGACTTCGTCAAAGATACGTTATGTCGCCCTGGCTGTTCAACTTATACATGGATGGGGTAGTGCGAGAGGTAAATGCAAGGGTAGTGGGTCAGGGATTGGAGATGGTTAAGGAAAATAGAGAAAAATGGGAGGTGAGCCAGCTGTTGTTTGCGGACGACACTGCGCTTGTGGCAGGATTGGTGGAGGGGTTGAGGAAGTTGGTGAAAGAGTTTGGGAGAGTGTGTGATAGAAGAAAGCTGAAGATAAATGTGGGTAAAAGTAAGGTGATGAGATGTACAAGGGGTGAAAGTGGCAGTAGTCTGGAAGTGAGCATTAAAGGAGAGCGACTGGAGGAAGTGGATAGTTTTACATACTTGGGTGCAAATGTGGCAGGAAAAGGTGGAGTGAAGGTGGAGGTAGAATGTAGATTGAGAGAAGCGACTAAATACCTTGGTGGATTAAAAAGTGTAATGAGGAATAGACATTTGGGAATGGATGCTAAGAGGAGACTATATGAAGGAGTGATTGTGCCAACAGCACTGTATGGGGCAGAAACATGGAGCATAAGAGAGGAAGAGAGAAGGAGTTTGAATGTGTTTGAGATGAGGTGTCTGAGAAGTATGATGGGGGTTACTTGGCTGGATAGAGTGAGAAATGAGGAGGTGAGGAGGAGAACAGGGGTGGAAAGGGTGTTGGGAGATAGGGTTGATGAAAGAATATTAGGATGGTTTGGACACATGGAAAGAATGAGTGAAGAAAGACTAGTAAAAGAGGTATGGAAGGCAGATGTGGAGGAAGTGAACATGAAGGGACGTCCTAGGATGAGGTGGATGGATGGGGTGAGGGGGCTTTGGGGAAGAGGGGAATGTCTATTGAGGAAGGACGGGAGAGGACAGAAGACAGGGGTGAATGGAAAATGGTTGTATATGGATGATGTTGTGATGCATGAGGTGGAATGGGCGGGGGGGGGGTGAGGTATTATGTGTGAGCAAATTTTGACGCAGCCCGAAGGTATTTCTCCCCGTCTTCTCCTTTATGCATGGGGGGACGGAGAGGGGGGTCGCCGATTTAATGATGCGGCTTTGCTGTGGATGTGCTGTGTCTTGCGACACTGCTTCTGACCCAGGGCAGTAGACAAGGTGCAGGGATGACCCGTTATTCAGGAGGGGCTAAGATGAGAGGGAGGGTGAAGGAGTGTGGAGTGTATTCAGGGATGGAATGGGTGGGAATGATTTTATAGCTTTTCCTTTTTGGCTACCTCCCTTGTAAGGAGGAAAAAGCCTTGGTATATGTATGTATGTAACTCTATTTCTTCCTGAACTGAACAGATTGATGAAATTGGTAATTCCACCTCCTCAGTACTCTCATGTACGTAACATAAGAACATAAGAATAAAGGAGACTGCAAGACACCATAAGGCCTACACTAGGCAGCTCTGTATCCATCACCACCTGTCATCCCCATCCATAAAATTGCCTAATCTTTTTTTAAACAACTGATAGTTTCAGCGCTTACTACATGGTTACTAAGTTTATTCCATTCATCGACCACCCTATTAGTAAACAAACTCTTGCCTATTTCCTTCTTAAATCTAAATTTGTCCAGTTTATACTCATTACTGCGAGTCCTGCCTTGTTGTTTTATTATGATGACCTTGTTTGCTTCACCCTTGTTATAGCCTTTGATCCACTTGAACACTTCTATTAGATCACTCCACACTCTGCGTCTTTCCAGAGAGTGTAAGTTTAGGTGCCTAAGCCTCTCTTCGTAAAATTTAAAATCTTAATGGGTTTTGTACACACCTGAAAACATCCTATTTGTGTATCTTTCCTTAAAACTATATCTTTATTCAAAGTATTAATCATTAATATTTCTACCATGTTCTTATTTGACTTATAAATCCCTGAGTCCAATTTCAAACCTTTTAATGTAATTGATTCTAATTGAGTCTACAGTGACTCCTTTCAACTGCACCTCTATCCTGTTAATTACTCTGGAGTGTAATAATGTCGACTTTATTACGGCACCATCCACAATTTGCAAGGCTTCATTTGTAGTTGATGAATTAGTCATTTCTGTGATTTCTTGAATACCTGAGTTGGGTTCACTGTATGTGGCTTTACTTTCTGTTGGTCTGGACCGCTCGGCCTCGTTATCTAAAGTAAAAGTGTTATCTTTCTTATCTAGGTCTAGGGATTCATTGATTCCTGTCACTGGTCTTAAGTCTGGTTGATTTAAAAATGGGACTAACTGTGATTTCATTAAGATCCCTTGTAACCGTGGGAAAGGGTTGTTGGTTACATAAGGAGGACTTAATGCGGGCGAGATAAACTCCAAAACGGGAGTTTTCTTCTATTTGATAACAATTGAAGGTCAATCTGGTTTACAAACTACAAATGGGCCCTTTGGGCAAAAAACAACATGTGCCAGGCCTTGACCTAGGGCACAACTGGCTGGTAACCTCTCGGTCTGCCTAGCCTGGCGTCTGGCCGGTAGGCTCTTCTCACCTACCCAGCTCTGACGACTGGCCGGTAGGCTCTCCGCCTACCTAGCTTTGACGGGGCGTGACATGGGTGTTATAGGTTATATAGGGGGGGTTAGTAAAGGCGTTAGTCTCGCTATTCTATGTATTAGGGTCAGTTTATATATGAGGGTTAGTCCTATAGTTGGTGGATGTTGTTAAGTATATTATATTTATATTAGTTTATGTGTAATATAATAGGGCAGTTTATAATAAAGGATTTTAGTAGGTTAGTCTGGTGACATTGGGCATCTATATCTTGTTTGTCTTGAAATGTGCTGCATTAGGTGTATGTTGTGGGAAATGCAAGGTAAGCAAGAGGGGGAGTCTCGCTATGTTGCAAGCATGTGGATCACGTGCGTGGTGGGTGATGGTTAGTAATGGTTACATTGCCTCCCTGACCTTTTGAGGTACGTCCGCGTACCTTGGGTTAAGGTCGTGACACTGGGGTTGGCATACATAATTGTAAAAAAAAAAATTAAGATATGATAATTTGTTAACTTGCTAGTGGGGGATATTGATTCATAAAATTGGTTTGAGTGAGAAAAAGAAGGGTGATTTTTACGTATATTATCATATCTTGAATGTGTTCAATAAAGCTATTTTTTTTTACACTTGTTTATTCTCTTTTCAATGAGAATGAATTTTCACTTTTCACTTGTGTTCTTTCTCTGTTCAATGAGAATTTTTGATGATCTCTTTTCTCTGAGATATTTTTTGGAATGTACACTTTCACTACAGTCATAGCTTTACTGAAGACATGACATCCTAAGTGGTTAGTTTGTTTTTAACTAATATGTTAGTTTGTGTAGAGCTAAATATTCATATATATATATATAGGTAAATATTTATACATTGCATAGAGATATATACAAAGTTGCTAGTATTGAGAATGGTTATTGGTTAAAATTTTCATGGGAAATTATTTTTTCTGTTGTTCTTATTATTTATATTTATTCAAGGCAGTTAATTTTAAAAAATTCTAATGTATGTATGGTATGAAATGCTTATTCATCTTCTTTGAGTGGGGGGGGGTTGAGTGTATTATTCCGGGGCTTCACGGTCGGAAGGAAGTGAAGAAGTACTTTTATAGATAGTGAGAAAGGTATTTAATAAGTAAATGATCGTGAGGACCTAACCTGTCGAATCGCATGACGTCCTGCGTCCGAAGGAGGAATAATTACTGTAGATTCATAGTTTAAGTGTTAGTTATCATCTTGGGATTTGTCTTGTGCAATGGTTTATCCTAATTTACTAGGTTTTGGGTGACTGCCTGGGAAATTTCTTCGCGGTGACATTTTGATATTTTTAGTCTAGGTTAAAATTGAATAAATATTTCGTAAGTTAAGATTTACACTAGTGGATGTTTTGTTATTTAATTATTGAGTTCTGTCTATTGTGGTCTTTGATTTTCTATAATTGTAACAATAGTTACTTCCGATAGTTCTACGTGGGCTATTTTACATTTGAAGAGTTTATATTAAGATTATTATTTTATGTCTTTGATACGTGGGTTATTTCTATGCATCTATGTGTTTATGAAATACAAAAAAAAATACAAAAGAATAATGGGGTACTTAAGGTAGGTCTTGCTGAACTCTGGGTGGCACTGGACGGTACTGTGGGTAGATGTGATACTGGGGTGGGCTGAGCAGTTGACATCCAGCTGACGCTGAACATCGCCAGTGTCAGCAATTCTCGGTGAGCCAAGGGTGGCGGTGGATGGAGGGTGATGTTGGGTGGTTGGGTTGGGTAAGCGAGAATGCTGACCCGATGCGAAGAGCAGGTATGTTAGGCGGGTCCGGGCCTAACTGCTGTGAGGCTCCTGGTCTGGGTGGAAGGGGTGGAGGTGGGTTAGGCGGGTCGGGGCCTAACCGATGCGAGGTTCCTGGTCTGTGTGGTCATGGAGGGGGTTGGAGGTGGGTTAGGCTGATCTGGGCCTAACCGCTGCGAATTCCCGGGCCTGGCAGGTCATGGAGGGGGGGTGGATGTTGGTTAGGCGGGTCTGGGCCTAATCGCTGCGAATGCTCTGGTCTGGCTGGTCATGAAGGGGTGGAGGTTGGTTAAGCGGGTCTGGGCCTAACCGCTGCGAACTCCCTGGTCTGGCTGGTCATGAAGGGGTGGGGGTGGAGGCGGGTTCTCGTCCGGCTCCTGAATTATAAAAAAAGGGGGAATTAGTGGGAGTCTATGGTTTATACTCACGATGATTGGTGACGGTAGTTGTGGATGGCGAATGAGATTGTCTCTTGGATGTGTCTCATTGGCCTGGGTCCACTGCGTCTTGACTGAAGTCGTGATGTTGTGTCGATCTAGGAGTTGGTGCGCTGGATCTCTGCTGAATGGATGCGTCCGGTCTCGGCTTGGGTTTGCTGATTGAAGGGATAGAGGGGTGAGGTTAGTAATGCTTACCGAGGTGCTGAGCTTGCAGATTTTGCGTTGTTCTCGGGTGAGGATGGTAGGGGTGAGGTGGAGTATCTTCTTTCGGAGACTGGATCTTGTGGTAGCTGAATGGAATCTTGTGGTTTGATTGAAGTTCGATCTCTTGGTTGGGAGTCTTGTTTGAAATTGGATTGGAATCTTGATAAGGTGCTGTGTAGAATTGACAGGTTCTTCTATTCTGACAGAGGTGTCACTGTAGACATCTGTCTACAGAGAGTATGATTGGTAGCGTACTGCCACCAGGTGGTTTAAAATCGAAAGCCTTCGATTTCACCACCGATTCTAAGATTGATGCAATCTTAGAATTCAGACTGTCGTCTCGAAGGGAGTGGTTGGTGGAGGGGTAGTGTGTAGACGTGTTGCTTGCTTGAAAAGCTTGCTGACGAAGTGATGTCTGCTTCGTAGATAGTGATCTTGTTCTTCTGAGCTGTAGGCGCGCCTAGTTTGCTTGGAGCTGAATAGAATCAAGTGGCTTGATTCTTTTACTCTGGGAGCTTGATTGAAGATATGAGAAGTCGAAGATAGACGATGTCTTCTTCGTTGACCGTGGTCCGTTCCCTCTGAATGGTAGGCGTGGCTTGAATGGCTTGGTATAAGATAGGCTTGTCTCTTCGGAGTTTGGAATAGAGAGCACCGCTCGCCAGTTGGATTGGTTGTGTAGTATTGAAGACCCCTCGGTCCTCGTCTTGTCGTCCTTTGGATTTAGCATACGCGTTGGTTGTGGTTGTGCACTGCGTGGTTATGGTTGCGTGCACTGTAGATTGGTGTACCCGTAGACTTATCTTGCACCAGTCTTGTAATTACTTCGGAGGAAGTTCATCCCTAGCTCCCGCCACTGTTAGATTTCATGCCTCTTCTTTCTCTTTAATATGTTTCTATCAAAGCTTCGGTCACGAGATATTAAAGTTTCTTGATAGGGTGAATTAAACTGAGATATCGATTTCCTCTCTTCTTTCTTCTTAGTAAATAAACTTGGTTCAGTCTGCACCAAGGGACTCCCGCTTGGGGTCCTTGTACATCCCACCAAGCCAAGTCTCCTCCGACGTCACAATTGAATTCATCCAATAACTTTGAACGTTACAATTAAGTGCCACCTTTTAAGGGCGTGACTTTACCTCGATGTACCAATAATTTCTCTCCTCCTCCACCCTTTTCTCCAATCAAAAAGACTGTTATACTGTCTCAAGCAATACTGTTTACGCAAGCAATCTGTCGCAAGCGGAACATGACTTATATGTTTACATTTCATCACATCAGCACTCTATCGCTAGCCTAAACTATGTTTACAAAACACCAGATGGCAAGCGAGAATATGCAACTCTGCACTTCCTATCGGCCATTGTTTCAAAACATCCAAATCATAAAATTTACATTCCTTTCCACCTACCCCTCTATCTACCTAAATATTTACCTCAATCTACCGGCCTCTTACACTTTCTCTCTCTCTCTCTCTCTCTCTCTCTCTCTCTCTCTCTCTCTCTCTCTCTCTCTCTCTCTCTCTCTCTCTCTCTCTCTCTCTCTCTCTCTCTCTCTCTCTCTCTCTCTCTCTCTCTCTCTCTCTCTCTCTCTCTCTCTTTCTCTTTCTCTCTCTCTCTCTCTCTCTCTGCATTTGTGTGTCCGTGTATAAATGCGCGCTCACGCGTGTGTGCATGTGTTCGTGTGTGTGCGTGTGTGTGTTTGTGTGTGGATATGTGTGTGTGTGTGTGTGTGTGTGTGTGTGTGTGTGTGTGTGTGTGTGTGTGTGTGTGTGTGTGTGTGTGTGTGTGTGTGTGTGTGTGTGTGTGTGTGTGTGTGTGTGTGTGTGTGTGTGTGTGTGTGTGTGTGTGTGTGTGTATTTACCTAGTTGTATTTACCTAGTTGTATTATACGGGAAGGGAGCTATGCTCGTGGTGACCCATCTTTGTATCTTTCAGCATCAAGTATTTTCTTAAAATCTTGAATAGTATTTGCACACATTGTTTCTTTATCTAAGTTATTCCATAAATCCAGCACTCTTTGTGGGAAGTTATTCTTTTTCCGATCTTTTCTGTAATTGTCCTTTTTGAGTTTCTTTTCATGACCTCTTTTTTTCCATAGTCATTTTGTAGTAAATCTTTTCTGTCAAGGATTTTCATTCCTTTCATGATTCTAAATATAGTCAGCAGATCACCTCTTTCTCGTCTTTGCTCTAGTGTTGGTGGTTCTTATTTCGATAATCTTTGTTCGTATATTAATTTGGAAAGAGTTTGTGCCAACTTTGTTGTTGCTCTCTGTACTCTTTCTAGTTTCCTTATATTGTTTTTAGTACTGGGTGTCCATAGTGTCGCTGCACATTCTAATCAATGTGACTAATATTTTTTTAATAATTTCTTCATCCAAGTATTCAAATGCCACTTTCATTGACCTTAGTAGGTTGTAGGTTTCACCGACTATTTTGTTTATATGTCTATTCGGTGTCATGTCTTTGCTGATTATCACTCCAAGGTCCCTTTCCGAGTGCATTTTTTTTTTCTTTTTCACCAATTTTGTAATTTTTTTTAAATTCTGTTTTTGCTCTTTCCAAACTCCATTATGCTACACTCCTTGATATTGAAGTTCACTTCCCATTTTTGAGTCCATTTCCATATTTTGTCCAGTTCTGACTGTAATGAGTCACAGTCCTCTTCTATTGATACTTTCTTTAATATGTTTGCGTCATCTGCGAAGAAATCCATATAACATTCAACTCCTTCGTCCATGTCATTTATGTATATGCAAACATGATTGGAGCCAGCACTGACCCTTGTGGAACACCACTTATCATTTCTTCCCATTTCTAGTATTTTTCTCCCTGTAAGGAAATCTTTCATCCATTCTAATAAATTTCCGGCAACGCCACCTATTGTGTGTGTGTGTGTGTGTGTGTGTGTGTGTGTGTGTGTGTGTGTGTGTGTGTGTGTGTGTGTGTGTGTGTGTGTGTGTGTGTGTGTGTGTGTGTGTGTGTGTGTGTGTGTGTGTGTGTGTGTGTGTGTGTGTGTGTGTGTGTGTGTGTGTGTGTGTGTGTGTGTGTGTGTGTGTGTGTGAGTGAGTGAATGAGTGAAGGCGTGTGTGTGTATGTGAGTGCTTGTCTGTGTCTTTGTATCTGACCTGTGCCTCACTGTTTCCACGACGTCTAAGCGAGGTCTTTGGAAAGCTAGAGATAACCCAGTAAAAATTAACCGAGACGAAAGGCTCTTGTGTAAGGGGTATTTTTCTAATAGTCTAAGGTTTTTATGCCATTATCACATTACCACAATAGGGAACCAATATCATCGCTGCACTATGGATCCTTCAGTATAGGTGCATGGGATGCTTAATTCTTTCCTACATATAATAAATAACATATACGTAAGCATAATTTAGATTTTTATTTGTTTAATCGTAATACAGTGACACATTATGTAATAACGGAGCTGCAGTCCCTCTGAGTGTGAGATATAATCAATGTACCGAGCTGATCCATTAAAGATGAATATTTCAGAGATAATTTCATGGATAAAACTTTGATGCTTCGTCCTGTAAAGGATAAAACACCATTTTTGTCACTACAAAGTTTATTAAGTCTACTGTGATGTTTCTTTGTTTAGATAAAACGTCATTGGTAATGTTCCCATGGCTGAATAAAATCGTCAAACAGTAGCTAGATGATGCATCAACACAGCAAAGATGCTTATGCCATACTATCTATAATTTCGTTTAGATAACTGCAATCCCGCTATGTTCAAGATGTTCTTTTTGTGATTTGTAGCAAGACGTTCACTTCCCTTCGCCACCAAAAGAAAGAGGGGCCACTAATAACACACACACACACACACACACACACACACACACACACACACACACACACACACACACACACACACACACACACACACACACACAAACACACACACACACAGACACACACACACACACACACACACACACACAGACACACACACACCTTCTTCCTGCTTTGGTGAATTGAACGATCACTCTATTAACTGTAGAAAGGAGTATTGACAGATTTTCAGATATTTTGCGTTGACTAATAATAAAAATTATCTGATTGATGTCGCTGTTCACTAGCGAATTTCTCATATGGTTACAATGGCGATAAGAGTGAAAGTGATTCGTTCCGATCCTTACCCCCTGCTACGAGTGTAGTTAGCTGTATGGTGAAAAAAAAAATTTGGGTGGAAGTTAGCGACCTTTCCTAATCTTGGGAACCAGTAGCGTTTCGAATTCATAGTTTTAGACCATCAGAGGCTTAGTGGGTTAAGGCGACTGACAATGGAACCTCTTTGCATCAGATCAGTAGGTTCGAATCCTTTGCGCGACAGTCATAAGAATTATCTGATTGATGTTGCTGTCCACTAGCGAATTTCTCATATGATTACAATGGCGATAAGCGTGAAAGTGATTCGTTCCGGTCCTTACCCCCTGCTATGAGTATGGTTACCTGTATGGTGAAAAAGGAAATTTGGGTGGCAGTTAGCGACCTTTCCTAATCTCGGGAACCAGTAGCATTTTGAGCTCATACAGTTTTAGACCATCAGTGGCTTAGTGTGTTATGGCGACTGACAATGGAGTCTCTTAGCATCAGAGCAGTAGGTGTGTGTGTGCGTGTGTGTGTATTTTTTCACTTGGTCTTTGGATCACGTGTTGGACTCGTGATCGATAGCTATTTCCCTCCTGGAAGAGAGCTCAGAGCTCGTTAGTCCGATCTATGGGTAATGCTATGACCTTGCACACACACACACCGCCAACTCCCCGCCCACGAGAGTTGGAGTAACACCCCTCAGCGCTGCGATACTGATATTATTTCAGCCCCGGGCGAGAGTCGAACCCGGACCTCCGTAGTGGCAGGCCAGAGCTCTAACCACAGCGCCATGAGTGTGTGTGTGTGTGTGTGTGTGTGTGTGTGTGTGTGTGTGTGTGTGTGTGTGTGTGTGTGTGTATTCACTTGGTCTTTGGATCACGTGTTGGACTCGTGATCGACAGCTATTTCCCTCCTGGAAGAGAGCTCAGAGCTCGTAGGTCCGATCTATGGGTAATGCTATGACCTTGCACACACACACACCCCCAACTCCCCGCCCAC
>NC_134803.1:21304553-21312053 GCF_046742065.1 Oratosquilla oratoria | reverse complement strand
GGAGGAAAGCTGTTAAGAGCAGTCAAGAGTTTTTACGAGAGTAGTAGAGCTTGTGTTAGGATTAGAAATGGAGAGAGTGAATGGTTTGAGGTAAAAGTGGGACTTCGTCAGGGATGTGTTATGTCGCCCTGGCTGCTCAATCTTTACATGGATGGGGTGGTGCGAGAGGTAAATGTAAGGGTAGTGGGTCAGGGGTTGGAGATGGTTAAAGAAAATGTGAAAAAAAATGGGAGGTGAGCCACTTGTTGTTTCCTGACGACACTGCGCTTGTAGCAGAATCAGGGGAGGGATTGAGGAAGTTAGTGACAGAGTTTGGGAAGGTGTGTAAAAGAAGGAAGCTGAAGATAAATGTGGGCAAAAGTAAGGTGATGAGATGTTCAAGGGGAGAGAGTGACAGCAGGCTGAAAGTGAGCATTAAGGGTGAAAAACTGAAGAAAGTGGATAGTTTTACATACTTGGGTGCGAATGTGCCGGGAAAGGGAGGAGGGAGGGTGGAGGTAGAAATAGATTGAGAGAAGCGAGTAAATGCCTTGGTGAATTAAAAAGTGTAATGAGAAATAGACATATGGGAATGGATGCTAAGAGGAGGTTATATGAAGGAGTAATTGTGCCAACAGCACTGTACGGGGCAGAAACATGGAACATAAGAGAGGAAGAGATAACTAGTTTGAATGTGCTTGAGATGAAGTGTATGAGAAGTATGATAGGGGTTACTAGGCTGGATAGAGCGAGAAATAAGGAGGTGAGGAGGAGAACAGGGGTGGAAAGGGAGCTGGGAGATAGGGTTGATGAAAGAGTATTAGGATGGTTTGGACACATGGAAAGAATGAGCGAAGAAAGATTACTAAAGAAGTGTGGAAGTCAGAGGTGGAAGGAGTGAATATGAGGGGACGTCCTATGATGAGATGGATGGATGGGGTGAAAGGGGCATTACAAAAGAGAGGAATGTCTGTAGAGGAAGGACAGAAGATAAGGGCGAATGGAGAGGGAGTGTGTATAGATAATGCTGTGATGCATGAGGGGGAGTGGGTGGGGGGTGGGGGGTGAGGAAGTATGTATGAGAAAAAAATTGACGCAGTCCGAAGGGATTTCTCCCCGTCCTCTCCTTTTCTGCATGGGGGGACGGAGAGGGGGGTCGCCGAATTGATGAAACGGCCTTGCTGTGGATGTGCTTTGTCTTACGACACTGCTTCTGACCCAGGGCAGTGGACAGGATGCAGGGATGACCCGTCATCCAGGAGGTGCCAAGATGGGAGGGAGGAGGGTGGAGGGGAGTGGAATATGTAGGAAATGGAATGGGTGGGAGTGGTTTCTATGACTTTTTCTTTTTGGCTACCCCCCGTGTAGGGGGGAAAAGCCTTTGGTATATGTATGTATGTATGTATATATATATATATATATATATATATATATATATATATATATATATATTGCATATACATAGGTATGTAGGTATGTGTGTGTATGTAAATATTTTTGTATATATGCATACACTTTTCTTTCTTGTTTTATGGATTCACAATGAATCAGTTGAAACTCCTCAGACCATTCAGTTTGT
Organism: Oratosquilla oratoria; assembly: GCF_046742065.1. Taxonomy (NCBI): domain Eukaryota; kingdom Metazoa; phylum Arthropoda; class Malacostraca; order Stomatopoda; family Squillidae; genus Oratosquilla; species Oratosquilla oratoria. The sequence goes on along the minus strand of NC_134803.1, from coordinate 21,310,495 downwards.
ATCGTAGTTGCAGAACGAAGCTTCGAAAGTCTTCTAATCGAAGTATCATCCCAAGACGCATCTTCCATGGATTTTATAAAAAAGAAAAAAAGTCGTTTTATCATACAATATGCCGAAGTTCACGCTTCACAGACACAGAGATATCTGGTAGGGTAAACCACGAGAAAGTCATCAAGCCACCAAATGATGCTCCCTTCATTTACCGGATTAAATTCCCTCCCCACACTTAATATCCATCTGCATTCAAGCTTACTCCATACATTAGGCCTAGAGTGAGGTTAATCTCTCCTCAGAGAGACCCTGCTCACCCAGTGACGATCTAATCCTACCTATATGAATTCCACAGAAACAAAAAAGAAGCCATTGTGTCTTGGATGCCTCCCTAGGCGGTGGTTAGGCAGAGGAGGGCCAGGAGGGTGAGTGGTGGGTGTCAAGTTGGAAGAGTGCTGCCGGCTTTAGAGTGCAAGTGCCAAAGGGGAACTGGCACGCGACAATTACGGAAAGGATATCGTTTGGCCGGGAATCAATTTGCATTAAAGGGATGATAAAATGGTCTTCCTCCTCTTTCTCCTTCTCCTTCTACTCCTCCTCTTTCTCCTCCTCCCACTCCTTCATATTCTCCTCCTACTTCTACTCCTACTACTACTCCTACTCCTCGTCCACACCCCTATGTCTTAGTTTATGAAATGGATGAGGGGGTCTTTTTGCTCAATTCAGATTGTGTCGGATGAGGCTCAGTTCCGAGGTTCTGAGGAACTGTGTGGCTCTTGGAAACTGCATAGTTCTTGAGGTACTTGGGGTCATTGGAAGACTAGTTCGGTAGCATACTGTTTGGTCATAAAATAACCCAGCTTAAAACACACACACATACACACACACACGAACACACGCACAAGAAAATCACTCCTGCTCCTGCCACCGACCGTAGATGAGTCAACGGAATTATCCATAGTAATATACTTAATGAATGGTTGTGGGATTGGAGAGGGAAACGTGGGGTCCCTTGTGAATAATTGGAGGGTGATTTAATACAAAACAAATAAATGAATAAGTAAATAAATGAATAAATACATAAATAGATAAATATATAAATAGATAAATAAATTATATAAATACATATATATATATATACATATATATACATATATATATATATACATATATATACATATATATATATATATATACATATATATATATATATATATATATATATATATATAAACAAATTAGTTCATTAATTAATTAATTAATGAGAGGACCAACATAAAGCCGTGAGTTTACAAGAATGGCTACGTGTGACACTTGCAGTGAATTGGGTACTGACACTGAGTAGGAGCAGGATATTGATTATAGTAGGTTGATTAAAGAGTTCAATGATGTAGACAATCCAAGAACAAGAATGTCCTAAATAACTAATGATCATATTGGATAACATGACAAGGACAAAGAAAACTGTAAGCGCACTTAATATACAATTTACAGCCCAGGCGGACAAGAACTGAAAACTTAGAATGCCACTTAGACTATATGAACAATTTAAAACAAAACTAAAAGAGTGAGTCTTACAAATTAAAAAGACATCACGAATGTTAAAGGAGGGAGATGAATCAGAGGACAGTAAGAATAATGGAAAGATAATAATTTTCTGAAGAAAAATGTAAAGAAACCAGAAACAAATACACATGAATTAAATGAGAGAAATAAAATAACCATGTAGAATCTACATGTTTCTTTATTTTACATGTATCATCTAGATTGTAGAATCTGCATGTAAATTTTATTTCTAGAGATTTGTGAATGACAAGCCACAGCACAGATAAGGAATATCCAAGTTAAAAATGAAGGGGAAGTATATGAAGATGCAAAAAACAAAATGAAATCAAGTATGAAAGCTTGCGGTCAGTATTCACCGAGGAAGAAAAATTTGAGGGAGAGAGGGATGAAGTTAAGCAAAATATCTTAAACAACAACAAATATGGAAAGGGTATACATAAAATCCTAGTACAATAAAAAGGGCAGTGAGGCAAAAGACAGAAGAGATAAAGCCTGGAAAAGATGGAAAAAGGAAAAATAAAAGAGAAATGGAAAATATACACCAAACTAAGAAATGAATATCTAAAAATACGTAGGAAAAAAAAAAGAAATTATGGAAAGGGCATAATGGACAAATGTAAAAATCAACCCAAATTATTTATAGATATGTAAACGGGTATTGGCTGCATGTTATTGTGACAAAAATGAGAAATGGAAAATATACACCAAACTAAGAAATGAATATGTAGAAATACGGAGGAAAGAAAAAAGAAATTATAAAAAGGACATAATAGACATATGTAAAGATCAACCCAAATTATTTTATAGATATGTAAACGGGTATTGGCTGCATGCTATTGTGGGAAAGTTGCATGTAGTTGATACTTTAGGGTCTATATGGGGTGCACCTACGAACCAGAGTCACACATCATTTTGTTTGTGATAGAGGAACACTCTGTTTATAGAGAAATTATGACACTTTTATTATACTACGACTGTCCCTCCGTTATGCTGTGCCCCAACCCCTTGTTACTGTCCTGTACCATTTCTCTGAATATTCATTTCCTTTTTTCGCCTACCCTGTGGTGGGAGAAAAGAATGCTACCACCAAGTATTCCCTCTTGAATCGTAAGAGGCGACAAAAAACGGGACGGGGGACAGGATTAGGAGTCCTGCTACCTGTAGCCCCAAAGGTGACATTCCTATAAAAAAAAAAGTAAAGGCATAAGAGGGTCTAGGAGTTTTGCAACCAGTACCCTAAGGTTTGGATCTTTTAATGTGCGTGGATGTGATACTTATGAGAGTAAAAGGGAAGAGATAGGCAGTATATTTGTTAGAAGAAAGATGGATGTGCTGGCTTTGAGTGAAACTAAATTGAGAGGGAGGGGAGAGTGTGAGTTTGGGAGTGTAGCTGGGAGGTAATCAGAAGTGAAGAGGGAACGAGGGAGAGAAGGGGTGGCTATACTAGTAAGTGAAGATATAGGTAAGCGTATAGTAGAGTGGAAGGAGGTTTCTTCAAGAATGATGTGGATGAAGGTGAAGCTGGGAAGGGAGATGTGGGTTTTTGTAAGTACGCATGGGCCTGGTAGTGAAAAGGCATAGAGGAAAGGGAGGCTTTTGGGGTAGATTTAAATGACTGCATAGAGTATTAGGAAGAAATGTCAATGTAGTTGTATTGGGAGACCTTAATGCTAAGGTAGGAAACAAAGCAATAGACGGAGTGACTGGAAAGTAGTTCCAGATCAAAATCGTAGTGGAGAATTGATGGTGGAGATGTCTTGAAAGAGTGTTGATGATACCAAATACAGTGTTTAGGAAGAAAGTCATGCATAAGTACACATGGGAGAGGGTGGTGGATGGAAGGGTGGCAGATAGAACGTTAATGGATTATATAGTGGTGACCAGTAGTATGGTAGGAAGAATTAAGGATGTACATGTTCTAAGGGGAGAGAGTGGGGGAATATCAGATCATTTTCTGGTGGAAGGTAAATTGAGAGTGGAGAATAGATAGAGAAAGAGGGAAAGGGCAGAAGGTAGGGAGGTGCTTAGAGTGAACATCCTGAATGAGAAAAAGAAGGATAATGAGTATAAGAAGAAGTTGAGAGAGGAAAGGGAGGGAGTAAAGGATAGAGTAGAACTAGGAGTGGAGGAGGAATGGGGATGGTTCAAGGAAGGAGTCATAAGATATGCAAAGATGGTGTGTGGATCAAGGAGGGCGGGAGGAAATAGAAGGAAGGGTAGTGAGTGGTGGGATGAGGAAACAAAGAAAGGTGTAGAAGAGAAGGAGCAGGCATTCATAGATTGGCTACAAATTTGGACGAGGGAATCGTATGAGAAGTACAAAGTAAAGAGAAGGGAAGTCAAGCATAAGATAAAGGAAGCAAAGAGGAGAGCAGATGTAAAATGGGGTACGAGTATGACAGAAAAATTTGAAAGTAATAAAAAGATGTTTTGGAAAGAAATTAAGAGAGGAAGAGGAGACGAATCAAGTAAAGAACAAAAGGTAAAAGGTGCAGATGGAGAGATGATAATGGAAGAGAAGGCAGTAAGAGGAAGGTGGGCAGAGTATTTTAGGGAGTTGTTAAATGTGAAAGAGGATAGGGAGGGAAAGGTAGTTGCAGTGCGAAGCGCTAAGAAAATGACCATGATGAGTGAGGAAAATGAAGGAGAAATAGGGAAGGATGAAGTGAAAGCAGCTGTTAAGATGATGAGAGCAGGTAAGGTACCTGGGTTGGATGGATGCCATGCAGAATGTCTGAAGGAAGGAGATACAGTTATGGTGGACTGGTTGGTGAGGTTATTCAATGTTTGTTTAAGAGAGGGTAGAGTGCCGGAGGACTGGAGGAGTGCCCGTATAGTTCCGCTTTACAAGGGAAAGGGGGACAAGTGTAAGTGTAGTAGTTTCAGAGGGATCATCTTCTTGAGTGTAGTTGGGAAGGCTTATGGGAGGGTCTTGATTGAGAGGATTAGGAGAGGAACAGAAGGAATCATTGGTGAGGAACAGTGTGGTTTTGGTACAAGTAGGGGTTGTGTAGATCAGATTTTTATGGTAAGGCAGATATGTGAGAAAGTTATAGGAAAAGGTAAGGATGTTTTTTTTGGCTTTTATGGATTTGGAAAAGGCTTACGACAGGGTAGACAGGAAGGCACTGTGGGAGGTACTGCAGATATATGAGATAGGAGGAAAGCTGTTAAGAGCAGTCAAGAGTTTTTACGAGAGTAGTAGAGCTTGTGTTAGGATTAGAAATGGAGAGAGTGAATGGTTTGAGGTAAAAATGGGACTTCGTCAGGGATGTGTTATGTCGCCCTGGCTGCTCAATCTTTACATGGACGGGGTGGTGCGAGAGGTAAATGCAAGGGTAGTGGGTCAGGGGTTGGAGATGGTTAAAGAAAATGAAGAAATGTTGTTCTTTCCTGACCACACTTCGCTTGTAGCAGGAGCAGAAGAGGGATTGAGGAAGTTAGTGATAGAGTTTGGGAAGGTGTGTGAAAGAAGGAAGCTGAAGATAAATGTGGGCAAAAGTAAGTTGATGAGATGTACAAAGGGAGAGAGTGACAGCAGGCTGGAAGTGAGCATTAAGACAGAGAGACTGAAGGAAGTGGATAGTTTTACATACTTGGGTACGAATGTGGCCTGCCTGTACTGACGCGACCTCTTGGTTTTCCTTATTAGAGAAAAGGTGGTCTCCAGAGGTCCCTGACGCAGACAAAATTGCAGTTACTCAGCAGAAAACGGCCGGTGATGCCGCGATAGCTGCCCGCCTAGCAAAGGGTAGGCATCCCAATGATTGGGAAGCATTCAAACTCGCGTTCCGCGACTTTTTCTATGCGCCTGCGTCGGCGGATGCTATGGCCGACCACCTCGCTGAGACGGTCATAAAACCTTCTAAGACGCTCACATCTTTCGCCCTCCGGTTGGCTGATATGGTCTCGTCCTATGCGGTGTACCACCCAGAACGGGAGGATTGGGCCACATTTTCGGCTGTGACCCGTATTAAGCGGGCTATGCCGCCGCAGTTCGCAGGCACCCTCACTCGCGAACAGCAATCTTCTATTATTGGTGTCCTCCATGGGGACATTGACTATGCCCAGGGAGACTGAATGTTGTCGCGGACGCACTCTCTCGGATACGGGGGGCTGACCACCCTATAGATGATTTCATAGTTTCCCAAATATCCACGGGTGGCCGGGGTAACTCAAACTCAAATTCTGAGGAGGATACTATCACGCGGAACCAGTTAGAGATCCGACAAGAGCAGGATGCACACTCTGATTGGGGTCGACTTAAAGAGTACCTACGAGAGGCCACGTCAGGAGCGCCTAAGATTCCGCGCCTAAGAGTGCCGATCGGGGAGTTTCGACTCCTCCCCGACGGACTCCTATATCATGCGCGTAGAAATGCGTAC
>NC_134803.1:21289553-21299553 GCF_046742065.1 Oratosquilla oratoria | reverse complement strand
TGTGTGTGTGTGTGTGTGTGTGTGTGTGTGTGTGTGTGTGTGTGTGTGTGTGTGTGTGTGTGTGTGTGTGTGTGTGTGTGTGTGTGAGTGTTACACTCTTTTCAGTCCTCATTGTGGTCAGTGCAGGGAGAATCTCTACTCTCCAGTAATGCAACTTCTGTAAGAAGCCGTACATTACTTTGATTTTACGAATCAGCCCGACGACATGACGTCATCATCGCGTCACCAATGGCGTCACAGAAACGGATGTTCATTCAAATGGAAGAATTGAGTTGGGAAAATGTCTGTCTAGACCGGAGTCACAAAACGATATGTATTTCATTCTTTTTTCTTTTATTACTTCATTTCACGTTACTTTATCTTATTCATTCATATTTCAACTCATTCCCCTGCTTCCGTTGAGGGCAAACGTTAAACGAAGTATAAAGATAACCAGACGACACAGAGGTGGTGTCATCAATGATACCATGACGCCATATAGTCTGACAGACACAAGGAAACGAATTAGTATGAATCCAAATTAAGCTTGCCTTCATACGATGTTTTGCACGATTTTGCAGATATGAACACACACACACACACACAAACACACACACACACAGACACACACAGACACACACAGACACACACACACACACACACACACACACACACACACACACACACACACACACACACACACACACACACACACACACACACACATATATATATATATATATATATATATGTATATATATATGTATATACAGTATATATTATATATATATACATACATACATATTATGTATATATATATATATATATATATATATATTGTTATGCCACTGAATATCCTACAACTCTCAATCTTGATAACTTACGTGCCCCGAGAAACATAATTTCAAAATGAGAGGACTTGAGCCCAAAAGATATCCAAGTTCTCTAGTTATTTGCATTGCCTGTTTCTCCAAGTGTATTCTTTACCTCCTCGTATTTAATAATCATTCAATAATTCAAAAAGCGGTCAGAAAGAGAAAGTTAATACAATCAAAACATTTAAAGATATATACAAATTGCATATATATATAAGCTAAGTACGGGCTGATATTGAAGAAAGCGGTCAAAATGTAGACACGGTGAAAAGTCGGTTGAATTGTACATGAATATTATGACATATGAAATATACAAGAAATATATATATACAAACAATATATATATGTATGTATATATGTACGTATGTATTTTTACATATGTTAATATGTACATGGTATATATATTATATATATATAAATATATATACATATATATATATATATATACATATATATGTGTGTGTGTGCGTGTGTGTGTGTGTGTGTGTGTGTGTGTGTGTGTGTGTGTGTGTGTGTGTGTGTGTGTGTGTGTGTGTGTGTGTGTGTGTGTGTGTGTGTGTGTGTGTGTGTGGGTGTGGGTGTGGGTGTGGGTGGGTGTATATATATATATATATATATATATATATATGTGTGTGTGTGTGTGTGTGTGTGTGTGTGTGTGTGTGTGTGTGTGTGTGTGTGTGTGTGTGTGTGTGTGTGTGTGTGTGTGTGTGTGTGTGTGTGTGTGTGTGTGTGTGTGTGTGTGTGGAAGCAATCACATTACCGTGATACAAAAATGCAAAATAACCACAGGAGAAGGGAAACTTGTAGACAGTAAGTAATTTCGTATATTATATCTGCAGACTAAATGACAGAGATACAGAGTTGGGTTTAAATGTAAGTATTAGGTGGCAACCATGGGGGTGGGGAGACAATACAATGTGAGGAGTGGGGATGACCTTATCCCTATCGACCTGACCAACACCTAAGGCTCTATCTGGCGGAAAGATCTCGGTGACCATTTGGGTTACCAATTTATCACATTTAAACTTTAGCTATGGTCATTTTAAATGTGATAAATTGGTAATCCAAATGGTCACCGAGATCTTTCCGCCAGATTGAGCCTTATGTGTTGGTCAGGTCGATAGGGATAAGGTCATTCGCCTCCTCATATTGTATTGTCTCCCCCCTCCCCCACCTATGGTTGCCACCTGATACTTACATTTAAATCCAAATCTGTATCTCTGTCATTTAGTCTGCAGATGTAATATACGAAATTACTTACTGTCTACAAGTTTCCCTTCTCCTGTACTTAATTTGCATATGCATATATATATATATATATATATATATATATATATATATATATATATGCATATATATACATATATATATACATATATATATATATGTATGTGTATATATATATATATATATATATATATATATATATGACATCTTTGGTATTGACAGCATGTTATTGTGAGGTTAAAAGCTGCTCAATAGCATGCATTTGATACTCTAGGGTCTGTAGAGGGTTCCCCTATGAGTCCTACAAAATTTTGTCTGTGATAGATGAAATCTCAATTCATAGAGAAATTATAATACATTATTAGAATGTGTCTGATGCAAGATGATTGAAAGCAAGAGTCAACCTTCATACGTCCAGCGTGCACACGCGCGCATGCACGCATATAGAGTGATCGTGAACTTCACATGTTCAACCAACTTTCAAGGGATTTTCCACTGTGCTTGGATTTTCCTCCTAAGGGACATTCCTATTGCCTCCAGACCTGAATAGAGACCAGTATCGCCAGCGCTTCAGGTCAATACCCAACACCTCCGACAACAATAAATGCGTATCCTGTCATCATTGCCAACCGACTCAATAAACCTTTCGATTAGCGTATTGCACCAATTGTAAATAAAAAATTATGAATTGTAAATATGGGAATAGTCTACTTGTACCTGTATAAATTTAGAATCTGGTACTCCCCTGAGTCTTCCTCGGAGATCGCGTGTATTTGCAAATCAGTGAAAACTGGAACATTAAGTTTATCTCACCAAACCCCCAGCAATCCAATGTAGATAATAACGACAAATCTACATTCTGGTGGCAGCAATGGGATACAAATGCATTCTCAATACTACTCCGAAGCAACAACTCTACGACAGCGGCTTCGGATCATCGGATTCCACGTGCTGAGAAAATACATCAAAGACCTACACTCCTGTTGAACATAGCCACTTCCCAACTCTATGATCTTCACAGCAATCCTGCAACTACGAGGCGCAGACCCTCTTCACTGCATCGTCCAGCATCACTATAAGGCAACCCCTCTTAGCTGCATCGTCCAGCATCACTACGAGGCACAGACCCTCTTCACTGCATCATCCAGCACCACTACGAGGCAGCCCCTCTTAGCTACATCGTCCAGCACTACAAGGCAACCCCCCACCCTCCGAGGCATTGTCCAGTCAGACATCCACGACGCCCGCCGTTTCCAGGCCACCACCGAGTTAGACGGCCTACTCCACCATCGCATCTACCCTCGCACGTCGCTGCACCAAAAGCCAACGCCCCTCGCACAGCATCTAGCTTCGCAAGATCTCCATATTCTTTTTTTTTTTTTCTTTTTTTTTTTTTATCACTGTAATGGGGGGAAAGAATACTCCCACCAAGTCTTCCCACTTGATTTGTAAAAGACGAAAAAAAAAAAAAAAAACGGGACAGGGATTAGGACTAGGCATCCTTCTCCCTGTAGCCCCAAAGAGACATTCCTAAAAAAGTAAAGGCATAAGAGGGTCTAGGAATTTTCCAATCAGTACCCTAAGGTTTGGGTCTTTTAATGTGCGTGGATGTGGTACAGATGAGAGCAAAAGGGAATAGATAGGCAGTATGATTGTGAGAAGAAAGATGGATGTGTTGGCATTGAGTGAAACTAAGTTGAAAGGGAGGGGCGAGTGTGAGTTTGGAAATATAGTTGGAAGGTTCTCAGGAGTAAACGAGGGAGAGAAGGGGTGGCTATACTAGTAAGGGAAGATATAGGTAAGCGTGTAGTGAAGTGTAAGGAGGTTTCTTCAAGGTTGATGTGGATGATGGTGAAGCCGGGAAGGGAAATGTGGGTTTTTGTAAGTGCACATGGACCCGGTAGTGAGAGGAGTGTAGAAGGAAGGGAGGCTTTTTTGGATAGATTTAAATGAGTGCATAGAAGAATTAAGGAGAAACGTCAATGTAGTGGTATTGGGAGACCTTATTACTATGGTAGGAAATAAACCAATAGACGGAGTGGTGGGGAAGTGTGGAATACCAGGAAAGAATCGTAGTGCAGAATTGATGGTGGAGATGCACCTAGAAAGAGAGTTGATGGTAGCAAATACAGTGTTTAGGAAGAAAGTCAAGTATATGTACACATGGGAGAGAGTGGTGGATGGAAGGGTGGTAGATAGAGCGTTAATGGACTATATAGTGGTGACCAGGAGTATAGTAGGAAGAGTTAAGGATGTACATGTTCTAAGGGGAGAGAGTGAGAGAATATCAGATTATTTTTTGGTGGAAGGTAAGATGAGAGTTGAGAATAGATGTAGAAAGAGGAAAAGGACAAAAGGTAGGGAGGCGCTTAGAGTGAACTGCTTAAATGAGAAAGAAAAGAAGAAGGAGTAAATGAAGAAGCTGAGAGAGGAGTAGGAGTGAAGGATAGAGTAGAACTAGGAGTGCAGGAGGAATGGGGATGGTTCAAGGAGGGAGTCACAAGGTATGTAAAGATGGTGTGTGGAGCAAGAAGGACGGGAGGAAATAGAAGGAAGGGTAGTGAGTGGTGGGATGAGGAGGCAAAGAAGGTAGTAAAAGAGAAGAAGCGAGCTTTCACAGATTGGTTACAAAATAGGACAAGGGAATCATATGAGAGGTACAAAGTAAAGAGAAGAGAAGTAAAGTATAAGATAAAGGAGGGAAAGAGGAGAACAGATGTGAAATGGAGTAAGAGTATGACGGAAAATTTTGAAAGTAATGAAAAGATGTTTTGGAAAGAAATTAAAAGAGAAAGAGGAGGTGAATCAAGTAGAGAAGAAAAGGTGCAGATGGAGAGATGATACTGGAAGAGAAGACAGTAAGAGGAAGGCGGACAAAGTATTTTAGGGATTTGCTAAATGTGGAGGAGGATAGGGAGGGAAAGGTAGTTGCAATGGGAAGCGCTAAGAAAATTACCATGATGAGTGAGAAAAATTGAAGAGAAATAAGGAAAGATGAAGTGAACTCAATTGTTAAGATGATGAGAGCAAGTAAGGCACCTGGATTACATGAATGTCATGCAGAATGTCTGAAAAAAAAAGGAAGTACAGTTATGGTGGACTGGCTAGTGAGGTAGTTTAATGTTTGTTTAAGAGAGGATAGAGTGCTGGAGGACTGGAGGAGTGCCTGTATAATTCCACTTTACATGTAAAAAGGGGACAAGTGTGAATGTAGTAGTTTCAGAGGGGTCAGCTTGTTAAATGTAGTTGGGAAGGCTTATGGGAGGGTGTTGATTGAGAGGATTAGGAGAGGAACAGAGGGAATAATTGGTGAGGAACATCATAGGTTTAGCACAGGTAGGGGTTGCGTAGATCAAATTTTTGTGGTAAGACAGATATGTGAGAAAGCTATAGTAAAAGGTAAGGATTTGGGGGGGGGGCTTTTATAGGTTTGGAAAAAATTTATGACAGGGTAGACAGTAAGGAACTGTGGGAGGTATTGCAGATATACGGAATAGGAGGAAAGCTTTTAGGAGCTGCCAAGAGTTTTTACGAGAGTAGTAGAGCGTGTGCCACATTTAGAAATGGAGAGAGTGAGTAGTTTGAGGTAAAGATAGGACTTCGTCAGGGATGTGTTATGTCGCTCTGGCTGTTCAATTTACACATGGATGGGATGGTGTAAGAAGTAAATGCAAGGGTAGTAACCAGAGATTGGAGATGGTTAAAAACATTGAGAAAAGTGGGAGATAAGCGGACGACACTGCGCTTGTAGCAGTATCAGAGGAGGGATTGAGAAAGTTAGTAACAGAGTTTTGGAACGTGTGCGAAAGAATGAATTTGAAGATAAATGTAGGTAAAAGCAAGGTGATGAGATGTACAAGGAGACTGAAAGTGAGTATTAAGGGAGAGAGACTGGAGGAAATGGATAGTTTTAGATACTTGGGTGCGAATGTGACAGGAAAGAGAGGAGTGGAGGTAGGGGTAGAATGTAGATTGAGACAAGTGGGTAAATGACTTGGGGTGTTAAAAAGTGTAATTAAAGATAGACATTTGGGAATAGATACTAAGAGGACCGATTCTGCCGACAGTACTGTATGGGGGCAGAAACCTGGAACATAAGAGAGGAAGAGAGAAGGAGTTTGAATGTGTTTGAGATGGGGTGTCTGAGAAGTATGATAGGGGTTACGAGGGCGGGTAGAATGAGACATGAGGAGGTGAGAAGGAGAACGGGGGTGGAAAGGGAGCTGGGAGATAGGGTGATGAAAGAGTATTCGGATGGTTTGAACACATGGAAAGAATGAGTGAAGAAAGACTGGTAATAGAGGTGTGGAAGGCAGAGGTGGAAGGAGTGAACATAAGAGGTCGTCCTGGGATAAGTTGGATGCATGGGGTAAAAGAAGTATTGGGAAAGAGGGGAATATCTGTTGAGGAAGGACGGAAGAGGACAGAAGATAGGGGTGAATCTAGAATGGTTGTTTATTGATGATGCTGTGATGCATAAGGTGGAATGGGTGGGAGGTGGTGGGTGAGGGAATCTGCATGAGGGGACGGAGATGGGGGGGGGTGCCGATTTAATGAAGCAGCCTTGCTGTGGATGTGTTGTGTCTTGTGACACTGCTTCTGACCCAGGGCAGTGGGCGATATGTAGGGATGACCCATCATCCAGGAGGTGCCAAGATAAGAGGGAGGGAAGAGGGTGGAAGGGAGTGGAGTAGCATAGGGATGGAATGGGTGGGAGTGTTTTATGCCTTTGTTTTTTGGCTGCCTCCCTTATAAGGGTGAAAAAGCCTTTGTTATATGTACATTTTAATATTCTTAAAAAATTACTAGCCAATACACTGAAATAATTCTTCTCCTTATTTCCAGCAGTGCATCTTACCATTGATTTGTCCCACGGCATCATCATCATCACTTTAGAGCCAACCCCTACATCATCTTGCATAATTAGATATATTTCCGATCTCATTATCACCTATGAGCCAGACGGTCACTGCCCTTTTTATTATCAGTTAGTCCATGAACGTGTCCAAACCCCTCTCTAACTTGACATATCAACTCTATACACGCAGCCGCTCTACGCTTAATTCCAATACACCAAACATGCCCCCCTTCTTCTACTAGAAACTCTTCAGAAAATTCACCTGCTGCTCAAAGCACCATGACAACACAAAACCTTATCACCGTAGTCAAGGATGAGACAACATTACCTCTAACGGTAAGAACATTCCTGTACACAATTTCCTTTCTGAGGTTGAATTAGAAACAACACAAAGAAACATCAGCTGGTAACGTTATTTAGTCTGATTTATTTGATGGTACCTCAAACTATCAGGAATTCGTAGCACATTTAAAAATACTTTGCTTCATTTGAGCCACTTGGATCAGTTTTCCCCTATACTCTGGCTAAAAATTACAATCTTGGTCCACACCACATCAAAGAGAAAGCTGTCAAAATTGCTTCATAATTTAAAAGTGAACTCAGAGAAAGACTCAAAAACTCAGACTGGGTCTCAAACAACAAAATTTCATTAGAACACGTAGCCTCACTCATGGCATACTTTAGACTACTATCCCAATTACACCCAGACACACTCCAGAAAGCTAGCACAGTTCCGTTCTCACCAGGTATCACACCAGGCAAATTCTCCAGTAAATTATCAGACACGGACAAAGCTATCACCCAGATCCAGAGCCAGTCGGTACCCATCGTACCCACCCACACAATAGCCCATGTCACACGGTCCCCCTCACATAACACGAGATCAAGACATATATCTCGCAGTCGATATCGCTCATGCCAACGCTCTCCATCAAGAACACAACTGGTTTTTACATCTACCACAAATCAGAACGCCTCGTAAACACATGTTATAACAGATATCATTCACAACTAAACCAACACTGTCATCATCACGGTGCATGTTTTCACACGAATGATTGTTACCGTGTGCTGCTAGCACGGAAGCAACACAGACCAGAAAACCCAGATCGCTTTCCTGCTAGACATTCACGTAACACATTTCCTTTGTGACTACAGAATACTAAGACTCAGTGCACACCAGTTACTCCATACCCAGATATTCACTCATCAACTCTACCTGTACACCTGGATATCCCTGACATATCTTTCTTAACTTTCAATGCTACGTCTAGCAACACCAAAGTGACAATCGTTCTCGACACGGGCTCCTCAGTTAACATCATGTCAGTACACATTTTCTACAAATTCCGCACCGCAACAAAACTTGTCACCATTCTAGAACCCCCGACGTCAACCTTTGCAACGTAGATGGTTTACCATTTCCTATTATTGGTAAATTATCCTTGACATTAGGTTCAAAGATGAGTGCCCAGCCATTCCAGTTACCACCTATATAGATGACGTTCACTTTCCTGCTGATATCCTCATAGGTTTAACATTGATGAAGCAAAATAACATAATTATTTACCATGCTCAAGATGGCATCATTTATGCAAAGCATTTCCTCCATACATTGCCATCAGCAATTTCCCATAAAGTCAGTCACGTCAACGTGGCCGAACAGGCAGAACATGATTCCACGTCAGTTCATTCTAGCCCCTCCCGTTCAAAATCACTCCGCTTCATCACACGAGGGTGCACAAGCTGCTAGCACAAATTGCACCACCACCCATACCCCTTGCTAGGACTCTAACTCACCTACTTTAGTGACAACTCTGGATTTGCGCTCCAAACGTAACAGACGCACTAACTCCTCACGCATGTCCAAATCACCGAAACTAGGGACAAAACATCCAGGTTGACACCATTGATCTTTCAGTAGCTAAGGACACCTTCTTGCCCCTCTTAGAGAAATTTAACAACAAATCCACCACAGTCTCGGAAGTGTTATCTACATTCAAACACACTCACGCAGTTCTTATCAGCTCAAAGACACTGTTCCCTTGTGAGTATACAAAGATACACCTACGAGTTTTTCAAGAACACGACACCGATGTACTCTGTATGCCAGAAACTTTCCGTATCAATGACATCTCCCTGGTTTCAGCCATCAGCTCTACATCTAAGAAAGGTCATACTTACGTTTTAATTACCAATGACACTAACGCACCCCTCAATCTCACAGTTGGTACAAACATGTGCTATTTCGAAGTATATCCTTCACGTATCAAAGTCATGGATGACCAATTCCCTAGTTCTCAAGTTTATACCAAAATTTCCGACGTGCCCACAGCACAGTAACCCATTGATGCATCACATTTCAACCCGAGAGACTTCTCTGATGCACAAACAGACTTGCTTACACATTGTAACAAGTTCAGACATACCATTGTCACTCCAGATAAACCCCTCGGAGTCACCAATATTATTTAGCATCATATATTCCTTCGTGAGAACTCTAAACCACATTACATTTCCACATACAGAATGTCACACAGTAAGCGCATGATTGTAGATAACCTTATCCAAGGTTTTGCAATTATGTATATTCTGTTATGGAGGAACTTAACCATATATATGACAGAAATAAGTGGCGTTTGTTTATTGACTCTTGAAAAGCTGTTTTGCTCCACAATAGAAATAAGTTTCAACCCATCTCCACCATGATAGTACAATTGGTAAGTATACAACGCGGGAAAGTATTTGTACAACACTTAATGGTGGAGATGGGTTGAACGCAAAATTTCGTGTACGTGTAACTCGAGCATACAAATATATAAGAAAAGTTTTGCTTAACTTATATCTCTCTTGATGGCGCAATCTGTTAAGTCACTACCACATCACTTGTCACGTGCTAGCGGAGGTTCGAGTCCTTAGCAGTACCACTGTTCAATTTCTGCATATATGCCTCTTCGAGGTTCTCGATGTTGATGGTTTAGAATCAAAGTGAATCATGGTATATATATATATATATATATATATATATATATATATATATATATATATATATATATAT
>NC_134803.1:21262053-21272053 GCF_046742065.1 Oratosquilla oratoria | reverse complement strand
TATATATATATTATATATATATATATATATATATACATATACTGTATATATACCTATATATACAGTAGCGGCCAAAATATAAGGGTAAGTGAAAGCATATGTATTCAAATGCATATATTGAAATTAATACCCTACACAAGAACTTTATATTTTGTATACAATTAGATATACATTATATCTATATTTCTTGGAAATTGAAGCTTATGCAACTGATACAAAGAAAGTTAGTAATTAATAAAGAAAAGAGTGTGTAATTTCTTGCGGTCAAAAGTTAAGGGTATCTTAGAAAAAAGGACTTTCTATGCTTTACAAGACTGTCAAATCAGAACCGCAACATAAAATTAGCGTTTAAAATATTGGAACCTCAAACTTGTAAACATGGCTGCTGATAAACGACGTCCGGTGTCTTCTCAAGATAAACAGAGGATTGTTGATCTTCACAAAGATGGACATTCAAATGGAGTCATAGCAGAGAGGATAGGAAGGTCTGTGAGTGTGGTGCAACGTATTGTAGCTCAATATAAATCAAGAGGATCAATCATTTCAGCACCTAAAACTGGTAGACCACGCAAAACCTCAGTTAAGCAGGACCGTCTTATGGTAAGGTTGTCACGGAAGGATAGATTCAAGAGCGCTGCAGAGATATCCCGTGAGTTAAATGCATCTTATGACTGCGATGTGTCACGTAAAACAGTGTCTCGGAGATTAGTAAGTGCAGGTTTGAATGCCCGAGTCCCTGCATCCAAACCATTGATATCCAAGAAAAACAAAAAGCCAGCCTGAAGTTTTGTATTGAAGATGTTGTCTGGACGGAAGATCAGTGGTCAAGCGTTTACTTCAGTGATGAATCTAAGTTTAATTTACTTGGTTCAGATGGCAGGAATTATGTCCGACGAACGACTGGCGAAAGATTGTCCGTTAAATGTGTGAAGAAAACTGTCAAACACGGCGGAGGAAGTGTGATGGTGTGGGGGATCATCTCTGCTGCTGGTACTGGCCCTCTTGTTCGCTTGCATGGGAAGATCAACGGAGAGGTGTATAAACAGATTCTTCGACAGCATGCCCTCCCATATTTGAGATCTTCAAGGGTTCAATGTCCCATATTCATGCAAGATAATGCTCCTTGCCACACTTGTAAGAAGGTCAAATCATTCTTTACTAAAGAAGAACTTTATGTGATGGACTGGCCTGTTCAAAGCCCGGATTTAAATCCAATAGAGAATGTTTGGAAAATAATTGGTGAACGGGCACAGCGAAAAAAAAAAATCAAGATGAACTCTGGAAGTTCTTGGAATTTGAATGGAGCACTGTTACTCCATCATTTTGTAGGAAATTGATCAATTCATGTAGCAACAGGTGTCAGGAGGTGATTGACAATAAAGGATTGTTCACCAAATATTAATGTTATTGCTATTTATCTTTTAAAATAAGTTGAATTTCCTTATTTTCTAAGCTACCCTTAACTTTTGACCGCAAGAAGTTACACACTCTTTTATTTATTAATTACTAACTTTCTTTGTATGAGTTGCATAAGCTTCAAATTTTGAAGTAATATAGATATAATGTATATCTAATTGTATACAAAATATGAAGTTCTTGTGTAGGGTATTATTTTCAACATATGCATTTGAATACATATGCTTTCACTTACCCTTATATTTTGGCCGCTACTGTATATATATATAAATGTATATATATATATATATATATGTATATATATACGTATATATATATGTATATATATGTATATATATATAAATATATATACAATTCTCTCTGTTAAAAAATAAGGTAATGACGTGTTTCTATGGTCCCTCATCATAGATCCGAAGAATTGGGTGGGTCCAACTGTGTCCATGACGAAAACCATTTCCACATTTTAGAATACTGAAGGGCTTTTTTCAGTTGAATAAAATCGTTTGGCATCAGATAGTATAAACATACAGTTCAAGTAATATGTGTCTATCATGTTAGGGCCCTGGTCATGGGGAGGGTGAGAGATTTGCCCCTGGGCCCCATGGGCATGAGGAGGGGATGGGGATTCCAGGCGTTCTGCCTTAGTCATGGGCCCTTCTACAAATAGGGGGCCCTTCTGCCCTCCTTGCTTGCACAGTTTCGTTTCAGCGGATTTGCCTAGAGATTTTCCATGTGCTGCCAGAGGATTAGCCCCGCCCCCTCCTTTTCCTCCTGCTCCTCCTCCTCTTCCTCCTCCACCTCCTTTTCTCCTCCTTCCCGCTTTCCCCTCCGAACCACCCTCCACCCTTTGCCACTTGCCTTCTCATTGCACCATTTCTTCCACTTCCACTTTCTAAAGCATTTTTATTTAATTTTACTTATCTAATTTTATTTTATTTATTTATTTATTTATTCTTTTTTTTTATTTGATTTGATTTGATTTGATTTTGTTTTATTTTATTTTATTTTATTTTATTTTATTTTATTTTATTTTATTTTATTTTATTTTATTTTATTTTATTTTCTATTTGTTTATTTATTTTATTTGTTTATTTTATTTATCTTTTTTTTTTTTTTTTTTTAAGGGAGGGTGTTTCTATTAGACTTCCTTTATTCATTTTGCTTCACTGGGCAACTTTTGCCATTTTTTTTCTCTGTTCTTATCTCAGTAGCCCTCTCTGCACTTTCATTCACCGCTACTTTTCATCTATTCATTTTTTTATTCACTTACCGTATTTATTTGCTTTTGCTTTTTCACCATCTGCATTTAACTTTATAAACCCTTTATCAATTATCTGGATAGATCTCGCAATTTTTATTTATTTTATTTATTTATTTATGTATCTATTTATTATTCATTTTTCTCGATATTCTTTTCAATTTTACATTTCTCTTCCAAGGGTACCAACTTCTTTACCCTCGCCTATTCTTAACCATTTTCTCATTTAATTTTTACATATTTCATTTATCTTTCTAGGAACTTTTTCCATTTCTTATCTTTTCTTCTATTCTTATCTTTCCACTTCCTTTCCCTTACTTTGCTTCCTCATCCTTCACTGCTTATACCCTTTACATGGTTCTGATTTGTAATCATTACTCATTTGATAGAGGATTTCTAATAAAAGTATACTATATGATATAAGGTGAATTAGGATGAGAAAGTTCGTGAATAAGGGGAAGAAAAAAAGAGAAAGGTGAAGCAGGAAGAGAAGAATGATGATAATAAGCAGAAAGGTGGAAATGAAGGAAAAAGTGGAGGAGAAAGAAGGTGGAGGTGGAGATGAGGGAGGAAGAGAAGAGAGGCGGGTACCAAATGCACTGAAGAGCGGCCTCAGTCGTGTTCTGAGTGTGACCATAGGATATAAAACTTTGGAGAACAGGGGTGAAGAGGAGAGGTAGTAGGAGAAGAGAGGTATAGAGGGGTGGATAGGGGAGAAGGAGGAGGAAGAAGAGGAATAAGAGAAGGGCAAGGGAAAGAGCGAGAAAGAAGAGTATTTGGGCTGCAAGAAAAATAAATAGTCTTTTGGACCTAAGCGATGGTCTGTGGATTCCATGCAAATGACTTGGGGTTCGTAAGAGGCAAAGGGTTACGAACGGTATATATATATATATATATATATATATATATATATATATATATATATATATATATATATATATATATATATTATATATTTATATATATATACATATATATACATATACATATACATATATATATATACATATATATACATATACATATATATATACATTATATATATACATATATGTATACATATATATACATATATATACATATACATATACATATACATAAACATATATATACATTATATATGTATATATATATATATATACATATATATATATATGTATATGTATATGTATATGTATGTATGTATGTATATTTGTATGTATGTATGTATGTATGTATGTATGTATGTATGTATGTATGTATGTATGTATGTATGTATGTATGTATGTATGTATGTATGTATGTATGTATGGGGTGTGAAGACAGAATGAGTGGTAGGGTGGTGAGTTTAAACGCCAAGAATCCGTTGAAGTTTTATTTCTGACGTTTCGTCCAAGTAGGACTTCTTCAGAGTGTTCACAAATAAGACAATAACAACTTATATATTCACACAGCTCACCCCGTTCCTCCCCGGTCAATGTTGTTGTCATCTCGCTTTCGTCTGGCCTCGTGAAGAATTAGGCTGCTTGCTACCCTCGCCAACCTGACAAAACCGTCCCGATGATTGCTACATGGGAGTGAAGTAATGTACGCTGCCTCAGTTGTCCTCCTTTCCTTTTTGTCAAGTTTATTATGGAGCACCTCTGTTTTTTCCCAATTCGACAGGTGGCCAAATTTGCCGATATATATGTATGTATGTATGTATGTATGTATGTATGTATGTATGTATGTATGTATGTATGTATGTATGTATGTATGTATGTATGTATGTATGTATGTATGAATGTATGTATGTATGTATGTATGTATGTATGTATGTATGTATGTATGTATGTATGTATGTATGTATGTATGTATGTATGTATGTATGTATGTATGTATGTATGTATGTATGTATGTATGTATGTAATATATATATGTATATATGTAGGTATGCATGTAGGTAGGTAGGTAGGTAGGGAGGGAGGGAGGGAGGTAGGTAGGGAGGGAGGGAGGCAGGTAGGTAGGTAGGTGGGTAGGTAAGTAGGTAGGTAGATAGGTAGGTAGGTAGGTAGGTAAGTAAGTAGGTAGGCAGGTAGGTAGGTAGGAAGGTAGGTAGGTAGGTAGGTAGGTAGGTAGGTAGGTAGGTAGGTAGGTAAGTAGGTAGGTAGATAGGTAGGTAGGTAGGAAGGTAGGTAGGTAGATAGGTAGGTAGGTAGGTATGCATATGCATAAAATTTGGCAAAAATTCACACCATTTTGGGGCTCAGAGATGGGGGCTGATCTAGCACGTTGGGTCCTAGTGCCACGGAGGAGGTGATTCTTAGGTCACGATAACTTAGACACTTGATAAGCAGCAGATTAGGGATGGGAGTGTAGGGTATGAGGTTACCTTAGTGGCTTGCAGTATTCTGACGGTATGGTAGTCGCGCCTTCGCGCTTGAATGCCGGTGCTCAGGTTGCGACAGTTCTTCTTGTTTCTGAAGACCAGAAACACGATATTTCTCTTTTGACTATTGCCAACCTGGTAGAATGGTCTTCTTCTGGGTCTGCAGGCTGCTCTCGGCCAGGTCATACACATGGACTGACTCATGAAGACCACTTCTTCTCAAATTGGTTGTTTTCTCGCCGCAAGTCTTGATATTGGCAAGTCGGGTCCTCGCGCTGCTGTCGTCTTAACTTGCGTATTTTCTTGCCTGCATTAGTTTCAAGATTATCTCTCTCTCTCTCTCTCTCTCTCTCTCTCTCTCTCTCTCTCTCTCTCTCTCTCTCTCTCTCTCTATCTATCTATCTATCTATCTATCTATCTATCTATCTCCTTCTCTCCTAATCTTTGTAGTCAATAGTCTCCTGGATTGAGACCGCCCCTCTCAGTTTTGTTTTAACTAAACAATAGGTATTTAGTTCTCATTGAAACTCTAGCTTCTCCTTAAACCTAATGACCTACCTCATTTTTTCTGGTCAACTTTAGGTAATCTTAATCCCTAGAGAATTACCTCCTGACAGAATATTAAAAGTATTTGAGGATGGAAGAGTTGTATGCTGTGAAAATGTTTTACCGCAAAAAAAAAAAAAAATACTTAGTAAAAAAAAAGGGGAGGGGGAATCATTGCTCTCCAAAGAGAACATCACAAAAGGAGACTTGAAAGGGGAGGAGAGAGAGTAGAGAGGGAGTGAGA
This sequence comes from Oratosquilla oratoria, assembly GCF_046742065.1. Classification (NCBI taxonomy): domain Eukaryota; kingdom Metazoa; phylum Arthropoda; class Malacostraca; order Stomatopoda; family Squillidae; genus Oratosquilla; species Oratosquilla oratoria. The sequence continues at coordinate 21,266,242 of NC_134803.1, read as the reverse complement.
GATAATGAAAGGCAACAGGATGAGAGAGAACGGAGAGAGATTGTATTTCGTCTTTGATAACCTGAGCTTCTATTCTTTGGAGTAGTATTGCATCGAAGAGAGATTTAAGGTGGGTTGCAGAAAGGAGTGATGACAAAGTTAAAAGAGATCAGTATTCCTCTCCTTAGTAGAAATTAATCGCCAATCATAAGGATGGTACGTGACTGTGGTCCGTAGAGAAAAGAGAAGGATAAGGGAGAGTGAGAGAGGGAGGAATAAGGAAGGTAAAAGGAAAATGTGAGATGAAAAAGGAAAGAGGAACGAGAGAGTGAGGAATAAGTGAGGGGGAAAGGAGAAGGAAAAAGAGGGAGTAGGAAAGTTGGACTGAAGAATGAGGGAGACACACGAAGTGCGAGAAATAAAAGAGAGGGAATGAGATCGTAAGTTGAAGGGAGAGGGAGTATGGTGTCGGAAGAAGGGAGAAGCAGGGATAAGGGAAGGAAAAGGGAGAGGGAGACATGAGTCTCGAGGACTGGGCATTAAACTGAAGACATGGGAAAACCCCACGAAGGAGTAGAAGGAATAAGAAGAGGAGGAGAAGGAGGAGGAGGATAGGAGGAGGATAGGGGGAGGAGGAGGAGGAGGAGGAGAGGGACTGGGTCAGCGGGCACGACAGCGTCATGGACACCGACGAAGGGCAAAGTGAAATCCCTTCATGTCACATGGCTTCACTTCAGCTTGGTTGGCCAGCCAGTCGGCCTGCTTGATCGAAGATTTGCTGGATAAGAAAATATTAGAAAATATAAAATTCCTGCGGTTCTTCCTCTCCATTCGCCTGCTTCTCTCTCTTTCTCTTTATATATATATATATATATATATATATATATATATACATATACATATATATATATATATATATATCTGTATATATATATGGTTGTATATGGATGATGTTGTGATTGCATGAGGTGGAATGGGCGGGGGGATGGGGGTGTGAGCAAAATTTGACGCAGCCCGAAAGGATTTCTCCCCGTCCTCTCCTTTTATGCAATGGGGGGACGGAGAGGGGGGGTCGCCGATTTAATGAAGCGGCCTTGCTGTGGATGTGCTGTGTCTTGCGACACTGCTTCTGACCCAGGGCAGTGCACAAGGTGCAGGGATGACCCGTCATCCAGGAGGTGCTCAGATAGGAGGGAGGGTGGAGGGGTGTGGAGTGTATTCAGGGGTGGAATGGGTGGAAATTATTTTATGCCTTTCCCTTTTTGACTACCTCCCTTGTAAGGGGGAAAAAGCCTTCGTATATGTATGTATGTATGTGCTTAAAAGTGGCAGTTTGCCGACAAGATTGACGAGATAAACACCATATGAGGACGGAGCCTAAATTTGTACGACGTTTCGCTGTAATAAGCGAAACGTCGTACAAATAAAGGCTCCGTCCTCATATGGTGTTTATCTCGTCAATGTATGTATGTATATATATATACATATACATATGCATATACATATACATATACATATACATATACAAATACATATACATATACATATACATGCAGAAAAAACCACTGGGAAATATGAAGCTTAGTCCGAACGTTTTCGTCTATTTAAGACATTATCAAGGAATACACAGTTACAGAGACAAAGGTGGATATATATACATAAAGTAAAAGACAAGCTAGGAACATGGGAAGTACACACTAGATGCTTCACAATCAGGTAGAGCCGATGTTTACATATACGGACGTTTGGTTCATGACGTTACGTCACCCCCGCTTAGTAGCGTCATGGACCAAACGTCCGTATATGTAAACATCGGCTCTACCTGATTGTGAAGCATCTAGTGTGTACTTCCCATGTTCCTAGCTTGTCTTTTACTTTATGTATATATATCCACCTTTGTCTCTGTAACTGTGTATTCCTTGATAATGTCTTAAATAGACGAAAACGTTCGGACTAAGCTTCTTATTTCCCAGTGGATTTTTCTGCATATTATTTTCACGTGTGCCTTGTGAATTACTGCAAAATACATATACATATACATATACATATACATATATATACATATATATACATATACATATACATATACATAAACATATACTTATACATATACATATACATATACATATCCACAGACATGACGGAATTGAATAGATACCAAGAGAAATTGTTTAATTTATTAAACAAATAATTGATACAATTAAATGCTTATTAATGGTCACATTGTGAATAACTAATACTTGGTTGACATCCCCTTTGCTTTTTTCAGTGCAAGGACCCTTCTAGGCATGCTAGTGATTAGTTCACGAATATCATCTTGAGGGATTTCTTGCCATGTTTCCCATAGTAATTCTAAGAGTTCGGGCTTTGAAGATGGCTTCCTGTTCTTTTTGCGAGGTTGTCAGTCTAATATGCCAAAGGTGTTCAATAGGGTTCATATCCGGGGTGTTTACCTCCGTTGTTGTAACTGTTTACTATTTCGTCTATTGTTCCCCTCTATGGTCCCCCTTCACTTTCAACTTTCTTTTCATCACTGTCTTTATGTATGTTAGTCATTCACAATATTTTCTGTACGAAAACTCTTTACTTCCGATCATCTGAATTAGTCAGGATCTATTACGCTATATAAGATGGGGGAATTAAATTGAACATAAATTTTCTTGATTTTCTTCACTAATTCTCTACAATGTTATTGACTTAGGTACACCAGAGGACTCCCGTCTGGGATCCCCAATCCACTCACTAAGTCACTTCTGTTCCGACGTCAATACCTAATTCATCCAATAATCTTTACTTTTACAAATAAGTGCCTCCCCTAGGGGCGAGACTTTTCTCCCATGTACCAATATTTTTTCTCCTCCTCCATTCTTCTCCTTCTCCAATTATAAAGAATGTTACAACGTCTTAAGCAATGCTGCTTACACAAGCAATCTCGATATCGAAGGCAGAAATGGCTTAGTTTACATATTGTCACCTCAGCATTAAAACCTGTACCCTAGCAGTTGTTTATAAACTTTAGACGGTGAGCGAGATTATGCAACTCCTTTGCGGCTTATATTTGGAAAACACCCTACACATAAAATAAAATTCTCGCCACCTACCCCTCTGTCTACCTTACTTATCTACCTTTATCCACCAGCCTTTTACACTGGGACTGACTAGGCCATGGAATTTTCCTGATCCCATTTTGGCTCAACCAATTTTGTGTTGCTTGAGCAGTGTGACAAGGAACTCCATCTTTCATAAATAGAAAGACATTTTTGCTCATTCTACCACTGGGCAATATTGGAATGAGTCCTTCCTTTAATATAGAAACATATTTGCCTGAATTGGTGTTTCCTTGACACTCCACAAGCTCTGATCGACCATCACTTCAAATTCCACTCCACACTATTATCAAAATGCCCCCATATTTCACTGTTGGTTGCAGTCTTTTGAGGTCATACTCTTGACTACAGAGTCTCCAGACCCACACTCTTCCACTGTCAGAAAAAAATGCGAATCGGGACTTATCAGAGAAAATGACAGTGCTCCAAAAGGCCACAGGTTTCTCCACCATCTCAACAGCCCAATCCTTTCTGCACTTGATATTGGCTGGACGAAGGAGTGTTTCCTTATTGCAACTCTGCCATAGTAACCCAGCTTGTGGAGCTACCTGACAGCTGTTCTGGAACTGACATCAGCTTGTGCTGCTATGTCAGAGGCCTTGCAACGTGGATCTTCTTGGATATTTCTTTTGACAAGACGCAAGGTTCTTTCCGAAGGCCCGTGACGACCTGAATGAGGTTTTGTGCCCTTCTTGCTCTATCTGGTGAATTGTACGATAACTCTATGAACAGTAGAAAGGGGTATTGACATATTTTCAGAGATTTTGCGTTGAGTAAATCCACCTTCATGTTGACCCACAATACGACCTCACTGAAATTCAGATAAGTCTACTGCTCCTACGGTTCGTGGCATGCCTTGAGTACTCTTGTATGTAATCAGAATAACATTAAGCATTAAGTAAGAGCAGAAATGTATTTTTCTTGGTGTCTATTCAATTCTGTCATATCTGTATATATATGTATATATATATATATATATATATATGTATGTATACATATATATATATATATTATATATATATATACATATGTATATATATATGTATATATATGACATAAGCGGACTAAGAAACATAGGAGTCTTAGTTTGAGTTTCTTCCTTT